>NC_088170.1:17928419-18228419 GCF_028769735.1 Zonotrichia leucophrys gambelii | reverse complement strand
CAGCTCGTACTGGAGTTCCAGCATGTCCGGCACAGCAGCGCTCAGGGGTGGGGTCACTTCATTCAATGCACGATAGTCCACAGTCAATCTCCATTCTCCTTCAGATTTTCGCACAGGCCAGATGGGGCTGTTGAAGGTGAGTGGGTCTTGCTGACCACCCCTTGGCTCTCCAGCTCTCGGATCATCTTATGGATGGGGATCACAGCATCTCGATTCGTTCGGTACTGTCGGCGGTGCACTGTTGAGGTGGCAATTGGCACTCGTTGCTCTTCCACCTTCAGGAGACCTACTGCAGATGGGCTGTCTGACAGTCCAGGCAAGCTGTTCAACTGCTTGACACCCTCTGTCTCTACAGCAGCTATTCCAAATGCCCATCTGAGTCCCTTTGGGTCTTTGAAATACCCACTTCGAAGGTAGTCTATGCCCAAAATACATGGGGCCTCTGGGCCAGTCACAATAGAGTGTTTCTTCCACTCATTTCCAGTCAGGCTCACCTCAGCTTCTACCAAAGTAAAATCCTGTGATCCCCTGTCACACCAGCAATAGAAACAGACTCTGTCCCCACATGTCTTGATGGGATTAATGTGCATTGTGCACCAGTGTCAACCAAAGCTTTGTATTCTTGTGGTTCATATGTGCCAGGCCAACGAATCCACACAGTCCAAAAAACACGGTTTTCCCCAGCCTCTACCTGGCTAGAGGCAGGGCCCCTCTAAGCCTGGTTATCCTTCTTTCCCTGGGCATATGTCTTGGAGGTTCCTTCAAGGGGATCAAAAATATTGTCATTATCATCATATGTGACAGTTCGGTTACTGGCCACTGGAGCTGCTTCCCTTTTGGAACTTCCTCTCTGAATCTTCAGTTGTCTCACCCGTTGTGCCAGAGCAGAGGTAGGTTGTCTATGCCATCTCCTCATGTCTTCTCCACAATCACGCAAATAGAACCACAGCTCAGCTCGTGGGATGTACCTTCTCTCGCCGTCTGGGGAACGTCTGCGTTGGGTACCAGAACCTCTGATCTGTACCGCCGAGATTTGGAGAAAGCTCTCTTTAATCTCCTCCCTCAGTTTCTTGTGACCCTCCTCTATCTTGTCCTCTAATTTTTGAAGACGTGTTTCCACCGCTGCGATTCTGGCATGTGTTGGGCCATGTACAGCATCTGCATATGCTCGGAGCTTCCTTGCCATGTCAAGCACAGTCTCACCCCTCTCATCCCTCTTCATGATGGCTAAGGCAGAGGCATATTCTTGTGGCCCGAGTCGTACGAGTTTTCGCCACATCACAGACGTGCATGGTACTAAGTCTGGGTTCCTAGTTGTTACATCATCTGAGAAGATAATCTCAACCACGGCCATTTCTCTCAGGCGTTGGATCCCTTGCTCTATTGTCTTCCACTGAGTCTGCTGCATATAGAGATCGTCTGCACACAGGTATCTTTCTGCTACACTTCTTAGGACTCGTTCCCAGAGGCTCTGAGAGTTAGCCCCCCTCATCATTCCTTGGTCTATGACAGTATCCTGTGACAGGGATCCCAAATGCCTGGCTTCAGTGCCATCCAAAATTGTAGCCTCGCCTGCAGCATCCCAGAGACGGACCAGCCAACTAATTATGGATTCATCAGACCTTCGAGTGTAGTCCTTCCTTAGGCCACGAAGGTCCTTCAGGGAATAAGACTCAATATTTGCGTCTGATCTTGCACCTGCTGCTTTGACTCCTGATTTTACGTCAGGAGGCATTGAGGTTCCTTCTCCTGTATCACCACCATCATCATCATCATCATCCACTGGTCGATCAGTTTTTTCCGTGCGTTTCCCACTTCTAGTACTGGTAGCAACAGCCATGGGTTTAGATGCTGGCTCTGAGCCTGGGCTGTTGGCTACAGCTTGAGTGACTGGGATAGCTGATTTATCTCCCTGCCCCCCTGCCTCTGTCTGCTGCCCGACAGTATCTAACAAAGTGCGATAAGCATAGGCCAGGGCCCAGCTTATTGCAATTAGCCTTTTCTCCTTAGAATCGTCATGGCACTTCTCCTTTAGGTATTTCCCCACCTCTGCTGCGTTCTGAATTTATTCCCGTGGGAAATCCCAGTCTACAGGATCAGAAAATTCCTTCAGGGTTTGGCCTATATTTTCCCATTCTCCACCCCACTCAGGATTTTTCACGCCTGCATCTGCTTCTGGATCAGGGGTCTCACCAGCTCCTCTGGATATCTCAGCCCTATTCTAGAGAAGCTGCAGACCATATAGAGGAAACTTACCAAATTAAATACCAGAAAGATGGTCTCTTTAACATTCAGGGGAAACTGAACATTCTCAAAAAGTGACATAACCGATCCAAAGGAGAAGAGGGAAAGGGAAGGCTGGAAAGTCTCATTCTTAGCTCCTCCTCTAACAGACTGAGTGTAGTTACTAATAAATTCCCAAAACATACCATTGGAATTGGGATGCAGGATAGGATGAAGAAACCATAAACCATACATGCTGTAAACAGAGGTCAGTATCTTTTTGAACGCTTTATAAATCATTATCACCAGGGCCAGCACAACAGCTATTCCAATCCGTACCCCTCTACCGTAAAAATTACTTGTTAAGGACAATAATCCTAATGACCAGAAAGGTATTGAAACCTCAAAAAGGTCTAGAGCCCAGAGCCATACAGAGGCTTTCACAACCAGAGACATCAGGGGTCCAAGCATCATGTCTACTAACTGCTTTAACAACAACAGACACACAATTAATAGGGCTTTTTTCCACATTTTCGAGCCGCGCGTTGGGCGCCAATTCATGTATTTGTCCAGGTTTAGAGCAAATTTGGGGAAGAATCCCCCCAAAGGAGCTCCGGTGGGAAAAGCAGATCCAATCGGCCCCTCCCCCCCAACTGGTCCGGGAGGAAAGAAAAATACCTCCTAGGAGAAAGGTGGAAAAAAACCCCCTGTTTATTAAACAATAAGACCAAAACAGTATCAAAACAATGAGACCCCTTGCCACTCTAAAAGAGATGACAAACTGAGAAAAACCCCGGGTTCAAGCAGCAGCTCACTCAGTCTCTGATCAGTCTCTCAGTGCTGGAATTGTCGCAGGCCAGGGCCGGCCCGGTGGGCCACAGCTGCAGTTGCCGGTGCTCTCCTGGGTGTTCAGTCCAGAGCAGTTCCAAGAGGTCCAAAGAAAAAGGGAAAAAACAGTCCAGGGAACTTCTTTGCCTCAGCTAGCTAACACTAACTAAAAAGCAAAAGAAGAGCTCTCTGTCCCGCTGTCTGTCCGCAGACAACACAGTCAGGAGCAGGAATGTGGAGGAGTGCAGTGTCTGAAAAACAAACTGCGCGCTTCTTCTCTCTCCCCCTTCACTCTCTGTAACACTCTTAAAGGTACAAAACTTATTATTATTCAACATAAACAGAATGAGACGATTGGGGATAAAAGCATCATATAGTCAACCCAGGACACCAGCTTTATGTAGACGCTGCATTACAGACATTACGTCAGCAGTGGCCAGCTACCATAATATATCATTATATGGATGATATCTTGTTTGCGCAGCAATAGCCATTTTCCCCTTTGCAGGTTAACAGAATCAGAGACTCTCTTGCAGCATCTTCACTTGTAATTGCCACAGAGAAAATTCAGACCATGAAACCATGGAAGTATTTGGGATGGACTTTAATGGACCAAAGAGTGGTACCCCAAAAATTAGAGCTGCACTTGGACATTAAGACTTTACATGATGCTCAAAAATTGCTAGGAGACTTACAGTGGCTAAAACCCATTGTGGGAATACCAAATCATTTGTTGGAAACACTATGATCCTTGTTAAAGGGCACGGATCCCACTACCCCTGTGTGCCTCACGAAGGAACACCATGTCACCCTACAGCAAATTAGTAATTGTGTACAACAAGGATATGTGTTTCATTGACAACTAGATTGCCCTATTGACCTCACCGTTTGGAATAGTCCTTGTCACCTGCTTGGCGCTCTCTCCCAATATGAGAACAAAACGGGGGAGATACGGGTATTGGAATGGCTGTCACCACCATTATAACATAAAAGAACAATATTTTCAAAAATCGAACAATTGGCTGGGCTGATCAAAAAAGGCCGTCTCAGAATTACTGAAGTGGATGGTCGAGAACATGACACCATTAGATTGCCTATGGAAAAAGAGATGCTGGACTGGTACCTGGTTAATTCGATGGACTTACAGGAAGCATTATTGACATCACCTGCAAAGGTAGAGACAAGCAAGTTAGTTCCCAGGGTTTTACAATGGATGACAGAATGGGACTGGATCACTCGGCCGCTAAGAAGAGAGCGCCCCATAGAAGGAGCCACCACAACCTTCACAGATGCAGGGAAGAAATCAAGATGTGCTGCTGTCACCTGGCAAGAAAAAGGACAATGGAAGCATCAACTTCTTACAGCAGACCCTGCAGACAGTCTACAAACCTTAGAATTATTAGCAGTACTATGGGCAATGTCTAACCTGAATGAGCCTTTGAATGTGGTCACAGATTCTATGTATGTCGCTGGAGTAGCCAGACGTATAGAAGGAGCAGCAATTAAGGAAGTGAATAACAAACAGCTATATGAGTTACTGGTTCAATTAAGAAAAGCTCTCCAGGATAGAAATGCAGTGTATTCTGTAATCCATATCAGGAGTCATAAATGGTCTGAAGGTCTGGGGGAAGGGAATGAGTGTGTAGATAAATTGGTTACCTTACCCATTGATAACTCTTGTCCTGTTGATAAACATACATTGGCAAGAGAAGCCCATAGTAGATATCATCAAAATGCAAAAGGGTTGGCAAGGAACTTTGATTCTGGCTTATCAGAAGCTAAGGCCATTGTCAGGGCATGTCCAATATGCAGTTATCATAATGGGGGAGTAGGTCTGGGCTGCGGAGTTAATCCTCGAAATTAAGAAATGAATGAGAAATGGCAAATGTATGTCACGCATGTAGCTAGATATGGCAGGCTTAAGTATGTGCATGTTACGATAGATACATTTAGCCATTATATATGGGCTACAGCTCAGGGAGGAGAGAAAGCAATACATGTGATCAGGCATTTATTGAGTTGCTTTGCTGTTATGGGAGTCCCACAAAGTATCAAAACGGATAATGGTCCGGCTTACATAAGTGCTAGGGTCCAAAAGTATTGAAGTGAAGGAAGACGACCCATCTTGATTGATCAGCATTGACTTCGATTTATTGATTCAAACATTCACTTTTTATAACAGTGTTAATTAAGTTCATACATATTGCAAAATCCGAGCTCATCATAGTCTACAGAGCAAACTCTAACCCCTCCCTTTGTTTTCAATACTTGTGGTTTGTGTTCTCACCGTGATATGAGTGGTTCTCAAAACTCACATTTACTTTCCCAAAACAGACAAAGATAGAATGTTGACCTGTTATGAGAAAACTGTCTGAGAACTCTGCTATTTATAAAAATGTGCCTGAGAACCTAGTTGTTTACAGAAGCAGGCTTGGGAATTGCTGCTTTCAGCTGTATATTCTTATGGCCTCTTTCTTTAAGCCATGTTTGAACCAGGCTCTCCACACTTCCCCTGTTTCTTTCTTTTTGAGCAAGGAGATAAGTTTGCCAAGTTTTCTCTATCATCCTACCAATCATATTTTGAATACAACTAAAAAGACAGGGTAAAATAAGTAAAAGTACTAAAAGCATACCTAATATCCCTATAGCATACATCACAAGATTCCTTAACCATGGTCCCAATCCTAAACTTTTAAGCCATTCATCAATTCCCAACCCTTCTTCTTCCTTGAGATTGTGAAGTCCTTGCTGTAGGTCTTTTATCTTAGTATGAATTGACACAGAATGATCAGATAAATTCATGCAACACATCCCTTCAAACTCTTCACACCCATGGCCTTGTGCTAGAAGCAGAAAATCTATAGCGGCTCTATTTTGTAAAACAGCGTGATTAACACTTTGCACATCTGCAGTTAACATATCTAATATCTGTGAAGTCTTATTTAATTCACCCTTAGCCTAGCACCCCAGTTGTTTTGCTAAATTCATCGCTTTGTTTGCAGCACCTCCTGGCAGGATAGTTGAAACCACCACTTGTTTCAGCTTACTCCAGAACCATGGATCTCCTATTTGACTACAGTCTAAGTAATGTAAGCTACGCTTTTGTCTGCTTGTATTTTGGCTTAGTTGCATTAATATAGATATATCGGGGTGAAATAATGATAATTTACCCAAGTAACAAGGTCCACCCTGTGGCTGGGCCGGTACACCATTCCAGGCTCTATCTCCACAAATTAAAAATATCCCAGTGGGTAATTTCTTAGGTGTCATGATACTAGAGCCTTTACATTGGTTGTAAAGTTGTTTGGATACCATGTCCAGACCCAGGGATGAATCCAGAGTAGCCCATGTCCCTCTATGCTGATTCACCTTTTGAAGGTTTAAAGAATTAAAACGGAACCATCCACCGTTTGAAGTGCTAGTCATGCTGGCATTTGCACTTCCAAAAAGATCCAACTCCTCAGGAGGGGAGTGCAGAGGAGTGTTAAGTGATTGAATTAATAAATATTGGCGGTAGCCGTCACTCTGACTGGCAGTGTACCCTCTTTGTACGGGCAATTTAATGTTTGTATATTGCGCATGCATACAGTTCGGTTATTAATAAGACTGCAAAATTCTTGAGGAGACCATACTGGAAGTCCTACCAAACACGTTCGAAATGGGTTAGTGACTCCTCCAAGGCTGAGACAAAGCCATGAATGGTTAATCTGTCTAGCCAGTGTTATCCATATATTATCTCTAGGTTGATTAAAATGTGTTACCCTTACTTCTTCAGCTACCACTACGCTAAACAGTATGATGAACACGAACCTCATTTTTCTGTTCTTCCTCTTACCTTCTTTTTCTTATCAGTTTTTAACCTTGCTGTTCCTGATACTTGTAGTCCACACCTCTGTAATCTCTCAATGCAATGATCTAACACCTTATTGCGATCTCCACTTATGGGTCCTACAACAGAATGTTGTGTTAAGGGCACCAGTTTTCTACACCTCGCAGAGGCTATATATGACCCACTCTGAGCTTTAACCTTTTTCAAAATACACTGTACCTCCCACCGACAGTAGGCTAAGAGTTTCTGTTCGTGGGATTCATAAAGGCTTAGAGCTGAGGCGGTGTTTAGCCCTGTCTGACTCCGTAGCGCCCGTTCCCAATTATGTTCCCATATATATTTATAGTCACAGGGGTTGCACCACAAACGAAAGAGTAATGACTGTTCCACCCAAAAAGTCTTATCACACCCCCCACAACACAGTGCAACCCAAGCAGCACAATTCGGGCTATGGCATTCAAGACAGTTCTCCCTTGCTGGTCCTCTTATGTGGAAAGAAGACAATGATTCGATAATGTCAATCAGCTCCCGGGCTGTCCGGCAACGGCGTGTTATTGCCCTGTTGATCGTTTTCAAGTGTCCCTTCAGTTGTAGCAGTAGGGGTCGCAGGGTCAGGGGCAGCTTCTTCTCCAGATGTTCCTTGTCCTCTTCCGTGAGGTGGTCCACCAACCGCTGCATCAAGAACAGGTTTAGTCCACTTGGCAGGTACCCACAATGCTCTTGCAGGGGTGGAAATACAAAGATATCCTCTTCCCCAGTACAGGACCTTAGCAGGATCCTTCCATAACCCTGTCTTTAGGATCTCGATTTTACCCATATTTCCTTTTTCTGCTCAACAGTTTCCTGTGGCTTATAGTGTAGTTCCGCTGAGGGTTGCCCTGCTTCTCCAAATACACATAAGTGATTAATCACAAATAGACTTTTTAGTAATCTCGCCTGTGGGTCAGTTACTCCCTCATGCTTGGCTAAGTACCTTTTCAAGGTACCATTTGCCCTCTCGATGATACCTGGCCCTGTTGGGGAATTTGAGATGCCTGTAACACGTTCAATTCCCCAATCCCTTAAGAATCTCCCTATCCTTTGACTGATATAGGCAGAGCCATTATCTGTTTTAATTCTTTTTGGTGTACCCATTACTGCAAAGCAACTGTACAAATGCCTTTCCACGTGTATAGCTCTTTCTCCTGTTTGAGCTGTTGCCCATATATATTTGCTATAAGTATCAACAGATATATGCACGTATTTTAGCCTGCCGAAACTAGGGACATGCGTGACATCCATTTGCCATAATTCATTTGTTTGCAGGCCTCGTGGGTTTACACCTCTGCCTAAACCAGTTCCCCCATTATGGTGACTACAAGTCGGGCAGGCCCTCACAATGGCTTTTGCTTCTGTCAGTGTTATCTTAAATTCTCTACTTAAGCCTTTTGCATTTTGGTGAAACATTGAGTGAGCTTCTCGTGCCAATTGGTGATTTGACAGAGGTGTGCTTTGTGTGATGGTAACAAATCTATCTGCCCTATTATTCCCTTCTCCTAAACCAACATTCCATTTGTGACTTCTAATGTGAATTATGGCATAAGCATGCTCCCTGGATCTTGTGGCTCTCTTTAACTGCATTAATAATTCACAAAATCTTTGATTTTGCACCTCTTTTATAGAGGCGTCTTCAATTCTTGCTACAACTCCTGCCACATACAAGCAGTCTGTAACAACATTCAAAGGTCCCTTAAACTGTGCCATTGCCCATACCACTGCTAACAGTTCCATAGTTTGTAAACTGTCCACTGCTTCCGCTTGCAGAATGTGATGTTTCCATACTCCTTTTTCCTGCCAAGTTATTGCAGCAGTTCTTGACTTCCTTCCAGCATCTGTAAATGCAGTAATGGCACCTGATATAGGGGAATTTTCTCGCTTTGGGCGAGTTATCCAGTCCCAGTCCCCTATCCACTGAATTAGAGCTGGTCGAAGCTGATCTGTTTCAATGGGGCAGCATGCACCTAAGAGAGCTTCCTGCAGTTCTTCTGAATTAGTCAAATACCAGTCCAAAGTATCCTGTTTTACTGGCATCCTGATGGTAGCTGGTTCTACCCCAGCCACCTGCAGCATCCTTTCTCGGCCTTTTTTTATTAGATCCGCTAACATTTCGATTTTTTGTAAAAGAGTCTTAGTTTGCTGTAGTGGAGGGGAGATCCATTCTAATATCCTTGTCTCCTCCTTTTTTCTTTGCATTGTGTAAGCGCTCCCAAAAGATATTGTGGGCCATTCTAAATGGTCAAGTCTACGGGTAAGTCTGGATCTCTTCGATAAACATGCCCATATGTAACACAGTCCATGATTTGCTGAATAACCCGTTGTTGCTTGTTGGTGATACACACCGGATGAGTTGGGTCAGTTTCTTTTAACAGTGGGCGCAGTTCATTGAGTAGTTCATTGGGTATTCCCACTATTAGTTTTAACCACTGTAAATCACCCAAAAATTTTTGAGCATCATTTAAAGTGGTCATCTTTGTTTTCAGTTGTAATTTCTGAGGTTTTACGATTTGTTCTGTCATGGACCATCCCAGGTATTTCCATGGAGCAGTTGTTTGGATCTTCTCAGGAGCTACTACTAGAGAATATTGTGCCAGCATGGTCCTTATTTTCTGGATTTGTTGCTGTGTAAAAGGCATAGGTTGAGCAAATAATATATCATCCATATAATGATATATCGCTGTATTAGGCCATTGTTTCCTAATTGGCTGCAAGGCTGCATTAACATAAAGCTGACACAAGGTGGGGCTGTTGCGCATTCCTTGCAGAAGCACGGTCCACGCGAATCTTTGATCAGGTCCTTCTCTTTTTAACCGCAGGCAATGTGAAAGCAAACCGTCGCATATCCTGTGGATGGAGTGCAATAGTAAAAAAGCAATTCTTTAGGTCTATAATTAGCAGAGGCCAGTCCATTGGAATCATGGCCGGGTTAGGTAATCCAGGCTGTAATGAGCCCATAGATTCCATCCCATCATTAACAGCACGCAAATCGTGGAGCAATCTGTGTTTTCCAGACTTCTTTTTTATTACAAAAATTGGAGTATTCCAGGGGCTGGTAGATAAGCACAAGTGTCCTGGTTGAAACTGTTCTGAGACGAGCTGATGTGCATGTTGAAGACTTTCCCCTTTCAAAGGCCATTGCTTAACCCATAGCGGGGTGTCAACAATCCAGGTAATGGGAATTGGGAAAGTCCAAGCAATGGCTTTTATTCCAAAGGGTGTTCATTAGTCGAGACCACCCCTAGCTGGGCCATAATGTCCCGCCCTATAAGGCATTGCACTGTAGGTGGCAGCTGGACCACTGAAAAAACCTCTGTGAGCTGTTTTCCATCAGAGGAGAGGAGGGGAACGGCTAGCCAGGGTAAGTCCTCCGACCCCGGTTACTGCAGTAGTTGCCGGCTGCAGAGGCCAGTGTTGGGGCCAACAGCTAGGACTAATAATGCTGGAATCTGCTCCAGTATCCAGTAGGCCTGAAAGTGACCTTTTTTGTCCTTTGAACTCTACTTCTACTCTTTTCTTGGGTCTTTCAGAAAGATTTAAAGTTAACAAAGTGAGGCCTCCTGTAGAGCCAAAACCACTTTCTCCCCTCTCTTGATCTTGTATAGGTTGTATTCCCTTAGTCATTTGTTCAAGTGGCACCAGCTGAGCAATCCTTTGCCCCTTATTAACTTGAAGAGGGGGAAAAGGGGTGTATGCCATCACCATAATCTTTCCCGTGTAATCCACATCAATAACGCCAGGCAAAACAAATAGTCCCAACATAGAGGCAGATGATCTGCCGAAAAGCAAAGCACCCACTGCTTTATTTTGTATGATAATAGGTCCTTGGATCCCTGTCGGAATTTTTTGCGGCTGCGGAGTCATCAAAGTAACATCTACTGCGGCTGCCAGGTCCATGCCGAGGCTCCCTGCTGTGGCGGGTGTGAGGCGGGGGGAGGTGCGGCTCCCTGCTGTGGGGGGTTGGCAGCTCCCTGCTGCGGCAGGCTGAAGGCAGGGGGGGTGCTGTTGTTACTGCAGCGGCGATTTGTGTCGGGGCGCGGCTGCTGCGACTCGCGCTCCTGGAAAAGTTTCCCGACTTCCGTCTACACGCGCCCGTATTGTGAGAATCTGAGCAGCATTTCTGGCACCAAAGTCCCACAGCCTGGCATTCCCGGCACATGTGGCCCATGTCTCCGCACCGAAAGCATTTCATGCGGCCTCCTCTATTTGTTGTTGCCAATGCAGCTGACGCTTGGAGAGGTGCAAGAGCGGCTAAGACTTGTGTCTGAGAGGATTTTGCCTGTTCTTGTAAGCCTACTCCTAACTGCTTAATTGCATCTACCACAAAAGCCTGCTGTCCATTAGAGAGCCATCCTCTCTAATGCCTCCTCTATAGTCCAGTTGGCACCTAGGGTATTAAGTACGCTTCTAGTAGTAGAATTACAATTTTGAAGCGCGCACTGTTTGAGTAAGGCCCAATGCATGAACTCAGGCACACCGGCCCTTTCAATTGCAGAAGCAGCTTTATCAATAAATGAGCCAAAGGACTCTTCCCTGCCTTGCTTGATTCCCATATATACAGGTACCCCTCCTGGTTCTTTTACCCTTTCCATAGCGAGTCTAACTAACCTCACAGCCTCCTGGCACTTCTCCTGGCCCAATAGAGCCTGTTCCTCAGTACGAAGAAAGGGTCCCAGGCCCATAAGCTCATTAACAGTAACACCATGGAGAGGGTCACCCGGCTGCCTCTGAACTGCCACACACTCGTTAACTAGCGCTTGCCAATGAGCATTAAATAACAACTGCTGATGTTGGGTAAAAATCAATTAACTAACCCACGGCAATCATTAATCAGCAGGAGACTGGTATCAAATATGTAATTGAGCATTTGTTTAACGGGTTCACTTTTAACCCCAAACTGACTGACAGTAGCTCGTAATTGAGACAGCAATTTCCAGTCAATAGCAGTGATTGTCGCCTGCATGCCCCCCCCCGTCCTGAGGACTAAAGATAACCGGACAAGCCAGCTCACTAGCGATAGTAACGAGCTCCTGATCTCCCTTTTCCATCGCATCTCTTGCCAAGGCAGCCCACGCATTCCGTCTTTCCATCGCAATAGTCTCCGCTAGGCTGTTCTGCACCCCAGGGATCGACTGATTGCTTCTTGGGAACTGACTGAGCGTTTGTGGCCATGGCTGCTGTGATACAGCGGTTACGGGAGGCTCAGAAGCGGTCTGTATAGGCTGCGGGAGAGCAGGTAACAAAGCATTCTGCGCAGCTGGGCTTGTTAAGGCTGGGTTTGTTAAGGGGGGCAGCGAGGCCTGCGGCGAAGCGGGCAAGAAAGCATTCTGCGCAGCTGGGCTTGTTAAGGGGGGCGGTGAAGCCCGCGGCCATAAATCAGTCTGTGCAGCCTGGCTTGTCGCCTGGCTCCTAACCTGGCTTATAGCCTGGCTTGTTGAGGGGGATGGTGAAGTGGGTAATGAAACCGTCCTCATTGTGGGGCCGAGAGGAGTTCCCGACTCTTTATCAAATTCCCTATCTTGGTCATAATTTTTATTACGATCGTGAGCAGCACTGGCCTGGTGAGCGGCCTTTTTCTCAGCCTGAAACTGCAACAGTTCGTTGTTAATTATACGCCATAATTTACCCCACTTCTTGGCAGTTTTATCGTCCTCTAAAGTTGCCTGCCACAACACATCCCCAAATTTACACCACTCTGACAACTCATGAACTGTGTGGGGGTTAAGGAAGATTCCCTTCTCATACCCATAAGCTAAAAGTCTCGGTAATTCTTTCTGTAAATCTATACCCTTCACTTGTCTCTTTTGTAAAAAAGAAATAAAAAGATCATATGTGGCTTGCCTTTCCATTACCTCGAAATCGAAAGCGCGCGCTTTTGCAGCTCTCTCAAGGTCTCGACCGCATGTTTCGGCCAGGCCCGTCTGCTACGGTCACCTGGAACACGGCGTGTCTCGGCGTCTTTTCTTTCGCTTTTTTTTTTCTTCACGCTTTTGCTGTCCCGGCTGCTACGGAGACCCGACCCATAATTCCAACTCCTCGTGGTGCCACAGTAGAACGTCCAGGGTCACCATATATTGAAGTCGGAGGGAGAGATCCACCCTTATTGATCAGCATCTACTCCACTTTATTCATCAATCAGGCACCTTCTATAACAGTGTTAATTCATTTCATGCATATTGCAAAATCTGAGCTCCTGATAGGCTGTAGAGAAAACTTCAGCTCCTCCTTTTGTTTACAATACCTGAAGTTAGTTTACTGAAACCAAGATCAGTGTTCCCACCATGATATGGAAGGTTCTCAAAACCTTCATATCTATTCCCAGACTGGCTGTCTGCTCCCAGTAGCAGCCAAGGACAGAACGGTCTGAGAATCTTATTGTTTATATAAAAGGTGGCTGAGAAGCTAATTATTTACAGAATCAAGCCTGGGAAAGGCTGATTTTTTCCTTTAGCTGAATCTTTTCATGGCCTCTTTCTTTAAGCCATGCTTGAACCAGGCTCTCCACATAATCGGAACTGTGGAGTGACTCCCCTGCTCGATGTGCCTCATCACTGCAAACCTGTTCCATTACCTGGACATTGACTGAGCCTGGCCATACCCTCTGCATCCATGACCTCCCTGGGCAACCTATTCCAACGCCTGACCACCCCAACAGCGAAAACCAAATTTATCATATGTAATCTGAATGTCCACTCTCTCATCTGAATGCACCTCTTCCAGTAGCCCTGTATGCTTCTTTTCAGAAGTGATGTGACGAGAAGGTAGCTCGTTGCTCCCCTCTGCAAACATGGCTAGCTCCCTTCCAGGCACGGTCACACACAGGATAAGGAAAGGAACACACCCATCCATGGCACCAAGACCACAAAGCAAAGGGCACTCATTAGGGGCCACTCACAGGGGGTCAGTCCCTTGCACAGAGTCAGGCAATCCATTGCCAGGGGCTGGTCCCTCCCTCGCTGGAGCCCGCTACCCGGGGCCACTCTGGCCGCCACTGCTCCAACTCTGCCACACCAACGGCCCATTAGCCATTACGGGCCCCTCTGAGCCATGCTGCGCCCAATGGCCCCAGCCAATCCCTGCCTGCCTCACCGGTTCCATGGCTCCCCATTGGTGGCCAAGCAGGGCGTGGGGCGCAGGCTCCGCCCCTTGTCCTGGTACGTGCGGTCAGGCTTTGGCTGGAACTGGTGCAGTCACGCTTACTGCATGGCTGTGCTGAGAGCTCCACCATAAATGCAGGGGCAGAAGGAGCTTCAGCTGCCAGGCATGGGGGATCGCTAAATAAACCCAAATATTCTGGAAGAGTGGGCACCAGTGTGCAAGGAAATAGTTTAATCCTGCACTTGGGTCAAAACATCCCCCTGCAGTGCTTTGGGCTGGTACTTTAGGCGGCCAAAGAGATTTTTAGGGCGACTGGGCCGACTTGTCTTGTTACCAAAGCAGCCAAAGAGTGCCTCAGTCAGACTGGGCCCCCTGGCGTTGTTACTAAACTCTGCACATTCCTCTGACCATTCTGTGCAATTTCCAGTGGCCTCACAGAAAAAGACCTAGGGGTGCTGGCCAAGAGCTGCCGAACACAAGTCCAGGTGTGCCCAGGTGGCCAAGAAGGACAATGGCATCCTGGCCTGTGTCAGCAATAGTGTGGCCACACGGCCAGGGCAGTAACTGCCCCTCTGTTCTGGGCACCACTGAGGCCCCGCCTTGAATCTTGGGGTCAGGTTTGGGTTCCTCACTACAAAGATTCAGTAAATATATGTCTGTTTTTCTTATCTTTCCTGCCTTTCTGGTTTTCTCTTCTTCTCTCTGAAGGACTGTAACATCAAATGAGTTTAAAGGTTTTCTGTGTTCAGTGGGCTAAATCTATGCTGTGATAAGTGATGTTAGGTTGTGTTTACTCTTTTGAAAATGCTCCTTAATTTTCTGTAATTTGCCAGTAAACTTTTGTGTGCTTTTTACCTCTTGAGAATATCTGGTTGAGATTTTCTCCTTTGCATCTACCCAGAGCAAAATAATCGTGGTTCAATCCTGGAATTCAGTGACAGGAGTGTAACACTACCTGCTTCCCTTCTGCTGGCGCATCAGGGTAGTTGGTTGCGTAGTTGCTGGGGGAACTTCTGTGCATTCGGCTTCGGGAATTTGCTACGCTGCCATTGGGCAATGCGATCGAATCTGCTTGCTTTCCTGCCTCCCTGGCACTTGGGGATGCAGAGCCAGCGCACGGTGTGCTACCTGGAGCCTGGGCAGTCTCCGCCGTAACCTGAGTGCCCGGAGGAATTGCTCCCTTTGCTCCCTTTTGTCCGAGCCATCGCCGCTGAGTGTGAAGGTCCAAGCATGCACGGGAGCACCAGCTGTCGGCCCCTGTGACCCAGGCCCCATCCCCTGCTGGCCGCAAGTGACCCTGGCCCTGGCCCCTGCCCCTGCAGCCAGCAGCACCCCCTGCCAGGGTTGGTCATCATTGTACCAAAGGGCAAACAGCACCCAGTGGGGGGAAACTCCTGTCTACTCCTGTCTTTGTTTTGTTGCTTGTTCTGTTCTCTTCTGTACATATTTTATACTAAACAACTTTTACTCCTATTTCTGCATTTTTGCTTGGGACATCCATAATTTTTGAAGTTATAATGATTTCTAGGGAGGGGTCCTTTTCCATTCTAGGAAGATTTCCACCTTCCTTAGCAGACATCTTTCCTTTTAAAACAAGACAGTTTGTTAAAAAAACTAAACCTGAGAAAATGTTATTATTTCATGTTCTACATGATTTCACATATAAAGAAACCAGGCTATCTTTATATTTCAGAGACATCTTCACAAAGGTAATGCTTTAAAATTTGAATTCTACTCTTTTCTTCTCAAGCATTCCTGTGTCTTCAAGTACAAAAGCAACATAGTCATTATAGGTAACAGTGGCAGGGTACGTTGTTACTATCACAGGGACTGCCAGCTCAATTCACCAGCTCCAATCTGTTGTTTATTGCTGCCCAGTGAAGAAGACTCACATTTTCTTTGTCTGGTTGTCCAACATCATATCCTGCTTCTACCAGTTCTTTGCATCGCTCTGGCATTCCTTACATGAGACAAAACAAATTTATCTATCATTTTGTTAAATATCTTTCAGTCTGGAGACAGTTGCATCCTAAAGAAAAAAATACAGTTCAGGAAGCAATGATGAAAATTCAAAACAGGGAATGTGCATGATGAACAGAAAAATGTACCGGGTGGGAAGAAATATAAAATTTGACAGCAAGTTCACCCTGAACAGAGAGCTGATCATATAGGACTTAGCACAGGCAAATGACGATAGAGACTGCCTGCAATATGATAGGGCTGTCTGTTTTGCAAGGAACAAAGATGGAATAGATCCTGAGGGGAAAATGAGAGAGATTACTGAGGAGCTGAAAAGGAGGGAGTCAGAACTGAGAAAGAAAAGGGTGGAACAGGAAAGACTGAAAACTTGGGCAAGCAGTACGAACAGCTTGAGAAACAATATGTTGATGGGGAACTACCTTCCCCAGACCAAAACTTACTCATTCCTGCATTGATTTAATGCAGGAAATTGCCACGGAATTGGGATTGTCAAACTGTAGGATTTGCAGGGAGCTGAAATTGGCAGAGAAGAGGCCTTGGAAGGGCGAAAGTTTGGCTCCGAAACGGCTTTTGAAATGGGACAACCCAAGGGTCTCAAAATTGGCACAGAGACCTGAGGGGTGGGTGTTGGATCAATGAGTGATTGGGACGATCTGCATCAGTTGAGAAGGGAAAGAATATACTGAAATTGTGGGATACATGCCATGTATAACCACTGTGACGGTAAATTCAAACAGCAAGAGCAAAGTCTGGCAACCAGAACCTCCTACAGGGTACTGCAGTCAGAATGACAAAACAAATTGTGATTGGAATGGTCAAATAGGACTTTGCTGGGTCAGGAGTCCCGGAGCTAATCCTTACCAATCCTTGGCAGGACTGAGAGAATATTGGGGAGACCCAGGGAAAACTAATATCAGATGGAAAGCCCCAGATTGAATTTATTGGATTTGTGGAAAGAAAGCATACAGTGAGTTACCTCCAAGATGGAAAGGATCATGCACTTTGAGCATGTTATGGCCAGTTTTCTTCACTCTCCAACAAACAAAAAGTACCATACTAGGGGTTCCTCTGTATGAGACCCTGAGGAGGGAGCGAAGAAGCTTGAAGAAAATGATACCTGTCATAAGTGGCAGTCAAATCTGGGGGGAGGAGGAGTGGCTGGCAGCAAGGATAATTGATTATTATGGGCCAGCCACATATGCTCAGGCCAGAAGCTATGATTATAGGACTCCAATCTATCTACTGAACCAGTTGATCAGGCTGCAGGCAGTGGTGGAAATTGTGTCGAATCACACCTCAGAGGCCCTGGATTTGTTGAGTCAGCAGCACACTCAGGTACAAGCTTTTGCGTACCAGAATTGAATAGCTTTAGACTATTTGCTGGACGAAGAAGGGGAAGTGTGTGGAAAATTCAATGAATCAGAATGTTGCATTGAAATTGATGATTATGGGGAAACCACAAGAGGATTGGCAGCCGAAATTAAGAAAGTGGCCCATGTCTCAGCTCAGAAATGGAATTTGATCTTGCAGTCATCTTGGTGGGACAGATTATTTGATGGGGCCTGGTGAAACAAAAGAATTGTTTTTGTGCTGCGTTCAGTAGCAGGAGTCCTATTCCTCCCGTGCCTAATACCTTGTTTCATTAGACTGATATACTCTGTGGTACAGGGTATGCAGACAGCTGTAGTGCCCGTGGACCCGGAGTTGGCTTCTGGAAACAACATGTCCAAGATCATGAGCCTGGGAGAAGGAAAGTGTGCAAGAAATGCTGCCAAGGTCTTGGCAAAATTTGAGAAACAGGTCAAAACAAATGGGAATAATTATAATGGTTATCAGGGAGTCCCACAAGGAGAGCATGGCATGAGAATTTAATAAAGCCTTCTTTTTGTAAAAGACCCTTAAAGGCAGAGGGTAGATGTAGGAAGTAAATAGATAATAGTAATTTGGGATGTAGAGGGAGCATGAATTAATGTGTTGATATTAAAGGGGAGAGATTGTAATATATGTTAGAAATAATTCATGCTATAAAAGAATGTATTTTATAAAGATTGTGAAATCCAAATGAGTCTCTGACCACAAGCAGCCTGAGTGGCGGATGTCTATTCAAACTCCGAAATTCCTGAAGGTGGCCAGATAACGATCGGCATTTAGCTTATGAATAGACGTGCCCAGTGTGATGATCACCGTTATCCCGAGTCATCAGAAGACGCCTAAGAGTGATCATCGCCCTGTGGATAACATCGATCAAGATAGCTGAAGTCGCCAGAAAGATACATGTGAGTATGCGACTTCAGGATTCAATCAACGCTGACTATCAACCAGGAAGCGGCAATTGTCCAGCTCTGCACAGTGAAAGAACCAACTATGCAGAGTTACAAAAGAAACTGGGACTCCTCTGCCTCGGGCATAATAAACTGTATAAAACATCCCTGCTAGAAGCAGCTCTCATGAACGAGGGGGGATTCGATGTGATAGAGGTTGGATCCAGGTTCACCAGCGCTGACCCTGGGCTCGACGCTGTCTTTTTGGCTGTGGTGGTTTTGAGGACCGTATTTTGGTTGTGGAAAAAGATAAATAAATCTTTTCTCATTTTTGATAATTTTGCTTTTGACTGATCATTTTTAACAATGATAAAAACAAATTTTATAAACATCTTACTCCCACCCCTCCCTTCTTCCCTGGCTCAGCTTCACTCCTGATCTTCTCCAGCTCCTTGGCTGCAGCAGTATAGGGAGATGATGAGAGAGGGTTGTGGTCAGTCCCTCACACATTGTCTCTGCCACTCCTCTCTCCTCAGGGGAAGGATTCCTTACACTTTTCCCCTGCTCCAGTGCAGGGTTCCTGACACGGGAGACAGTCCTCCAGGAACTTCTCCAGTGTGAGTACTTCCCAATGGCTGCAGTTCTACACAAACTGTTTGAGAGTGAATCCCTTTCACAGGGTCAGACCTTCAGGAACAGGCTGCTCCAGAACAGGTCCCTCACAAGCTCACAGTCTTGAACAAACCTGCCCCAGTGTGGGCTTCCCACAGGTCAAGCATCCTGTGGGCATGCCCCTGCTCCAGTGTGAGCTCCTCCATGAACTGCAGGTGGATCTCTGCACTCCTGTGTGTTGTATTGTGTTCTTATATGGTTTAGTTGCTTTAAGTTATACTTTGGTTTATCCCAGCTTCCCCCCTCTTATAATGGTTCTGCCCCTGCTGCCTCCTTCCTTCTTGTTAATGTCAATCTCCCTACCTCCTCCCCCTGTTCCACAAAAGTGGCTGAATCCTTCCCTTAACCCCTCCCCAGTATCCTGTCCGTCACTTGACAGCCCATCCTCTCCTTCTAGAAACTTCTACCAAGGGCATCAAGTGATAGGTTCAGGCATTGGGGCTCCTCCCTCAGGTGGCTCTTATTGGTCCCCCTACCTGCCTGTTTCCCTGATCTCCACGCCCTCCTGTATATCCCAATCGGCAGGCGGACAAACCCCTCCCTGGTTTACTCCTCCCTTTATAACACTCTGCAGACTGCATTTTGGGCATCCTCAGTTGGCGCGATCTCTTGCTTTAGGGACTTCATTTGAGCTCCAGAATAAACCTGGACTTTGCCCCCAACTGGAGTCCACTCTCCTTCTTCTACTTACATCGTGCTGCTGTCTTGTCCAAAAGGTGAAAGTCTTAGCCACTCTGCTGACCTCCCGAGGAACAGGAGAGTGTCCCTTGCTGATTGCTGTGCCAGAGCAAGCCGGGGTGATTCCGAGCCCACACTTAGAGAGGCACTGCAACAGCTGTGCCCTCCATGGGCTGCAGGGGAGCCTCAGCTGCGGGAGCAGTTTCTGCCCCACTTTCTGCCCTGACCTGAATGTCTGCAGGACTTTTCCTCTCACATGTTCTCAGCCTTCTCTCCAGCTGCAATTGATGTTGCACAGCAACATTTTTCCTTTTCTAAATGCATCATCCTGCCATCCCTGATAGGCTCAGCCTTGGCCAGCGATGGGTCCATCCTGAAGCTGTCTGAAATTGCCTGTGCTGGATATGGGAGAATTTTCATCAGCTCCCACAGAAGCCACTGCTGCAGTCTCACTGCTACCAAAACCTGGCCACGCAAACCCAGTGCAATCCATCATAAAAGCACCAGTTTTCTTTGGCAAATTGGGTGCCCCAGGTGAGTGCTGTCAGTGAGCTGAGTCTCTGCTCATGCTGTCTTTAAAGAGTGTCTCCCTTGAGCTGGATGCACACTTATGCACCCCTGATGCACCCCTGATAACATGGAAATAAAAGACAGCTGCAGAAGAACAAGGTCTCTGAGAAAAAGAGACACTTTGTTATGAACAAAAATTCGGTTAATATTTTTTTTGTGAGAAAAAGTTACAAAAAGGCAGCCAGATCTCTGTCCCTGCCAAGGTTCTGCGTGTTTTGTTATTGTAATCACGGGTCCTTGTAGCTTATCACTCCTTTTGTATTAGTAAAAGCCCTGGCTAGGGCGAGATAATGGCCCTTCCCCAAGGCTAAGGTGTTCTTTTCCCAGCATAGTGAAGACACCTGAGAGGGTGGGGGGTGTTATGCAAAGTGACTCCAGGACCAGCATGCTTTTTGGGACCCCGACTCCAAATGCACCGAGAAAACCCCAAAAACAACGAGCCACCTAAGAGTTGAGAGACTGGAGTGATGTCTAGACGTGAGGAGCCGAGTGCTGAGCCTGCAGAGATGCAGAGATGCAGAGATGCGGAGTCCCTCTCGCCATGGGAGTCGTCCCAACGCCGGGACCGGGTGGGACAGAGCCAGGGAAACCAACATCTGACGGGGACGCCACGCCCTAAAGGCTCCCATGAGGACCGGATCCCACAGCTCTGCCCCTAGTGGACAGAGCTGCGCATATCCTCCTCCTCTGAGTTGCCCTGGGAGACACGACAGGGACTGCAGCCCTGCCGAGCTGCCCAATCCTGAGCTGATCACTTTTAATAAAGGCATTAAAAAGGAGAAGAAGTCTCCTGGCCGTGTTTATTTCAGCTGGGAACTTGTCCGGGATAGCCGCGGCGCAAGAAGACTCAAGACTGGCCATCTTGGAACTTCAGGACAGCTGGCTACCAGGACCAGAGGGATCGGCTCAGGACCAGTGACACAGAGGAGCACCGGAGCACCAGACTGGTGAGAAACCCGGTGGCGGGAGAGGGAGACGTGCGCATGTGTGTGTGAGTGAGACGAAGGCCGGTAGCCGGACCTTTGAAGTGAGAGCAGACCCCTTAGTACCGCATTTCCGGACTCCTGCGAAGGGGCCGGCCGGAAACAGGGGAAAGCGAGTGGAATTAGCGTGACTGAGCCGTCTCCCAAGGGGGAATAAAGGGCCCCCCCCGGCTTCGGGTGTGCGGAGGGAATATTTGTATGAGTGGCACGCACCCAAAATAGGTCCTGACAGAGGGAAGTCAGGCAGGTTTGTAAGTCCTGAGAAGGATTCGGGTAGCATTTGTAAGTCTCGAGAAGGATTCGCGTAAGATTTGTCAGTCTTGAGTAGCTCACAAGCCCTGCAGGCAAAAGTAAGTCCTGACACAGGAGTCAGGCACAAACCCCAGCGAAGGAGGCTGTGGTTTGCTTTTAAGTCCTGATACGGTGAAGCCTAAAAATTGGCGGGTTAGGCAAACTAAAAATCAGGCAGTTGTTTTTCCTGACCGAGGGAGTCAGGCACGACCCGGATTCTTAAGGCCGAGGCTTCATGTGTTCAAGTCCCGATAGATGTAAGACCTGACGTGGGGAAAGTTGGGCAGTCAAGAGATCGGGCAGTTGTTTCAGTATAAAGTCCTGAGCATCAGGCAGAAATTTGAAGTTCAGTGGAGGAGGCTGAAGCTCGTCAAAGAAGGTTTTTTTCGAAATTACCGGTCAGTAAAGGCACCTTTGGGACTTTTTACTGTTGAGACCTGTAAAATGGGAGGGTGTAATAGTAAAAAGACCGGCAAGAGACTGAGGTATATACATCCCAATAGTCCCTTAGGAGAACTGTTAGTAAAATGGGATTCTATAGAGGCCACGGAGGGATTAGATAAAGTGAAAATGATTCATTATTGTATGGAAGTGTGGCCAGAATTAGAGGTGCAAGGAGGATGGCCTTGGTGTGGGACAAAGGATAAGTGGATGTGCCAACAATTAAATAATTATCTGACAGCTCGAGGAGATACTGATCCTGAGCAATTATTGTATGTAGCTTGCTGGTTAAAGAGTGCTGTTGGGGATGAAGGGGTGCGAATTTGTAAGGTACAGAGGAAGAAAGAGGGGAATGAAGGAGGGGATGATAGGACTAGTAAAAGATGGAATCCCCTGGATTATTTGCCTCCTTCTGCCGCTCCACCTTATAATCCTCTTCTTCAAGCACCTCAAATGGCAGGTCCAGTTCTTCCCCCGGCTGCCATCTCATTACCACCTGTTCAGACTCCTCCTTCTGCCTCTTCAGCTTCCGCTATGATAAACCCTGTATCCCCTCCAGTTCCTTCTGCACCACCACAAGTGCCTACTCCACCTGCTGCATTCTCCACCCCTTCTTCAGCTGCACTTAATATCCACTCAGGCTCTTCTCCCCCTCCTATTGCTGTCCCTTTACTCCCTCCTAGTTGGGGCACAAATGCCTCCTCGCCCAGTAAACAGCTATCAGCAAATACACCTGCTGATGGGCAGAACATTCAGAGTAACCCAGATATCCCTCAAAGTAGTTTGGCATCTGAAGATGAGCCGTACTGTAGCACCAGATCCAAGACCTCCAAGGCAGGGAGACTCTTTCCCCTCAGAGAGGTTCCTATGGGAGGAGTAGCAGGAGGTGTTGGCTTTGTGAATGCTCCTCTAACTGCTCCTGAGGTGAGAGGATTCAATAAAGAGTTGGGGCATTTAGTTGAGGACCCAGTGGGCATAGCCAACCAAGTGGATCAATTTTTAAGTCCAAATATCTACACTTGGGGGGAGATGAATTCCATCCTGAGTATATTATTTTCCCCAGAAGAGGTCCAGATGATTGGGGTGGCTGGCATAAGAATTTGGGAGAAAGATAACCATCCAGGACCCCAGGTGCCATCAGGCGAGCAGAAATTGCCACTAACGGATCCCAGCTGGAACCCTAACCAGGAGGAGGGGAGGAAGGCCATGAGGGAATATAGGTCTTTGATAATACGGGAGATCAAAGAGTCAGTTCCCAAAGGAACTAACACCCAATTGGCATTTGAGGGTACACAAGAGAAAAATGAAGCTCCTGCTGCCTGGCTTAATCGCCTAAAGCGGAACTTCCAGTTGTACTCTAGAATAGACCCAGACACCCTAGAAGGTCAAATGCTACTAAAAGTCCAATTTGTTACCAAATCTTGGCCTGATATATGGAGAAAACTGGAAAAGATGGAAGATTGGCAAGAGAAGGACATTAATGAGTTATTAAGAGAGGCATTGAAGGTGTATTTAAGGAAGGAGGAAGAAAAAGCAAAGGCCAAGGCTAAGATCATGGTTGCTGTAGCTAGAGAAAGTGCAGAGTGGGTGGGTCCACCACCAGGAGGAGGCAAGGATAGGCCTCTTGTACTGTCAGGTGCAACGGGGATAGAGACACCTCAAGTCCCTTTGAGAGAACGACATTGCTATTACTGTGGAGAGCCAGGACACGTCAGGAAGTTTTGTAGAAAGCTCAGTCTCGATGCGGCAATAGCCAGGGAACAAGATAATTTAGGGAAGATCCTTAGAAGTGACAATTAGAGGGTCAGGGGCTTCACACTTTAGGGGACCTGATGCAACATCTAGACGAGCCCTTGGTAAACTTTGAGGTAGGACCCCTAAATGAAGAATTTGAATTTTTGAGTAGATACAGGAGCAGGTAAGTCCTGTCTCAACAAAGTACTAAAAAGTATAGTATAGTGAAAAAAACATCTGAAGTTAGAAAAAACCAGCTAGGTAGAAAGGATATCCAATAGCACCAAAACTGGACAGTAAAACTAAACTTGTAATAAGTGGTGTGAAAGTAAAAGGTACCTTATTGTTGTCTTGTTGTGTGTGTGAGAGTGAGTTACAAGCAAAGTCAGCCTCAACTTCCCGGGCAGGTGGGAAGGGGGCAGTGGGAGTGTGTGTGTGTGACCTGCAAACCAGACTAGTGCTCCCCAGATGTGTGGGGGAGCCATAGCTGTAAGAGCGTGAGTGACACGCAGACAGCCTCACAGGTGAATGTGCACCAGAGGCAACCAGAGTCAGGGCCCTTCCAAGAGGCCCAGAGATACTGAGACCTGTGGGCCAACCCCAAGGTGAGGGAGGGCTACAGAGACCCGTGATTATCTAAGAATAATGATCCAGTTTGTGTCTTAAAGGTGTGAAGGAATGTGTGAAAGTGAATGAGAAATGAGAGAGTGAATATAGATGAATTAGAATAGAGGTAATGTAGATTGTGCATTACAAGTTTTACCACATCTCCTTAGAGGGAAGTGTATTGTGTAAAAGAATGGTGTAAGGAAAAAAATTTATTAAGTGTAAGGGGTTGAAAGAAGTATTTAAGCTCTAAGTGAAAGTAAGAAACAGAAGCAAGAGATAAATAAATAAGATCTTGAAAAATAGAACAGAAAACCAGTGAATTAAATACACAGAAAAATAGGAGAATAAAAGTACTTTGGGAGTTAAGTTAGCTGAGAAATACAACTCCTTGCAATATACAGGGTATGTAGAAGTTGATGAGAGAAACATAAAAGCTATGGAAAAAAAGAAATTAATTATTAATGTCAAATTAATTATGACATTAAACAGTGAAACTGAGTTTTGATAAAATCATTTAATAGCAGACCATTAATGCCTGTGTTTGAAAGCCCATTTCAGGTACTCTTCATTACTAATTCGACTGTGAAGACCAAAAGAAAAAGGTTGGACTCACATCACTCTCACCCCCTGGCATTGGACCAGGATTCAACATCAGGTTTTTTTCCCTCTGGCATTCTGGCATTGGACCGGACTGCCCCCCATTCTCCCTCTGGCATTGGACCGGACTCTGTTATGAACAAAAATTCAGTTAATATTTTTTTTGAGAGGGAGTTGCAGGGACGCCTCCGGGTCGGTCTCTGCCAGGATTCTTAGTGCTTTGTTATTGTAATACCGGGTCGTTAAGGCTTATCTCGTCTTTTGTATTAGTAAAAAGCCTGGCTGGGTGCGGTGGACCCTTCCCCGAGGCTGTGCTCTCTTACAACATAGGGAAGACACCTGAGAGGGTGGGGGGGGTTATGCAAAGTGACTCCAAAGTCCAGAATGCTTTGTGGGACCCCGACTCGAGATGCAACGAGAAAACCCAAAAACAACGAGCCAAATAAAAGTTGAGAGATTAAAGTGATGTCTGGACGTGAGGAGCCGAGTGCTGAGCCTGCAGAGATGCTGAACACCTTCGGAGCCCCTCTCGCCCTGAGCAGAGAGTCGTCCGGACGCCAGGACCAGGGTAACCAGCGAGGCTCAGAGGCAACATCTGACGGGGACCTCATGCCCTAAAGCTCCCACGAGGACTGGATCCCCCGGCTCTGCCCCTAGTGGACAGAGCTGCGCATATCCTCCTCCTCTGAGTCGCCCTGGGAGACACGACGGGGACTGCAGCCCTGCCGAGCCGCCCAGTCCTGAGCTGATCACTTTTAATAAAGGCATTATAAAGGAGAAGAAGTCTCCTGGCCATGTTTATTTCAGCTGGGGGCTCGTCCGGGATAGCCACGCCGCAAGAAGACTCAAGACTGGCCATCTTGGACTTCAGGACAGCTGGCTACCAGGATCAGAGGGATCGGCTCAGGAGCAGCGACGCAGAGGAGCACCGGAGCACCGGATTGGTGAGAAAGCCGGTGGCGGGAGCGGGAGACGTGCGCATGTGTGTGTGAATGAGACGAAGGCCGGCAGCCGGACCTTCGAAGTGAGAGCAGACCTCTCAGTACCGCGGTTCCGGACTCCTGCGAAGGATCCGGCCGGGAACAGGGGGCGGTGCTTGGAATTAGCGTGAGTGAGTCGTCTCCCAAGGGGGAATAAAGGGCCCCCCCCCCTCCGGGCGTGCGGAGGGAATATTTGTATGAGTGGCACGCACCCAAAATAGGCCCTGACAGAGGGAAGTCAGGCAGATTTGTCAGTCCCGAGAAGGATTCGGGTAGCAGTTGTAAGTCTCGAGAAGGATTCGCGTAAGATTTTGTCAGTCCCGAGAAGGATTCGGGTAGCTCATAAGCCCTGCAGGCAAAAGTAAGTCCTGGCACAGGAACCAGGCAAAAACCCCAGCGAAGGAGGCTGTGGTTTGCTTTTAAGTCCTGATACGGTGAAGCCTAAAAATTGGCGGGTTAGGCAAACTAAAAATCAGGCAGTTGTTTTTCCTGACTGAGGGAGTCAGGCACGACCCGGATTCTTAGGCCGAGGTTTCGTGTGTTCAAGTCCCGATAGATGTAAGACCTGACGTGGGGAAAGTTAGGCAATCAAGAGATCGGGCAGTTGTTTCAGTATAAAGTCCTGAGCATCAGGCAGAAATTTGAAGTTTCAGTGGAGGAGGCTGAAGCTCCTCAAAGAAGGTTCTTTTTGAAATTACCGGTCAGTAAAGGCACCTTTGGGATTTTTTACTGTTGAGACCTGTAAAATGGGAGGGTGTAATAGTAAAAAGACCGGCAAGAGGCTGAGGGACATACCTCCCAATAGTCCCTTAGGAGAACTGTTAGTAAAATGGGATTCTATAGAGGCCACGGAGGGATTAGATAAAATTAAAATGATCCATTATTGTATGGAAGTGTGGCCAGAATTAGAGTTACAAGGAGGATGGCCTTGGTGTGGGATGAAGGATAAATGGATGTGCCAACAATTAAATAATTATCTGACAGCTCGAGGAGATACTGATCCTGAGCAATTATTGTATGTAGCTTGCTGGTTAAAGAGCGCTGTTGGGGATGAAGGGGTGCGAATTTGTAAGGTACAGAGGAAGAAAGAGGGGAATGAAGGAGGGGATGATAGGAAAAGATGGGATCCCCTGGATTATCTGCCTCCTTCTGCCCTCCACCTTATAATCCTCTTCTTCAAGCACCTCAAATGGCAGGTCCGGTTCTTCCCCCGGCTGCCATCTCACTACCACCTGTTCAAACTCCTCCTTCTACCTCTTCAGCTTCCGCTATGATAAACCCAGTATCCCCTCCAGTTCCTTCTGCACCACCACAAGTGCCTACTCCACCTGCTGCATTCTCCACCCCTTCTCCAGCTCCACTTAATATTCACTCAGGCTCTTCTCCCCCTCCAATTGCTGTCCCTTTACCTCCTCCTAGTTGGGGCACAAATGTCTCCTCGCCTGCTAAACAGCTATCAGCAAATACACCTGCTGATGGGCAGAAAGTTCAGGGTAACCCAGATATCCCTCAAAGTAGTTTGGCATCTGAAGATGGGCCGTACTGTGGTACCAGATCCAAGACCTCCAAGGCAGAGAGACTCTTTCCCCTCAGAGAGGTTCCTATGGGAGGAGTAATGGAGGTGTTGGCTTTGTGAATGCTCCCTAACTGCTTCTGAGGTGAGAGGATTCAAGAAAGAATTGGGGCATTTAGTTGAGGACCCAGTGGGCATAGCTAACCAAGTGGATCAATTTCTAGGTCCAAATATCTACACTTGGGGGGAGATGAATTCCATCCTGAGTATATTATTTTCTCCAGAAGAGGTTCAGATGATTAGGGAGGCTAGCATAAGAATTTGGGAGAAGGATAACCGTCCAGGACCCCAGGTGCCATCAGGCGAACAGAAATTGCCACTAACAGATCCCAGCTGGAACCCTAACCAGGAGGAGGGGAGGAAGGCCATGATGGAATACAGGTCTTTGATAATAAGGGGGATCAAAGAGTCAGTTCCCAAAGGAACTAACACCCAATTGGCATTTGAGGGCACGCAGGAGAAAGATGAAGCTCCTGCTGCCTGGCTTAATCGCCTAAGGCGGAACTTCCAGTTGTACTCTAGAATAGACCCAGACACCCCAGAAGGTCAAATGCTACTAAAAGTCCAATTTGTTACCAAATCTTGGCCTGATATAAGGAGAAAACTGGAAAAGATGGAAGATTGGCAAGAGAAGGACATTAATGAGTTATTAAGAGAGGCATTGAAGGTGTATTTAAGGAGGGAGGAAGAAAAGGCAAAGGCCAAGGTTAAGATCATGGTTGCTGTAGCTAGAGAAAGTGCAGGGTGGGCAGGACCACCACCAGGAGGAGGCAAGGATAGGCCTCTTGTACTGTCAGGTGCAACGGTGATGGAGACACCTCAAGGCCCTTTGAGAGGACGACATTGCTATTACTGTGGAGAGCCAGGACACACCAGAAGGTTTTGTAGAAAGCTCAGTCTCGATGTGGCAATAGCCAGGGAACAAGATGATGTCTGGAAAGATCCTTAGAGGTGATGAGTAGAGGGTCAGGGGCTTTATACTTTAGGGGACCCAATGCAACATCTAGAAGAGCCCTTGGTAAACTTTGAAGTGGGACCCTTAAATGAGGAATTTGAATTCTTGGTTGATACAGGAGCAGATAAGTCCTGTCTCAACAAAGTAACATCTGAAGTTAGAAAAAAACAGCTAGGTAGAAAGGATATCCAATACCACCGAAACTGGCCAGTAAAAACTAAACTTGTAATAAGTGGTGTGAAAGTAAAAGGTACCTTATTGTTGTCTTGTTGTGAGTGTGAGAGTGAGTCAGAAGAAAAGTCAGCCTCAACTTCCCGGGCAGGTGGGAAGGGGGCAGTGGAAGTGTGTGTGTGTGTGACCTGCAAACCAGACTAGTACTCCCCAGATGTGTGAGTGAGCCGTAGCTGTAAGAGCGTGAGTGACACGCAGGCAGCCTCACAGGTGAATGTGCACCAGAGGCAACCAGAGTCTGGGCCCTTCCAAGAGACCCAGAGATACTGAGACCTGTGGGCCAACCCCAAGGTGAAAGGGGGGGGCTATAGGGACCCGTGATTTTCTAGCAATAAGTTTGTGTCTTAAAGGTGTGGAGGAATGTGTGAAAGTGAATGAGAAATGAGAGAGTGAATATAGATGAGTTAGAATAGAAGTAATGTAGATTGTGCATTACAAGTTTTACCACATCTCCTTAGAGGGAAGTGTATTGTGTAAAAGAATGGTGTAAGGAAAAATTTAGGTGTAACGGGTTGAAAGAAATATTTAAGCTGTAAGTGAAAGTAAGAAACAGAAGCAAGAGATAAATAAGATCTTGAAAATAGAACAGAAAACCACGGAATTAAATACACAGAAAAAATAGGAGAATAAAAGTACTTTGAGAGTTAAGCTAGCTGAGAAATACAACTCCTTGCAAAATACAGAGTATGTAGAAGTTGATGAGACAAACATACAAGCTATGGAAAAAGAGAAATTACTGATAACATTAAACAGAGAAGCTGAGTTTTGATAAAATCATTAACAGTAGACCATTAATGCCTGTGTTTGAAAGCCCGTTTCAGGTGTTCTTCATTACTAAGACGGTTGGACTCACATCACTCTCACCCCTGGTATTGGACCAGGATTCAACACCAAGTTTTACCCTCTGGCATTCTGGTACTGGACCGGACGCCACCCCTGTCTCCGTCTGGCATTGGGCCAGACTCTCAGTTTCTACGTCTGGCATTGGGCCAGACTCCCAGTTTCTCCTTGTGGCATTGGACCGGACTACACCCCTGTCTACTTCTGGCATTGGGCCAGACTCCCAGTTTTCCCCTCTGGCATTGGGCCAGAGTCCACACCACTCACCTCCAGGCACTGGACAAGGATTCATCCACATCACAAGTTAATTCACCTGAGTATACTGAGATTTAAAGTTGACTCTCAGAAGGAAGAGTCAAAAAGACTGAACTGTATGGGAAAAAAATTGGTATCAGAGTTCTAATATTGCTTAAAATGTTTCAAAACTGTTTTGTGTAAATTATGTTGGTAAAAAGTTTAAGGCTGTAAATAAGTAATTCTAGTTTAAGTTCCCCAATATACTTCTAAAGACTCCAGGTTAACCCTCTACAGAACACTCCCCTGGGGGGGAAACTAAAATTTGTAGGGAACAGACCAAGAGAGGCTTAACCAGAGAAGTGGGTAGAAGGGACTCTAAAGAGCTTGGAAGCTTCTCCTCAGAAAAAATTCCCCAAGAGGCAAGGCCAGGTGGGCAGGCTGTGCAAGATGACCCATACCGGACTCTTGGGAAGGGTAGTAATGCTGGCTCTGATTGCTGGTGGTGCTCAGGGGAGCCCAGCTGAGCCGTGCAGAGAGTGCTACCAACCCCGCTATGAGGAGGAAGAGAGCTCCTTGTTGAGAGTCCACATCAGTTCTAACCCTGATTGTGTTAACCTCTCCCAAATGGTCCTTTATGAGAAAAATAAGAGAGTGTATTGGATAGCCCAGAATACTGCCACTTTTAGGCAGCCACTCCTAGGAGAGTGCCCTATAGAGGAAGCCTGGTTTTGCTTTGAATGTGATGCTGCTGAAACAAGCTCAGCAGATCTAGTAAAAAGCAAAGAAATGGTGAAAATGGTAAGAAAAACTGTTTGTTACAAGTATTTATATGAGTGTACTGGAAAAGAGATAAACCCCTTTTGGAACACATTTCAAGGGAGCTCTAAATCCCTAAGTTTGATCTCATCTGGCAACTGCATTGCTAGGGTGATAACACCAATTTTCTTATTACCCAAAGAAACTGGATCAAGTTTGGGAGTTCCTATATATAATGATTTGGGAGAAATTAAACAAAACCGGGAAAGTGAAATAGAAATTGGGAAAATCCAAAATTGTAAAAGCCAAGTTTAGATCCCAAAATCTGTGTTAAACAAAGTCATCCGGCTACAGGCAGTGTTAAAAATAAAGAATTCAATTATTAGGGACATTTCAAATGAAATAAAAGGATTAGCATGTGTAAATAATCAAGATCAAACTCCTACACTTGATCCCAGTGGGTGGGAGAATTTAGAGATTTTCAGAAAATATGTATGGGAAAAAGTGGTTTTTCTCGCTGTGTGTGTACTTAGAAGATTGCTCTTTTTACTATGCTTATTTGTCTGTTTTAGTAAAACAGTATTGGCTGTACAAACCAATCTGGAAAAACCAAGAAAAGTAACAAAGTTAAGTAAGCATGACTACCAAAGTGCACAAGAGATTTATAATAGATTCAAAACAAAAAATTGTGAGTTGATGCGAGCTTAAGAATTTAAGCTCGATCAAAGAAAAAGAGGGGGGACTGTTATGAACAAAAATTCAGTTAATATTTTTTTTGAGAGGGAGTTGCAGGGACGCCTCCGGGTCGGTCTCTGCCAGGATTCTTAGTGCTTTGTTATAGTAATACCGGGTCGTTAAGGCTTATCTCGTCTTTTGTATTAGTAAAAAGCCTGGCTGGGTGCGGTGGACCCTTCCCCGAGGCTGTGCTCTCTTACAACATAGGGAAGACACCTGAGAGGGTGGGGGGGGTTATGCAAAGTGACTCCAAAGTCCAGAATGCTTTGTGGGACCCCGACTCGAGATGCAACGAGAAAACCCCAAAAACAACGAGCCAAATAAAAGTTGAGAGATTAAAGTGATGTCTGGACGTGAGGAGCCGAGTGCTGAGCCTGCAGAGATGCTGAACACCTTCGGAGCCCCTCTCGCCCTGAGCAGAGAGTCGTCCGGACGCCAGGACCAGGGTAACCAGCGAGGCTCAGAGGCAACATCTGACGGGGACCTCACGCCCTAAAGCTCCCACGAGGACTGGATCCCCCGGCTCTGCCCCTAGTGGACGGAGCTGCGCTTATCCTCCTCCTCTGAGTCGCCCTGGGAGACGCGACGGGGACTGCAGCCCTGCCGAGCCGCTCAATCCTGAGCTGATCACTTTTAATAAAGGCATTAAAAAGGAGAAGAAGTCTCCTGGCCCTGTTTATTTCAGACTCCACCCCTTTCTCCTTCTGGCATTGGGCCAGACTCCCAGTTTTTCCCTCTGGCATTGGGCCAGAGTCCACACCACTCACCTCTGGGCACTGGATAAGGATTCATCCACATCACAAGTTAATTCACCTGAATATACTGTGATTGAAAGTTGACTCTCAGGAGGAAGAGTCAAAAAGACTGAACTGTATGGGAAAAATTGGTATCAGAGTTCTAACATTGCTTAAAATGTTTCAAGACTGTTCTGTGTAAACTGTTGGTAAAATTTAAGGCTGTAAATAAGTAATTCTGGTTTAAGTTCCCCAATATATTTCTAAAGACTCCAGGTTAATCCTCTACAGAACACTCCCCTCGGGGGGGGGAAACCAAAATTGGTAGGGAACAGACCAAGGGAGGTTTAACCAGAGAAGTGGGTAGAAGGGACTCTAAAGAGCTTGGAAGCTTCTCCTCAGTAAAATTCCCCAAGAGGCAAGGCCGGGTGGGCAGGCTGTGCAAGATGACCCATACCGGACTCTTGGGAAGGGTAGTACTGATAGCTCTAATTGCTGGTGGTGCTCTGGGAAGCCCAGCTGAGCTGTGCAGTGAATGCTACCAACCCCGCTATGAGGAGGAAGTGAGCTCCTTGTCGAGAGTCCACATCAATTCTAATCCTGATTATGTTAACCCCTCCCAATTGGTCCTTTATCAGAAAAATAAGAGAGTGTATTGGATAGCCCACAATACTGCCACTTTTAGGCAGCCACTCCTAGGAGAGTGCCCTATAGGGGAAGCCTGGTTGTGCTTTGAATGTGATGCTGCTGAAACAAGCTCAGCAGATCTAGTAAAAGGCAAAGAAATGGTGAAAATGGTAAGAAAAATTGTTTGTTACAAGTATTTATATGAGTGTACTGGAAAAGAGATAAACCCCTTTCGGAACACATTTCAGGGGAGCTCTAAACCCCTAGGTTTGATCTTGTCTGGCAGCTGCATTACTACAGTGATAAAACCAATTTTCTTATTACCCAAAGGAACTGGATCAGGTTTGGGAGTTCCTATATATAATGATTTGGGAGAAATTAAACAAAACCGGGAAAGTGAAACAGAAATTGAGAAAATCCAAAATTGTAAAAGCCAAGTTCGGACCCCAATATCCATGTTAAAAAAAGTCATCAGGCTCCAGGTAGTATTAAAAATAAAGAATTCAATTATCAGGAACATTTCAAACGAAATAAAAAGATTAGCATGTGTAAATAATCAAGATCAAACTCCTACACTTGATCCCAGTGGGTGGGAGAACTTGGAGATTTTCAGAAAAAATGTATGGGAAAGGGTAGTTTTTCTCTCTGTGTGTGTACTTGGAGGATTGCTCTTTTTACTATGCTTATTTATCTGTTTTAGTAAAATAGTACTGGCCGTGCAGACCAACCTGAAGAAACCAAGGAAAGTAACAAAGTAAAGTAACCATAATTACCAAAGTGCACAAGAAATTTATAGTAGATTCAAAACAAAAAAAATGTAAGTTGACGCGAGCTTAAAACTTAAGCTCGATCAAAGAAAAAGAGGGGGGACTGTTATGAACAAAAATTCGGTTAATATTTTTTTTGTGAGAAAAAGTTACAAAAAGGCAGCCAGATCTCTGTCCCTGCCAAGGTTCTGCGTGTTTTGTTATTGTAATCACGGGTCGTTGTAGCTTATCACTCCTTTTGTATTAGTAAAAGCCCTGGCTAAGGCAAGGTAATGGCCCTTCCCCGAGGCTAAGGTGTTCTTTTCCCAGCATAGTGAAGACACCTGAGAGGGTGGGGGGCGTTATGCAAAGTGACTCCAGGACCAGCATGCTTTTTGGGACCCCAACTCCAAATGCATCGAGAAAACCCCAAAAACAACGCCACCTAAGAGTTGAGAGACTGGAGTGATGTCTAGACGTGAGGAGCCGAGTGCTGAGCCTGCAGAGATGCAGAGTCCCTCTCGTCATGGGAGTCGTCCCGACGCCGGGACCGGGCGGGACAGAGCCAGGGAAACCAACATCTGACGGGGACGCCACGCCCTAAAGGCTCCCATGAGGACCGGATCCCACAGCTCTGCCCCTAGTGGACAGAGCTGCGCATATCCTCCTCCTCTGAGTTGCCCTGGGAGACACGACAGGGACTGCAGCCCTGCCGAGCTGCCCAATCCTGAGCTGATCACTTTTAATAAAGGCATTAAAAAGGAGAAGAAGTCTCCTGGCCTTGTTTATTTCACACTTAATCAAAATAAATACAGATGGTGAGACCTATGTTGTTTTTGGTAGCTGAGTGCTGCTGTTATGTAGGCTCATCTGACACAATGACAGCTGAGTGACGTGAAAAGACTGTGAATATCTTTGGCTGAACATATGGATTTCATCAGGTTAATGTGGCTTCTCATTTCATGTCTTAAGTCCTTTTCTCTTTTTTTTTTTTTTCAAGTACTATTGCTGGGCTATGAATTAATGACAGATGTACTTGGTTTTGCAGATTTTGACTATTATTTAGCATTTTTTATAGCTCCTTGAGGCATCAGGGTCAGGACTGTACTTTCACATAAAAATGAGTTTAAGGAATAGTATCTCACCCACTGGTTACATTGCAAGCAATTCTAAAAAGAAATAATTTTGTGCTCAAATTAGAATTTTTATGATTTTTTTTTCAGAAAATGAGAGTATGTTAGTGTTTCATATGTTTCAGCAGGCAGCACCCTGGCTATTTACAATCATCGTGGTTTTAATTTTCCATTTGTAAAATTAGTATTTGAATTAATTGACTCTGATTACCAGTGGCAGGGAGACTGAGATGGTTTTGCAGAAACAAGGATACTTGAAGCAGAAAAGTCTTAATCTCACATCTTGATCATTTAGCAGCTTTTTGTTTCTCATCTTGTTCTTCCCCCCTTCTCCCCCCCCCCCCCCCCCCGTTTTTGCTGACAAGGGAGTTCATCCAGTCTTCAGCATGACTCTGTTGTGCTTGCCCTGGCATTTACATTTCAGGGCTACTTATCCCTTGCAAGGAGAAGGCTTTTCCTGGGTAACTCATGCTGAATCTATTCTGGGAGCAACTGGCACTTTTAAACTTTGGGCTGTGTCCGGCCCTGCTTGTAAGCATCCACCAGGGATCTGCAAATCACCACTGATGTAGTTGTGTTGGTTTCACTTCCAGAGCTTTTACAAGTGATTATCACTCATCTTCATCACTTGTTATGTGGTGGGGTAGGCATGGGTGTGGGACACTATTATTAAAAACAGAGATAGATCTGTCACTGAAATTTCATTACTTGTCCAGTTTCTTTGAGTTAATACTGAAGCTTGGTCTTTTTTAACAAATGCTAAAAGTAATGTTTGTCTTTGTTTAATGTACATATTTTACTTTACATAAGCACAAGCCAAATGTCTATTTCTGCTGTATTGGCTGAGATTATTTTTCTAATATTCCCAGAAATATAAAGAATAGTCTTCTAATTATCACACTAAAAAGCTCAAAACTCACTTTTATGCTCCAATATGTTTCTTTCCATACTATTTGGTGGCATAAGATTTTATTTTGTCTTCTCTCTAGCTATAAACTAAGCAGGAGAAGATAGTACAGTACATGATGCTACTAATTTCCATTAAAAAAAAAGAAAATATACTTTTATTTTATTGTTGCTTCAAAGGCAATTTTAGGACTCTCCTTGTAAAAGCAAGGTCCCGTAAGTATCTCCACAAATCTGGAAGTCATGTACTATACACTTGTGCCAAGTGAGCAGACCTGGCATTCTCCAGCCTTGCAGCTGAAAACATTATCTGACTGCTGCAAGCATGGTTTTATTTCAATCACTGCACTGAGGCTGTGCAGAGGCTGTGCACTGAGGCTGTGAGTTACTCTGGCCTACAAGATGGTTTTTTTGAGACTTACTCCTCAGTGGTATTTCACCTAGTTTGAAGGTCAGGCAAGTGCTGAATGTCAAGGTTCACTCAGCAGAAATCCTGGTTTTTCTCCTGCCGCCACCTTCTGTGCGGTTCCTCTTCCAGGGCTTCTTTCCAACTTTAGGTTGTTCCTGAACTAGGAGAAGTACCATGGTGCTCATCCTCCTGGCAGTGCCTCACTGGGTGAGAATTTTTGGGTCAGCAGCATATTCTATTGCTCCTGCTCCAAAACTGCATCAGGATCCTCTTTGTGTATTTTTCTAGCCTCTCTACAGCTCAGAGACTGTGGTCACATGAAAATATTCTCTCAGCTTTTCAGTGGTCTTAGGTCATCACATTATAGGCCTACAGAGACATCAGGAAGCCACTTTCCTCCAGGACAAGAGCACTGAGGAACATCTGGAGACACCTCTGGGATCTAGCCAGCATCTGGTTCTGTACTCAACATTGAAGTCAGGATTTGATTCTGATCCATCTTCTGAGCATCTTTTGAGCTGCCAGAAAGTCCTACACCTGGCACATGCCATGTCCTTCCTCAGCCCTGGACTCCAAAGGCATGTCTGGAGAAAGGCTGTAGAGCCCCTGTGACTCTGGGGAACCCCAGAAGCAAAGAAGAGATCCTACAGTGAGGGATAAAAGTCTAATGAGATCTGACACCTTCACTAGTGCGTTAGTCAGCCACCTGTGATGTAATCTGGTGCAGGAGAAGAGAGAGAACAGCACATCCCTTATAGAACACCTTTACTTGTATGTCAGCTTTTCAGAGGTTGTATGGAACCTGTATGCTGTCCAAGAATCTCCTCCTGCCAGTCCCTGAGTAATTCATGCTTCTTAACCATCTTCACCTTTCCTGTTTCTCTGAGGGCTTTTCTACATGCTTTGTGGGGCTTTTCTGTTATTATCATTTTGTGGGCATTTTGTCATTCCCTATTTCTTCTTAGCCTCCTCACACACAAATCCTGTAAAGAAGCTGGTCATGTCTGTCTTCTTCCATGCTTCATGTATGAAGCTCAAATCAGGAAAGTAAAAAGTTCAGCAACCTACTGAGATGTCTGAGAGCTTTCTTTCTGGAACACCCTCTGGAGTTTATTGTGGGATATCACCAACCTGGGTGATACAACAGATATAGATGATGACAAGCACCATCTTTGCATAGAATGTCCCTGCTAAGAAAGGAACAGACCAGGTGAACAGAAAATACTGATTTAAATACTTAAAAAAAAAAAAAAAAGAGAGACAGCACCCTTTACATCCCCTGCTAAAATAATTTTTTAACTCTTCAAATCTTCGTTGTCGGCCTAAACAGCCTAAACATTTCAAAACCAGTTACTTGTCATTGCTTGGTGCTGCTTAGTGAGAGCGTGCATCAAATCCATTCCTGGTAATCATACAACAGGCAATACACCCAGTTCATGTCACACTGCTCTCTTGCTATTCCTGTTCTTTAGGCTGAGGGTTATTGTTGAAAAAAAACCTACAATCTCCTGAATATAATTTTAGATATGAGGAACAACTTCTCTCACCACCCATCAATGATATCAAATTAATTGTGATAGCTTATCGCAGAATGAAGGCCTTTGTCGGAGATGAGCCATTTGTCGGTGAGGGGAGACTCAGACAGTCAATATGAGTGATAAGCAAATTCCAATTTATTGAAGAGAGCATCAGACACTTATACAGCGAGTAATAAGCTTATGAATATTCTGTAAGCTAAGCAATCTATTGATTAAACTATACCATCAACTCTTCCTCATTCCTTAGGGGTTACATCTCTCTTTTCTCATGTCTCTTTCACTGTTTGTTATCCTACCACAGCTAGGCCCCAAGGACACGCTATCTCACAGGTGCAGGACTTGGAATTAGCCACGGTTTTGTACTTTTCCAGACCTTAGCAGCTAAATTCCCAACAATAGCTCAAGCTTTTAACCTCTGATAATACAGGGGTTTGCCTGATCACTGTCATTTAACATGACCTGGCTACTAAGCCATGTAGTGTGAACACCTCCTGTTTCTGTTTGGGGCTCTTTTTTGGGTGCTTGGATGGTTTCCAAAGCAGACATACGCTGAAACACTGCCTTCCATTCATCCTCTTGCTTCCACAGAACAAGCCACAGCCACCATGCCGGGCTGTTCTGATGTGCTTGGTGTTCTGCAAACACAGACCCAGCAAGGGGAAAGGTGTCTTTGTTTCCTCAACTGACGTATCTTGCTACATCCAGGCTTATCAGAGCTCACTGCAAAAAGTAGCAGAGCCAGGTTACTGATGATCTGTCTGGGCTAGGACTGTGTTAACCAGAGTCAGGGAGTTGTTACACCCTGTTCATCTCTCATTAGCATTTCCTGGATTCACCTTCAGGGCCTTGGGATGAAGAAAGCAGCTCACCAGTGAATCCGTTGTCTACACAACAAAGCAAAATGGAAAATAAATCTCCCCAAACTCAACTGCACAATGCCACTATAAATTTTCATAGATTTCAAAGGAGCTGTGCTCGGCTCCAGCACTTCCCAAAACCACTTTTGATGAACTATGCAGCAGTAGTATCGTCACTTCAATGTTCTGCTGAAAGAATTTGACTGTCATTAAAAGATGTTCAAGAAAAGAAAAAAACCACAGGGGAATACTCGTATAGTTTCTTTGCACCTTATTCAAGTGAGGGTTGGATGTTTCTATTCTGCTTCGATAGCATTTTGTGCTGCTGTAATTGACTGTGACAAGTAGAGGGCAGCAAAGAATCCTTTTGAGAGGAAAAATAAAAGGACAAAATGTGCCAAAGCAATGTAGGCAATAAACTGAAATCAGAGTGCAGAGCAAGGCATAGGTAATTGGGTGCATCCTAGAACTGCCATGTAAGTGTGTCAGACAGTTATCCGCAGTGCAATGCTGCAGGAAGATCTAAGTTTTCACAGAGCTCCTTCAGTGGATTAAATCTCACATTTGCACAGCTTTGAAAATGGAAAACAGCATATAAGGCTTTTTCACAGCATCTAACTTTAGATCCTCATGGACAATCTTATTAGGCTGCAACCAGAGCAGTGATTTTCAATTTCTTTTTGTTGCAGTCCTTAACAATCTCTTACTGCAGGTGAAAAACTCTGTAAGCTGAATTCAAATACACTGTGAAAAGGTTTGCTGCTCTGAGGTACACCTTGCAGCGCACTTAGAGGTACCCGTGGAATACAGGATAAGATTATTGCTTTATGGTTGAGGAAAAATGGAAAAGTTGTCCCGGTGTGCCTTTTAGGACTGAAGGGATATGCTGTATCAGACCCTGGATGAATCTCCCTCTTTTCAGGGACTGCAGAAGGGCTCTGTGAAGACAGGTTTGCTCTGGCTGAAACTGCCCATTGGAGGAGGAAGCTTAGCTGTATTAATTACTGTCCTAATCACAATGTGCACTTCACAGAAATTTAATACACACACACACAACCCCCATATGACCCACATCCTTCTCTGTTCCTCAGAATGAACAACATGCTCACAAATTATCTCAGTGCAAATTCTTATTCATCTAATTAATACTGGCAGAGATGAGGGTTATCCTACTCTGTTCTTCTCATTTGCTTTTTCTCTTTCATCTGGCCTTACTCAGATCAGACACAGAACACCACAAACACTTGCATGAGCTGTTCCCTTGACTTCTCATTTTTTTACAACACATTTTAAGCACCTCTGAACTCTCTCTGAAATATGTGTAGTAAAGGTGACCTTGCTGTTCCCTCAGTGTTCTGTAAATGACAAATGTATTTTCTTACAAAGTCAATGTGTGTTAAGAGGCATCAGGAGTGGCTGAAGGGAAATTTGGAGATGAGATCAGGTGGCTGTAGATGAAGGCCAGGACTCCAACTTGTTTTACTGCTTTTCTATTTAGGCTCATCTGACAATCTCATGTGTGAATCCTGGTGACAATGCCACGCACCCCAGCTAAAGAAACTCTCTAAACAAGGAGTGAAAGGGATGAATGATCAGAGTGGTTCAAGAGGATTGGGAAAATCAGATAAAAAGTGTTTATTCAACAGTTATCTACAAATAGCTTTCGTGATTATGCATGGGGTTTTAATTTTTGCACAATTTGTAATTTCATGATGTATTGCATGATTTCAGTGTCTTCTTGCAATACTAAAAAATAACTTTTCTTCACAAGATTAATAGATACAGTAGCTAATTTGTACTAGGTGAAATATCCTCCCCTCAAACACCTGAACATTTATGCTGTAGTAATACAAGTAACACCCAGTCAAATTTACTTAAGAAATCTCAGTTCTCATTAAGGGACTAGTGTCCATAATACTTTAAAAACCTTCAAATGTTTTATTTCATAATAAAGTAGACTACTGGCAGCACTATTACTCTAATGTTGTTATTGTTAGTAGTGAAAAATCACTAAATAATACTTTTTCTTTCTAATGCCATGTTCTGGTTCACACTTCATATTTCAAAGTGCAATTTAAAAATGGTGAATTCCCCAAAGCAATTTTCTTCAATGACATTTTCTGAGCTCTGCTAAACAAAACCAAAGGAAAACGGATTCCACAAACTGATTTTCATTTGTCATTTAAAAAAAGACAACAAACAAATTTCAAAACCCAAAAAATAGAAATGCAGATTTCAATCAGTTCTACTAATGAATTTCCGCAGCAGGCTCTATTTTATTTTATAGCTAAATTATATAATAAAACCATATTCTGTTGAAAGAGACCTTAAAGCTCATCTTGTTTCACCCCCTGGGCAGGGACACCTTCCACTATCCCAGGCTGCTCCAAACCCCATCCAGCCTGGCATTGGACACTTCCAAGGATGGGGCAGCCACAGCTTCTCTGGGCAAAAGAAGCTCACAAGATGGGATCCCTTCTGGGCTTTTTCTAAAAGAAGGGCTGCAATAACTTTATCATTTGGAAAATGTTCCTGCACTGGAATTTATTATGATAAGAGATAAGGTACAAGCCAACCTTTTAGAATTTAATAACAGCTTCAGCGTTGGTATAAATTGCTTTAAGTATCTGAAAATTTTATCACCCTCTCTACTGAGGAAATTGAAAGAGCTGGGAGTGCTAGGAGAATAACAGAGCTGGGTACAGACAGCAGGCATCATGACTTCCAAGTCTTTGTGTTCCTTGGTCCAGTGGTTCAAGTACAGGTAGTAAAACTAAAGGGACCATGAGGAGGCTTTTATTTAAACACAATAGCTCAAGAAATGAATAGGAACCATATTCCAATTTAGAGAAGGTGCTTTAGAGTTAAATTAATTCAGGAGCGATGCACATGAAATCTTTTCTCTTTAAAAAGATTTGTGTTCAAGTTATTGAGCTTTTAGAGCTCATGTCGTAGTACTAATAACCCCTATTGGGATCCAGGACTTTAGTGGCAAAATTAAACTGTGTTCAACACAGTGCTATGAAACCATTTGTTAGATGAACAAGGGAAAAAAATCCCCAAACTAAATCAAGCAGACATTAATCTGGCATTTAAAGCAGATCAGACAAAGCAATGCATTTTATTTTCATATTTTATTCATGCTTCCTTCCCCTCTCTTCATCTCTGTTTAGAATATACAAATGATTGAGTCACACAAATTTTGCTTCCAGGCAATCTAACTCACAGCAACAAGCAAAATAATTAGGGAAAAAGCCATTCAAATAATAATCTAGAGAAGGAAAGTGTCCTTCTTAGAGAATCCAGAACAATGGGGATCCAAGGGCAGAAGATACCCTAGTCCAAAGTATTAAGCTTTGAGAATGTGATGCAGTTTGTGGTAGCTGGAAGTTGCCAAAATGCATGGCCAAATATCATCCCTCAAGTGGTATGTTTAATTTGCTCTGCTTCCCTTGAACTCACAGCAAGATTTCAAAAGCTTCTTTATTTGAGGCCTGTTATCAAGATATTTGGACATCTTGTGCCCAATGATGGTTTTTCATACCTCTTTTCAAGAATTTTTTTAATTGATTGACGGATTTTTCCTCGATACATTTAATAATGAGTTTGAAGCAGTTTTTATACGCTGTCTCCTTTTTCAAGCTGCCAAATCTACCACTAGGCAGAGATTTCAAAGTCCTAGTTCTAAAAGTCATGTTCAAGATCTAGCTTTTGTTAATATTTCCACTGAAGTAATAAGACAATTTTTACCTATCTTTCCTTAGGGCCCTGCTGGGATGTGCATGTCCACAAAGATATACTGTCTCCTGGGCAAATTCCTTGGAATTTCAGAAAGACTTATATAAACAAGATATTTCACACTTTTTGCAAAAAGCTGAAAATCTGCTTGCTCGGATATATGCACAGACTTGCTTCTTACAAGATCGAAGGAGTCTTACTTATTTATAGCAACATCTGTTTTCAAAAAGAATGTGGACCTTGTTCCAACAGACCTTTACATCCTTATATTTCAAACTGTGCCCAGGTGTACAGTTTTAGCTAATACAGTGGTAAAGGCTCACAGTTTTTATATGTCAGAAAAAGTGCATGTCAGAAAAATGTCTGCAAGTCTTCATGTTTATTTTTACATCATTCCTGAAGTGCTGTGGCTTTAGTGAATACAACTGAGAATACAAATTTGAGTGACTATATTCACACATTGAGAGTATTTTTAGAACTTTCCTCTGCTTTAAATGATCTGTAGCTTAAAAAAAAAAGTTTCTAGAGCAACATATTTGAAAAATGGTAGGCAGATAAAGAAGAAAAAATTTCTGGAAATAAACAGCTACAAAAATTCCTAGTCTCTCAGGATTCCTGTAAAAGCAGATTGATTCATCCTCCTGCCATATTTATGAGGCTGACAGATTTTAATATATTCATTTTCTATGGGGAGAAGCTGAGGATTGAATAAAACAAAGTGAAGAGATCATAGTTAATGTTCAACAGTCAAAAATAAACAACTGGGTACTTTGCCTCATCATTCATTATGTAAAAGGCTCTTCTGTGCTCAAGAATGATCAAAGCTTTGGGTAATAGTAAGACAATATATATTAGGAGCAGTTCATTATGTCAGCACACAAACCCCCAAGAGTATATTTTCATCACAGCATGAAGTCAGTGTCACTTTCCAGTACCAAACACTGGCAGCACATCACCTGAGAAAGAAATGCCCCATCCCCTATCAGAGGTGCTGCAATGGAAAGAGCAGAAGGCTTGAGAGGTACATCTCCCCCAGGGAACTGATTCTGGCAGAATCCTTATTAAACAGAGTTAATGCTGCACCACCTGATGCACAATTACAAGTCAGTGTTGTGTACATGCATTTTTGATATTCTGTACAGCAATGAATAATGCTGATTTATGCATTAAGTTTTAGATCTTTTTTTCAAATGTCGTGGGACTTTGCAGTGATTAATAGACAGCATATATTTTCACTGCAGTTTAAAGTTGTGGCAAGAGTGTATTGGGATTTTAGCTGACTAGAGATTGGAAAAGTACAAGGCCGTGTCTAATTCCAAGTCCTGCACCTGCAAGATAGCGTGTCCTTGGGCCTAGCTGTAGTATGATAACAAATAGTGAAAGAGACATGAGAAAAGAGAGATGTAACCCCTAAGGAATGGGGAAGACCTGATGTTGTGGTGTGGCCAATGGACGGTGTAAATTACAGAATATTCATGAGGTTATTACTTGCTGTATAAGTGTCTGATGCTCTCTTCAATAAACGGAACTTGCTGATGTCTCATATTGAGCCCCGAGTTTTCCCTGCACCTGACAAATGGCTCATCCCTGACAAACAGATCATTTCTGCAACAAGAGTGCTCTTTCTTTTTCCTCAGAAACCCCAGGAGCATTATGTTATATTTTTCTTCCTTTCCTCCTTGGATTGCAATATTCCACATATGTCCCCTGAACTTTCACACTTTTACTGAAGAAATGGGTCCTAGGTTACAATGTAAAGATGTATTCTATTCCTATCCTCAAGAGCTACTGAAACCAGGAGGGGCATAATTTTTTCCTTATCTCCTGCTAATAGGCCCATCAATGCCTTTCCATGACTCGGAGATAACTCCCTCCAGGAGCCATTTCTGTTTAATGGACCCACCACATGTTTCATAGAAGGGTATCAACCCATTGTGAGATGCTCCGCCTAGGGGGGAGGAGCTAAGCATCCCCACCTAGATATAATCTGGGATTTGGGACAGAACAAGAAGTCTTTTCACTGGATTCCCAGAGGAACAGCTGTCTTTTCTACTGGATCTTCAGAGAAAGAATGCACCCTTTTCTACAGGATCACTGCTCCAACAGAACCACATCTTCCATTCCAGGAAGACTGCAGTCACCAATTCAACTGGACTGCTACCTACCAACACCTTGACCAAGAGGGTGTCAGGTTGCATTCTGACTTTGTCAGAGCTTTTTCTTTTGTATTATTGCATGTATTTTGGTTTTCTTTTCCCTTTCTCTAATAAATTGTATTTCTGACTTGGAGTCTCTCACTGGTTTTGCTTTCAAACCAGAACACAATGGTAATAGCAAGTATTAAGCAGTGGGATTGTTTTTTGCATGGAAATTCAATCTTGGAAATAGTATGAATGAAGACAAATTTCATACTAAGCGTCTTAACAACTTCTCTCTGTTACCCATGTCTTCAATTGTCAGCACGATACTAATTCTCTACTCCTCCATATTAACATTTCAAACTGCTAGGATAATCTTTTAGTAAAGAATGATGAAGAAATTTTTTTTAAAATCTAGAGCTGTTTTTATTGATTGATTTTTGTTTGTTTTATTCATTTCTGTTTTTCTCAGGAGTTCAATTGGTCCATTTTTTTTAAATTTTTTTTCCCCATTCCCTTCAAGAAAATCTTACTAACATTCATAAAAGGAACAGTAACATGCCAGAGAAGCCATATTAAATTCTGCTGAAGAAAATGTCATGCTAGAAATAGAGTGAGTAATGATGACTGGAGGTTTCAAAGCCAGATGACTGGTATGGATAAGTATTGCAAGGAGTTCAGGAAAAGAGAGGCTCCTGCTGCCAAGTAAATCTCCCCCCCTCAAGGTGGAAACCTGTCATCCTGCCTCCATAAGGATTTCCCTTCCCTTCCCTTCCCTTCCCTTCCCTTCCCTTCCCTTCCCTTCCCTTCCCTTCCCTTCCCTTCCCTTCCCTTCCCTTCCCTTCCCTTCCCTTCCTTCCCTTCCCTTCCCTTCCCTTCCCTTCCCTTCCCTTCCCTTCCCTTCCCTTCCCTTCCCTTCCCTTCCCTTCCCTTCCCTTCCCTTCCCTTCCCTTCCCTTCCCTTCCCTTCCCTTCCCTTCTGCCTAACGTTGATGAACATTCAAACAAAGCTTTTTAAACAATTTTGCCAGTCCAATAAATGTCAGACATTTGCACTTGTCCTGAAGACTCAGAGCCTGCAGCTACAAGAAGGGATTTAGTGACACCTGTAAGGTTGCTCAACACCCATTTTGCTTTTCTTCAGCCTTGCTGCCTTCAGATCCAAACTGCTCCAAAGAGGGACGCTGAATCATGCAATGCATTTTCCATCTGAAGGGAAAGGGGGAAGGAACTGTTTTCTCCAGCATCTTTCACAGCTGGATGATAAATAAATCTCCCTTTTACATCAGACCTCATAACTTCAGCAAGGAGAGCACTTAGCTTCCTGCATTGCAGGTTTTAAGGGGGGCAGTTTCTAAACCATGTATTGCTAAGCTTAGCTTAGGTGTCATTTGAAAAACAAGTGGATAGACATGGGATGCTCTGTCCATGTCAGATAATCCAGAACTCCACCAGGCATCCCTGATGCTGCCTGACATCTTCTGTGGATCTCTTCAACCTCTCCCCCCATTAAATCTTTTAATCAAACTAAGCCTTCACCTTTCCTACTCCACACACAAACAGTGTTTCCTGGAGGTTTTGGTGAATTTTTTTTCCTCCAAGCATCCTCTTGGACATGATGGAATATTTCAGCTCCAGCACTGTCACCCTTCCCAAAATTTGGACATACATTCATCTTTGCTATGAAATCTGATCTTTTTACTTGAGTTAATTCAGAAGCAAGAAAAGCAATCCTCGAAAAACCCCAGATTGCTGAAATTGCCTCTGCTGTCTAGAATACATTATATAAGGACTTCTAAACTCAAAAAAAAGCAAGAAACAACAACAAATCTTCTTGAAGTTTTATTTCAAATATATTTTTTCTTTATAATTTTTTAACCACATGAGTAGTGAAGTCAGTAGAGAATGGCTTTGTTGGTTTCATTGCTTTCTATACTTGCTATTTGTAATTTGTAAAAGTTGATTTCCTCCCTCTGCCCTTCTTTATAATGTTAGAAAAGCAAATTTACCATTATCTCAAGCTTTCTTTCTTTTTCACATGAACAAATATTCCTCATGTCAGAAAAATAAGCATTCTCAAAATCATACACAAAATGACCAATCACAAAATCACACAAGCACCTTGGAGTTCCTTTTTGTTTTATTTTTCTTTTGTGACAGTGTCCACAGGGGTTCTTGGATGAGCGGGAGAGACGAGAATATTGACTCCATGTTCAGAAGGCTTGATTTATTATTTTAATATATACATATTACATTATAACTATACTAAAAAAATAGAAGGAAAGGTTTCCTCAGAAGACTAGCTAAGAATAGAAAAGAATGAATAACAAAGATCTGTGGCTCGGACAGAGAGTCCAAGCTATCTGGTCTGTGACTGGCCATTAATTGTAATCATTCTAGATGGCCCAATCAAAAATCCACCTGATGCATTCCACAACAGCAGATAACCATTGTTTACATTTTGTTTCTGAGGCATTAGCTTCTCAGAAGGAAACAAATCTCAAGAAAGGATTTTTAGTGAAAAGATGACCGCGACATTCTTTGAATTTATTTTTCTTTTACATTTTTAAGAGCTAAAACTCAATCCAGACTTACCTACTCAGAAACCTTCTGAGAGCCATGCCTGCAGGGTAAAAATTGTAGAGCCTGACAATCACCACAATTATCAGTGAAGTTGTTTCCACTGGAAGAGTGAAACATCCTGACTGCCCAAAAAGCACTTGCTAAGAGAGTATTTATGCATAGAGGAGGCTGATGCATTTCTCTCTTCTTGCCTTATGAAATGGCTTTATGGAAGTACTGTTGGAGAATTTTGCTCAGACATGGCTTGAAGGAAAAAAGGCCATGAAAATATACAGCTGATGGAAAAGTAAAAGGCAGCTGTGAGGAGAAAATTCTCAAAGCCTGTTTCTGTAAACAACGAAGTTCTCCGGCACATTTATGTAAACAGCAGAAGTTCTCAGGTTGTTTTTTAATAACAAGTAAATATCTTGTCCTTGGATAAGTTATGGGAAAGCAAAAGTGACAAACATGGAGGCCTTGAGAACCATTCATATCAGGGTGAGAAAACAAATCTTGGTTTCAATAACAAACCACAGGTATTGAAAACAAAAGGAGGGATTAATGTTTAATCTGTAACCAATGATGAGCTCGGGTTTTGCAATATGTATGAACTTAATTAACACGGTTATAAAATGTGCATGCTGGATCAATAAATGGGAGTTCGATGCTGATCAAAGGATGGGTCGTCTCCCTTCGCTTTCTACAAAGTACTTTGCTGTACTGCCCACAAGGTTGGACTGGATGTGCCATCCTATCAGCTTTTGTTGGCATAATATTTCAACACAGGGTAGTCAAAACGAGGGCTTAAGCAACAAAGCTCATCACTGATCTGATCACATCACTGGAAGCTGAAGAGGTGGAAGAATTTAGCAGACAATGGAATTGCTGAAAATACAGACAGACACACACACACGCACACACTCACATACACACACACATACACACAGAGACATGACCTTCTAAGGTATTTTGGGCTCAGTGCTCTGTTACTTCATGTGTGCACATGGCCTGAGATGGAAATGAATAATATAATCTCATACTTCAATAAATTGTTGTTGCTTATAAATGCAGTATTGGCTACCCCAGATCATGCCATGCTGTAGTAACTAAATACAGCAGCATAGAAGAGAATTAAGCAGCCTGTTTGATGGACTGTTGGATGGACTATCACTGTAAGCTATCAGTGAGATTTTCTGAAGGCAAAATATTGATCTGTTGATATGATAAAAACATTCCTACCAGACTAAAAGAAAATAGATCCTGGGTCATCTATGAGAAGTAAATATCTAGCTATTATTTCTTTGTGCTCAGAAGGTTGTGTCTGTGTTTAAATGTTTTTATACATATATTCTTTTTTAAACAGTCTTGCTATTACATGGTAGTTGAAAGAACAAAACAAAACCATCCAGTCATCTTTTAACATCTCAGTCCAACTGCCCAGATTACCACAGGTACTTGAGCTCTCTGATCTTTGTCTCAGTTGCATTTGGTGTCTTCTTTTTGTTGTGGCCCTCATTTTAATTTTTGTCAGTTCCCAATCACAGCCCTTTGAAAGAGGAATAGCTAAAATAGCTGAGGGTTCTTAAGAATTCTGAAAAAATGAAAACTGAAAAACCTTTGATCCTGATTTTTTCTGACAACTCATTTCTGCTCTCCTGCATAATTAGTATTTTAAGGTTCCTTTTTATTAAACTATGGCTACCTTAGTTCAGCTATGTTTACTGTGATCTGAATATCTTCCTTCAGTGGAAATAATGCTTGAAGGAAGCTCATCAGGGCAATTTAGGCTGCCTGACAATTTGATTCCTTAGGCCAAATCATTTGCTATTACAGGGTTCTGTTTTGTTAAATTCTCCACACAGCCTGAGGATGTTGGGAAGTGCAGCTTTCATAAAATACACACATTTTTTCACTCATTTAGATTACTTTTTAACAGAAGGATGGTGATCTGCTCAAACACATTCCTGTCTTTCTTCCTGATGAATTAGATTGAGCAAATGCTGGGAACAGAGGTCTTCAGAGGCAAAGGAATTCTATAAATCTTCTTGAGAAGGCTACCCCCCAGGTCCTGCCTTTCCTAAAAGCCTACCAGCCCTATGCACACAAATATTGGGCCTGCTTGCTGTGCAGCTGATGATCCATTGGGAAACTATTGCCCTGCACTATTTAAACAGGATCATCCTAATTCTTGCTGAGTTGACTTCTAACTTTACAGTATTATAGCTTAAGGTTATTTTCCATGTTGTTTTTTCTCTTGATTCTCTTTTTCTCTCATTGTTCCTGCCTCAATTTCACTTCAGTCTTTTCTTACATTGCACAAGTTGTAAAAAAAACTGAGAAAAAAAATCTTCCAAAGCTTGCTGCAATCACACAGCCTAGAAGGTGGGCAGTGGCCAGGGATAGGTGAAATCCTGTACAGTAAATCATGGCGCAGTCATTTGTTCTAAGTGTTTTGAAGCCCAAAATTTAATAATTAATTGATAATATTTACAAGCCATTTGGTGTTAAAGTCTGCTTCTAACAGTCTACTAAGACTCTGCTGTACTGTGAATCTCTTGCTGAAATGCTGAAACTCCCTACTCATGCAAAGACAGTTTATAGCAAGGATTGTATCAGAAAGAAATGTCAGCAAGGAATTGAAAATAGCTAAAGGAAGAGCCTGTGCTATCCAACTGCAAAAAAGACAAAACATCTGCACTTGTAAAAAGTTAATACTACCAAATGAGATGTAGAAATAACAACCTGAATATTTTAGATTATTATTATGATGATACAATATTCTGTAGTAATTGTATTAATCAACTGATTTTGTGCTTTCTTTAGAGGAGTTGCCAAGGTGTGTGCATTTTCTCCACTATTCTTGAGGAATATTTGGAATATCATGACATCAGTAGGGAATAATGGATAGCATGGTGTCATATTAAAAAGTTGAGTGCCTTCGTAAGACGTGGTGTGCCCTTCTGACTTTCTGCAAAATACTACTTGGTATCCTCTCATGGTACTATTTCTCCAATTGTATTCCAGGATGGGAAAATCCAATACAAATGAAAAAGTCTTCTAAGTGCATACCCCAGAACTGGGTTTTGCCCTGATTTAAGTAAGGTTTTGGAAGCTCAGTTTCATTTCTTAAACACAGGAAATACCGGGATGTTGTCAGCTCACATGTCTGTCCTGATTTCCAGATTGAACTGTTTGGATCAAAAGAATAAAAAAAATTGCCATAGCAGAAAACTGCTCACAGGTGTACTTTTACCGGTTTAGAGATCAGCCAATCAGGAAATAACCAATCTACCTTTCGATACCCATTAAAAAGTTGAAAGATTACAGTACAAGCATTGTAAGGTCTATTGTTAAAAGAAGCAAGATTAAGGCTTGTGTGTCAAGAAGCCTATTTGTGTCTGGCATCAATCACTTAATGCAGAGTGGCTTGGCATTCTGAGATGTGAGGCACTTCAGACATGCACAGACTGTTATGTGCACAAATTATGTTTAGGCATAATTTGACCTGAAAACATAAGATATTTAACTAATTATTTGCAGCACTACGACATTCCACTTCTGGTTACTCAGTACACAGTGTTACGACTTAATTGGTGAAAAGAGGCAACGAATTTCAAATCACAGAATTTTGGAATTGTTTTGGTTGGAAACTTGATGATCTGTAAAGATCAAGTCCAACCCTTAGTCCAGCACTGCGAAGTCCACCACTAATGCATGTCCTCAAGTGCCACATCTACATTTTTTTTAACACTTCAGGGATGGTGACTCCACCACAGCCCCGGGCAGCCTGTGCCAATGCTCAATACCCATGTCAATGAGGAAATTTTCCCTATTATCCAATCTAAACCTCCCCTGGTGCAACTTGAGGCTGTTTCCTCTTGCCTGTTTCTTGTTCCCTGGGAGCAGAGCCCGACCCCTTCTGTGCACACTTGCACTAGTGGGATCCTTTTTTAAAAAAATCAACATTTGTCTTTTTCTTTTTTTTTTTTTGCACTCAACAACTTGCCACCTTCTCTTTCTCCTCAGGTATTAGGTTCACATGAGGAAGCTGTAAGTGGGTTAAATTACTGTTATTTAAGAAAACAACCTGCCCAAAGACTCTTTGGCAGCTTTCCATGCATAGCTATGATTTTCCTTCATCATAAACACCACGTTTGATACAACTTTATCAGGCTGACAGATGACAAGATCTGTTAATTACATCTTCTTACTTTTAAATATTAATTGCATTAATTCTAGGCTTAATTTTTAAATTTTCTTCTCAGAGTCCCTAATCTTCACTTGTACCTTGGCTGAAGGCTAACACATCATTGGAAAAAAAGTGAAATGGTGAAATGCGAATTCCTTGTATTAAGAAAATAAATGCAACACTACTTAATTCCCTCCCTCTCACAAGGAAAAACAAATAAATATTTATCAGTAGCAAAATGATTTTTTAAAACGTTTGTAATATGTGGCAATTAATATTCTGTTTGGAGTTTGACTCTTTTATGACTCTTCAGTGTATGTTACTCCATTAATCAGAATTTTAGTATTTGTCTAACAGATGGTTCAAAAATCATCAACATCTTCCATTATGTCTCAGTTTCCTTCACTTGGTCCGTATTATAAAATAATGGAATCATTTAGTCTGGGGCATCTAAGAACTGCAGAAGATATACTCTTTCCAAATCCAGAGGAACAACCACATTGGAGAAAAGTTTAAAGGGCAAGCTGACTTGCTAAATCAGAAATATAAGAAGTGGGTATTGGGAGCCATAGAGGTAACAGGTGTCTCTTTAACATTTTGTTGCTGAACAAGCATTATGTAGAAAAGATTTCAACTCAACTGCTCAGATTGTTGAAGCTGGGCAGTCATGAGTAGGAGTAAGTGGTAGGTAAAAATCATCTTAATAGAGACATGATTTTCTGCATAGAATAAACTTAATAGTTATTGCATTTGACTTTTTTTTTTAATCAGCCTCAAAGAAAGAGAAATCACATAGGTCAAGCTGCTACTTTGTAAAGATACAGGTATAAATTTTTGGGGGAAAAGCCAAGGTTAATTACTTTTGCATGTTTTCTGTTATATTTCTTTTCCCCTCTGGATGCTTAATGGATAAATGATTGCTTTGTTCAGAGTGCCTCACCAAGATTGAATTGCTTGCATTAGCAAGAATTCAAAGAGAAACTGACATCTGGGAAGGAGTTTAGGAAAGCTTATCTTTTAATTAAATGAAATAAAAAACAACAACAAAAAATAGATGCTCCAGAGTGAGTTTTGAGGACCTGTAGCATATTTTCCAGTGTATGAAACCACTTGCAGTCCTCTTTAGCGGAAACTGCAGATGTTTTGACTCAGTCCTTTTCTCATGCAGTTCATCCTTGTCCATCTCATTCCAAAAAAGCATGTAACAGTTTTTTCCTACAGACTCCCACAAGACTTCAGACAGATTATTACTGCTTCTCAAGCTGAAGCCTCCACATTCTCCCTAGCCCTTGACACATTTGAGAGCTTCATTGCTACCTTCATTTCCTGGGTTCAAAGGGCAACCCTTTCAGGTTGGCACAATTCCCTGTTGTTTCTTCATTTCCTCAATTGAATTATGCTCTCAGCAATTATTTCCCCTAGAGATTTCTGGGAAGCTATCATGAACGGATTCTGACACACTCTCAGTTTAATGTCCTAATTGGTTCTTAGTTGGGAACTGGTCTTCTAGCCTGCCTGCTTTTTGGAAAATTCCCAAAGAAATTTCACTAAGTTTGCAGATTTGTGTATCTCCTATACAAGGTGTCTTGGAAGAGCTTCTGAAGGAACTATTGCTTATCAAGCTCTCTATTTGGTGTCCTGAAAGATAATAATTACAATAGTTATGTCTCATTTGAGCTTACCAAAAACTTTTCTTCTGGTTAGTATTCAAAGTGCAAGATCACGGTTCTTGAAAAAGCCATCCCTCACTGACTATTCTTTTAAGTGACGTCTTTGTCTACTTTTTCCTCATTTTGGTGTCAGTCACCATCAGTTCAGGTATGGCCTTTTTAATCTTGACAGAGGCCTGGCCAGTCTGTCAAGGCAGATGTTTATGTTAAAGAATATGCCTGTGATGCAGGCAACCAAAACTCTCTTTACTTGGAAACATCCCAGCAACCATCAGTCACTTTCTGCAGACAGCTGGGGCCTCCTCCGGTAGAACCACTTCCTGTGGTTTCTTTCCTTGCAAGTTTCCTCCTGCTACACTTCCAGTGAATGAAATCTGAAACTTCTTTGCTGGAATCACAGAATCACTGAGATTGGAAAAGATCTTTAAGATTGCCAAGTCCAACTGTAAAAGAAGCTGTAGGTTGTTTTTCCCTGTAAACGCAAAAAATTAGATTAAAACAGAGCTTCCACTCTCCTGTTGAGTGCTCCAGACCTTTGGGACAGCACCTGGTTATTGGAGAAGGCAGAAGCTTTTCTTCCGTCTGTATGAATGATGAAGGCAAAGTTCTCTACCTCCCACCCATTTCTGTGGGATGAATCACCTGCTCAGCTTTGTATGACCCTACTCCAATCCATAGCTGTAATGTAGAGAGAAGGTGACACAGACCTTGTGTCCTGGTTGGATTTTGGTGGTGGTCTGCCTGGGTCTTAGAGTCCTATGTCCTGTGTCACATGAAGGTGACTGGCACATGTACTGTAAGGACACCTGGCAGAATGAGGTGAAATGAATCTAGCCTTAGATTGTGCCCAGATGTGCCAACAGGCACTGGTAGGTCTCATGTGGAAGTGGCAAGCACTTGTAGCCTATAAACTCTCCAAGCAAGGAGCTAGAAGTGGGGGAGCTGAAGTTGTGGGTGTAGTACTTAATCCCTTTGTGTGGGGTGTTCTGCTGATAGCTCTCATACCGGTTCACTCGTCAGTGAACAGCTTACCCAACTCTCCTGGGCTGGCCTTTTCCCAGTACTAATAAATGGAAGGAAATAATGAAATAAACACAACCTTGTAAAATTAATTAATGCTCATACATGCTGCAAGTGCAATAAGAGACTATAAAAATGTCTCATCTTGCTGATTCTGATGCTGAGTTGAAAAGATCGGAGGGTGTACCTTCTATTGCCAAAGAGAGAAAGTGAATATTGGTGTTAAAAGCAGGTAATCTAGGCTGAATAGGTATGCTGCAAATCTCGGTTTTTCCCTAACGCTTATAAGACAATTTGCGTAATTAACTTAATATGCCTATTTTATAACTGTTTCTGTGCATTCTTCCTGACCATTTTAATCGCAGCCGTAAATTCTGCTGTAAGCTGAACAGGGTAAGGAGCTGTAATAACCTTGGAGGGCGCCCGAGGGACCACTCGCCCTGCCCCTTCACCACGGATTTAGGAGCTTTTGGGGCTCCCCCACCCTCGCCTGGATCCTTGCGGGGCTCCAGCGTAACCCGACCACGCTTCCCGCATTCCTGGCCGCCGGCTCACGCCGGCGCAGGCGGAGCGGGGAAGGACGAGGGTGGGGAAGGGGCTCTGGGAGGCGCCGAGGAGCAGCCGCCACCGCCGCCACTCGCTCCGGCCCCAGCGAGCCCGGACGCGGCGGAGGAGTCCCGGCAGCACGGTAAGGAGGTGAGCCCGGCAGCACGGTAAGGAGGTGAGCCCTTCGGAAGGAAGAAGGGAAGGGGGAGAGGGAGCTTTTTCTCGCCTGCCTTGCTGGTTCCTGCAGGGTTGGCGCGGCAGTCCGCACCACCTGCGGCACGGCCGCGGCGGGGAGCGGCCGGGCCGCCGAACACGCCTGTGCCCCACAGCTGAGGGGCGACGCCGGCAGCGGCCGTGGAGGAAGGGGCGGCCTGAGGCGGGTGTTCACGGGCACACGCGGAGCCACGCGCTGCCGGGGGGGGCCCGCTCTCCCGCCCTGGCGGTGCCTGGCGGCTTCTGCTGCAGGGCCCACGGCGCTGAGCCAGCCGGCCCCAGTCCGCACCCCGGGCGGGCGCGCATCCTCCCCCGATCCGGCTCGGCGCAGCGGGGCAGGCGCTGCTCCTGCCTGCCTCCCTCCCCCGGCCGGATACATACTGTCACACCCGGAGCGCCACGAGAGGTTTGTTAATTTTATTTGGGTGGGTTTTATTTGCTTTTGGTTTTTGTTTCTTTTTTGGTGGATTTTTGCCTTTTTTTTTTTGATTAATTGTTTTTTTGCTTGATTTGGTTTTTTATTTTTTTTTTTTTTGCTTGCTTGATTGATTTTTCTCTTTTCCTCCGCCTCTTCTTTGCCGGGAGTTGCCTGCATGCTGGGGGGGTAGCGATTTGGAAACAGGAATTGGAAAAAGGGTCGGAAAAGCGGCAATTAAGGTAACAACCCGCTGGGGCATGGCGGAGGGAAGAAAAGAAAAAAACCCCAGAATACCCAAGAAGGTAGAAGATGGTGTGGGGGCGAGGGAGAGGAGGAGGCGACGCTGGAGAGGGAGGATGCCCGGGAGGCGGCGGGGCCGGGCCGGCTGCAGCGGCTGCCGCGGGGCCGGGAGGCTCCGGCGGGGTCGTGCTGGGCGGATACCGCGGCTGGGGAGCCGGGAGCGGCGGGGTCGAGCCCCTGGCACTGGGCGGTACCCCGGGGACGACGGCGGGCCCAGCCCCGCTGGTGCTTCGGTTCTTCCTTGGTGAGTTGATGCCGAGGTGAGACTCTGTGAATGAGGAGAGGATGTGGCGGAACGGTTCCCGCCCTACCTCGCCGCAGGGTTGGCTGCCTGTGAGGAGAAATCGTCAGTGCCATACGGTTCAAAATAAAGAAAGATCTAATCTAATTTTTGGGGGAGGGTTGCCTTTTTGTTTTCCTGCTCTTAGGCCCATACGTTGTTTCTGGCTTTTCTTTTTCAATAGAAGTGTGGTGTTAGATAGCGATGGAGTTTTATTCATATGAGGAAAGAGCCTTACTCAGAGCCTTAGTGATGTTTTCTGTCTCTTGACTGGGAAATGACTGGATATCCCTGCTGCCCCCTTCCCGCAGGGCACCACAAACATAAATTTTGGTACAGGATCCTGTGAGGATATCTGCGGTTCTCTGGGAACTAGAGATATGTGACCTTGTCTTGTCTTATACAGTCCTTTACAATGATGTTACTCAGAACAATTTGTTTTTTCGTGTTTGCCTTGGAGCCTTTTAAGGGCACAGCTAGAGAAACAAATAACTAATGACAGACCATTATCTTGTTGGGGGGGAACTAGAAAAACTAAATGGGAGTTCATCCAGAAATATTGCACTATAAATTCAGTCAAAAGGCTCGTTTTGCATCTTTATTTAGACTGAAAATTTGCTATCTCTGAAGGTCATTTTTAGGCTAGAAAAATGTGTTCCAACATCCATATCAGCTCTAATCCTGGTTCACTTGAATTTGTATTAAAACAAGTGCACGGTTGAACTATTAGATGATCCCAAAAACATAACAAAATGCAAGGCCTTTCAGAAACTTTTAATACCAAAGCTCACATTGTTTTGGCTTGTTAGTTTAGAGTGTAACTTTCTGTGCATGCTGACATTCTGGTAATCTTCATCCCCCCACTTGTTAAGAAGCTGATGGCACAGAGATCTGCTACTGGAGTTTATTTTGATTTGCACTGCTGTGTCAAAAGCATCATAGTTTCCTGCTTAGCTGTAATGTTCTTGACTAGAAAAATCCAAGTTCTGTTTATTGCTGAGTTAGGGACTCGTCTTCTCTTGGAAGGAACTACATAGTTTAAAAATTGATAGTTGCTTTAGTGAAGTTGTAAAATGCCTGTTGCAATGTAGTGCTTTAACCGCTAGATCTATTGTATTGTTCTGACAACTAGTTTCTGCATAACTATAGTGTTTTAAAATATTTCTTTTGTGTTTTGGGGTGTTTTTCTAAGTTAAAGTCACCATAAATTTCAGCACATGGGTGATGAGAACTGGGGATGAGAAAATTGAGGGGAGTGGGGATGCATTCACTCAAAGGTATCTGAATTAAACATGAAGGAATAGCAGATTTACACCAGCCTTCTACTATATTTGGAGTATGTTTGAGGATGGATCTGATATTGTAACAAAGCTGCAAATCTTCAGTTCTTCCAATTCAGGATTTCAGTTTAATTCCTGTCAAGGCTTGTTTAAATTAGTGGTGGGGAAATGTAGTTTTAAAACATCTTGAAGACCATTTGAGAAAAGACTGAGTAAATAGGACCCAAAGCATGTCAGCTGGGAAAAATATATCTAGAGATCAGCTACTAGGAAAGTAATAGGAAATGGCCTGTTAACAGAAGCACAAGGTTTGTGGCTTTGTTACAGGAAGCAGCTTTGACTGATAAGCTTCTTGTAGCTTCCCCAAAGTCAGTTCAGGTCTGACAAACCTGAATCTTGGGGGAAGTGCATGACTTGGGAAGATGTGGGAGGGCTGGCAGGGAGAGAAACATGGATGATGACAGGGCAGAAGGATTGTATCAGGGACTGTTGGCAGTTTGACCAAAGGCACAGAAACTGTCATTTGGCTGCAAGGTGCAGTGGAGAACACAAACAGGTGGTCATTGCCTTCAGAAATCTTTTGGATACTGATGATTTTGAGTCCTGTGGCAGAGTGTAGATCCTTGCTCCAGAGGAGCAGCCTGCATAATTAGACTGTCATTGGAAAAAAGCTTCCCCCCCCAGTACATTTCACATAGAAAGCTCCTAGTTCTGAAGATATGTTTTTTGGTTTTGCTATGTTTGGAAGAAAATATTGGGAATAACAGCTGCAGGGGATAATATTAGCATTGTCCTATAATAATTTTTCATAGTCCTTTAATTGTTTTGCATTATCACTAAGAAAAATTATAGCGTTGTTTCCCTAAGGGTTGAATCCACAAAGGAGGCTTAAGAAATGGAAGTCTGAATACTATCCAGCGAGATTAAAATTATCTAAATTATTAGCAGTGGGGTCATGGAAAGAGTCAGACATCACCAGATGTGTCTGGAAATAAGGATAATCTGAAAGTCGTTGACTTCCCTGGCTCAGGCAGCTATTTCACAAAGGCAGTCCTCGTTTGAGAGCTCTTCACCTGGCCTGTGTGGAGCTGCGCTGGCAACTCCCCAACACATGGCACCTTAAAAACATTGCTCCTGCCTGACTAGGGGGTCTGCCTGCCTGGGGGGTCTGCCTGCCTGCCTCGCCTCTGGCTACTCATTCCCGACCTCCTGCTTGGGATGGGACTATTACTTCTGGCCAAATGCAGATCTGCTCTTTTTGTTGCTCTTGGCCTGGTTTTGAGGTTGGATGAGTTCCTGGGTGTGACTCAATGCCTCACTGAAACACTGTGAGGAATCAGTGGAGATCGTGCGCTTGGGGGAAGAGCACGCTGCTCCTTGCAGCAGGGGATATTCGCCATCACGAGTTTGCTTGGTGCTGTACTGGTGCTTCTGCATGGCCTCTGGATTTAATTTGACTCCCAGCTGGCCAGTCTGGAGAGGGAGGAGAGGTGCGTGCCTGTCTCCAGTCACTTGTGTAGACATACCCTTCAAGGGTCTGATGACCAGAGTCAAAGAGGAAACGATGTCCTTCAAGACAAGACTACAGTAGATGCTTTTTCTTTTATTACAGTTCTTTTCCATTCTGTTTTTGAATGGTAAGCCTATGTTTCCCATTTTTAATGCCAAGTGAGGCAGACGTTTTGTCTGTGGTATTTTTTGTATTTTTTTAAAATTCTTATTTTCATAGTGCTTTAAGGCTTTCTTTAGCTGTCTTTGAGTGACGTGTAGTGTTAAAATTACAGCAAACTAGATATTTACATAGTGAAATAATAATAGTAGGTATGTAATTAATGTTCTGTTGATAATTACTAAAAACTGGAAACCCTTTCTACCTCAAATCTGTGACTATATTTGTTGTTAAAGCATGAGGCATATTGAAGGTTTGGCAAAAATACCTGTAATGCAGTTATAACTGTGTTCTGTTCTAAGCTAATATTAGCTGTGTTTTGCAGGAGTTGCTTGAATCTGTTTCTCTTTGTGTGTACCCCTGCTTAGGGAGTTTCAAGTGGCTGGAAATCGCATGGGGTTCTATTCTTCCACTCATGCTCACAGGAAGAGGTATCTTGTGCCTCAAAAATATGCTGTTGTGTTTGACTCCAAAGTTTTCTCCTTCCCAATTGATTTTTCACCTTCCACAATGTAATTGTGGTGCAACTGTGCCCATAAAATATGATTATAATAGGTTTTCCTTATACTTCATTTAATTTTTAACCCTCTATACCAATATCCATCTTCCATATCTGATTTGAGTAGCAGGTGGTTCTCTTGTGGGGTTAACAGAAAAAATATAAAACTTGATGACTGATTGATGCATTCAAGAATGGCAAGACTGGTCACAAACCTGGATGCTTACAATATAATTTCTAAAGCCATCTTTTGGCCATGCCTTTGTCCAAGCCCAGATCCATGTTTTATTGTGTCCCAAGGTAAGAAGCAATTTTACCTTGGGGTGCTGTCTGTAAACAAATACAAAGTTTGGATTCCAGTTTTGAATGGCTTGTGTTTACCTTTGTAGCAGACTCAGTTTTCAGTGATGTTCTGCAGTGCTGTATAAAATTGGGATTGGCTGGACTGACAGCTTCTTTTTTTGGTTCGTTTGTTTGTTTTCTGTTTTACATTCCTGAAAGAAGCCATAACTGTAATTGTTTGAAGGAAAGAAAGGTTCCCTGATTTAGTATAAAGAAGGGGGATTTTTTTTGCAGTAGATGGTTCAAAAAGGTCTTTTCTTATTTTGGGGCTGCTGAATATAATTGCACTATTGTGTTACCGCCCTCTCTAGAATATTCCTTCAGAATGGAAATGTTAATTGACTGCAATTTTGTAAACAGTGGGATCGATAAACAACAAGAAAAAGGTTCTTACAAAGCTATGCAGTTGTATTGTTTTAAGAAATGTAAAGCAAGAATAAGTCTTATGTTGATGTTGAGCCAATAACTCCTCTTTCTGAGGAAAATCTGAAAAATGGATATGCTGTGTAGGAAATGTACCAGGCCTTTCAGGAGTGTAGTTCCTACCCTAGACTTTAGTAAATGCTAAAAGAGAGATTCTTTATTTACTCACAAAATACGTGGGCATTAATAGAGCAGAGCAGTGTTCTGAAATGTTCTTTGGAATGAGTGTAATCTGGAGTTAATGGCTGAGATGGTTACAGGCGGTTTTGATAGTAGCCAGAGGTGGCACCATGTAATGATTCATTGACAGAATAAGAAATGGTCTGAGTCATGATTTTAGGTGCGATAAGGTGTTTAGCGGTGAGAGCTCAGAGGAGAGTTACAGTTGACTGGAGTTGGTGCTGTGCTCCAGCTGAGGCAGTGTGCCCAAAATGACACCATGACACTCATGCTGTCTCTTTGTCTTTAGCGGGTTCTTGTTCCCTGAGCATAAATAGCAGTAACTTGGAGAAGGTTGCACCTGTAGCAACATTGCTCTGGCCAAACACATGACGCTCATTGGAAATATATTTTTCTGTCACTGCTATTATTTACACATGAAATAATGGGGTTTTGCCCCTTTTTTCTCTTTTGAGGTGTAATGTGAATAGCTGTGCTTCCGTGAGGTTTGCTCCCATTGCCATATCGCTCTGTGATGTGAAGTCATTCACCATTTCTCTGGCTGTGTGGGGCTGCAGCATCTAAGATGCCTTCTTCATCACTAGGGCCTTCAGAAACAGGTTCTGGTGCTTTAAGCAGGGCTCTGGTCTGTGGGTGGGGGTTCAGCACTGGAGCATGCTCTCTTAGGTACCATCGTCTGGCGTGGTCAGAAGCAAAATGGTCATGGTCTGTGGTGAGTGACTGCCAAACCCAGGAGCTCTGCCCACTCTGGTCCTGGCTGGGACCAGTAAACACGGGGATGAATTTGTGTCTCTTGTCAGGTGGGCACCCGGCTGTTTGGCCTAGAGCAGCGGCTTGTGTTTAGCTGAGCTTCTGCAGAGAGGCAAAAGCAGTTTGGAGGTAGGATGAAGAGCAGGAGTGAATTTTGCTTGTCCTTTCCTGCCTTTGTGGCAACCAGCAAGATCAGCTGCTTGTTTTCTGGAGAAAGAAAAGGAAAGGAACCACTTCTTCTGCCAGTACCCTGTGGAGCTTCTGAGATGGTGGAGCCAGGGTCTGCTGCAAATCCTTTCAAAACCACCTGCTTTTACCATCTTGTCTCTACTTATTGACTAACATGTGGTCTTATTGGGCATCAGTTTTAAAAATCTTTCTCTGTAAGGACAGAAATGGATAGGTTTCTTCTCCAGTCCCATGCTTGAGCTGTGGGTATATAATGGAGGAGTATCAGAAGTGCTCTGTTGTGAGGGAGAGTGTAGGGGGGAGAGAGATAAAAGGAGTTGCCTCCCTGACCTAAAGCACTTTCTGATGCAGTACATGCTCACAGAGCTCTTTTATTTTTGGTATCTGTTGGTCTGAAATGCATGGCATGACTGTTTAAACCTAATTTTGAGGGTGAAATTTTGTTCCAGAAGGAGCCCTTAGCAAAACTATTGCAAATACTGACATCAGCTTATTCATTGCTTCTAGCTTTAAGTCAAGGAGAACATCACAGTCCAGGACTGCTTCTAGATTGCCTTTGGCTGTTGAAGTAAATGTCATTGCTGTAAAGGACTCAACTCCTTTGTTGGACAAAAAATTTTTGAAGAGCCTAAGGCTGTTGCTTTCCAGGCCATTTGTAAGACATCCAAACTTGTATGAAATGTATTCACATTTCTAAATTGAATGTGACAGACAGAATTACACCCTTAGTTAACCCTCACCTTGTATAACTGCATCCTTGCTGCTCTGCTTACCACCCTGCAAACTGCAAAGAAACAACCTGCTTGCTTTTGTGATAAAAGATCTGTTTATGCAGCCTTGGAGCTCTGGTATACAGTGTGTGCAGTAGATTCTTCCTTTATTCCTGTGAGAGCAGCTGGAACTTCTCAGCCTAGCTCTTTACATCCCCTGTGATCATTTCTCCAGTAATGCCCATTATGCTTTGATGTGATTCTGCTTCTACTTCCCTGTGGAGCCCTGTTGCAGGAAGAAGTGAAATCCCAGGTCAAAATATTACAGACATTGAATTACACTGGTTTCTAACAGTGACTTCCTTGGGGCCCTCATTGCTGCTATCTTCATTAGACACTCCAGAGCAGTACATTTCTAGTACGTAACAAAATGTCAGTGATCCCCTCTGCATTTCTTTGTGCCTTTCTTTGAATCTGAAATAAAGTTGATGACACTTTCAGAGATGAGAGGGCAAGGAGCCCAGGAGGTACCAGGGTGTTTATGCCATGCTCTGTTGTGTGTAGCAAAATAACCATCGAATCTTGCACCTAGAGGCAGTATTCAGACGTGCCAGTTCAGTGGAAAAGCTTTGTGGTTCTGCAGATAACCAGTAACATTTGCCATAACAGTGTCTAGCTATGATTTTAATTTTTCTTTATTCTTACATTTATGTTCAGTGGGTATTGCCTTGGCCTGTGCATCCTCAAAGCAGCCAGTGGGTTTCTGCTGTACTTGAATTTAGGATTTCAGGGTACCCTAAACAACACAGTGATTTGATAGGAAATGTTGGATCCTTGATTCATTTCTCAGTTAATATTTTCTCATTTCCCATTTCCTAATATCTGTGTCCTTTCCCAGGCATTTTGGTTTGTTCCTTCACCTAGTTCTGCTGCCACTTCACTAAGCTGAGAGAGCTCAGGCTGTGACCACAGAGCCTCGTTTCCTGCCGGAGGTGTATCCCTTCACCTTTGCTTTGGCCTACTCCTGACCCCTCATTCCTATGTAGTGTCAGGCAGACTGCTAGCTGTGTATTAATCTCTTTGACTAAAAGTAGAATGGCACTCATCTCCACCATGTTCTAAAGCTGTGTGTATTCACTCTAAAAGTAGTGCCTTACAGCCACCTGTCTCAAATCTGGCAATTGTGCTGTTTGCTATGGGGTCCAAATCAGCTGATTTGTGGAGAAGTATCAGTTCCTGGTACTGGAATGTTTCATAAATGTGGCCCCAGGTGTTTCAGCTCAGCACTTTTTTTCTGCTGGATGTTTGTATTGGCCCATATACAGCTGAGATTGTGTTTCTGCCATTGGGAGCATTGAATTTTCCACCAAGGGGAAAGCCTATTGCTTTGGCTGGGTGCGGGTTTTTCAAGAACTGACTTTTCAAGGCATTGCTTGCAGCTGATAAACTTGTCCACAAAGAATTCCCAGCAAGCAGATCAGGGAGAAGGTGGAACTGTGTGCTTCCAAGATGATGTGATGACACCCCACCCATATTTTAAAGATGAGATCTCTGGACTCTGCCAACATAGTAATGCTGTTGAACCAACCGCATATGCAAAACTTAACTGTCATCTGACAGCAGGTCAATCACAGCCTACAGAGGCATTAGTTCCTCATACTATTTCACTTGGACAGGGGATGTGTGTATTAATTCTCAGGTTCCTCTTGGAAACTTTTGCCTGTCAGTGCTATATTTACAGCAGCATGGGTTTTCAAGTAATCAATATTTGTGTTTTAATAGTCACCCCTCTGCTGGCGAATCATCAGCAGGCTGAAGTTGCATTAATACTGAACACATTTGTCACGTTTCTGGAAGGTCAGAATTCCCCCAGCCCAGGATGCTGATGTCAGCAGGAGGACAGGTTGGTTTGGTCTTGACATTCAATATAATTTATAATTTCCAGTCTTAAAGGCTATATGTTGGCACATCTAGCTCTTGGTATTTAACGTTAAAAATTAGATAAGCACATTAAAAAAAAGAAAAAATAATACACAATGCCAGAGATTCCATTGCTGACCATAGATTGCAGCCTTGAAGATGGGGAAGTTCTTGCCTTCTGAAGTGACATAATCTTTGTTTATCAAAACCCAGTTTCTCTGCTTGTCACTAACATTTAATTTCCTTGGCAGCTTAGGTAAGTCTTGTTCTGACAGATGTAGTGAGGTGATCTGGGGCCCTTCATAGGAACTTGTTTCTGATCTGAGGTTCATGTGTTCAAAATGTTAAAACAGTCACAGTCTTTCATTAAATGACAGGATGCTTTCAAAGAGAGTATCTCTCTTAGTTTCTGTATACACCTACACTGAGTGTGACTAATATGATTGTGACTGTGACCCCTTAAATAACAAATGGAACTCTAGAAGTAGGTCTCATAGCGTTCCTAGATACAGAGCAGTAAACTTGTACTTTGTCTCCTGGGTAAGAAGAGTAAGCTAAATTTATTACATCTGATTGTTGGAATTAATTAAGACAGTAGCATTTGGTTTTGTGAAATGTATGCAAGTCCTCACATGGATTTTTACTCTAAACATATAATTTTCAGTGTGTTGACTATATTATCACTCTAGACTAGCATTGGCAGCATTTGGTGCTTTGCTTCATGCAGCTCTGTACTGTACAGTACCTAGTACTACTGACTCATTTATAAAATAAAATAGGCACTTCCTTGCTCTTATTTTTTCTTTTTTTTCTGTCTTTTAGACTTCAAAAATCCTACCTGCTATGTGCAACCTTATGTTCTTTCCATGCAAAGTGTAGTGCCCAAAATATCCTGTCAAAGATGCTTTTTATCTAAAGTGCTTGTAATTGCTAGCAGCAGCTTCTTTTGAATCATTTACAGATTTTCACTGGAGTGTCCCGTAAGTAGATGGGTTTTTACTCTTTACAGTGCTGTGCAAAAATCTTAGCAAACAAGAAAGTTCCACTTGCACTAATAGAGGTATTGAATCTATTTGATAATTGCTTTGAAAGTTCAGGAAGATGAAGGCTGGGAAAATACAGGAAGGATAATTAATTCCATGACGAAAAGGTCATATTTCATTGCCTTAGCTTTTTAAAATGCCACGTTTTTCATACTTTATGGAAATTTACCTTCATTCCTTTAAAGCGCAAATTCTGATCTGAGTGCAGTCTTAGGATAAAATGTATCAATTTTCTCTTTTTGCTGTCCTCCTATTCATAAGTTGTAAGCCTGCAGCTGTAGAACTCTTTTTTTGTTTGTGGGTGTTTTTTTGTTTGTGGTTTTTTTGTTGTTTTTGAGGTTTTTTAGTTTTGGGGTTTTTTGGAGTGTTTCTTCATTGATTACATAACTTCTTTAATGCAAATAAATAGCTGGTGTATTGTTAGCAGGGGAACATACCTTCGGATGTTTTAGCATAAACATGAAAGTTCTACTAGTATTTCTCCACCAGGACTGCCAGAACTGTATACTACAAGAACAGGGTGTGCTGGGCCACAGGTAGTGTGGTCTCTATCCTCTTGAGAATGTTTTCTGCCAGAAAACATTGATTTTAGTGATCCTACTAAGTTTGCACTTAGTGTTTACTCGCACACTCATTGGAGATGTGCATTTTCTTTGTGAGAGTGTGGCATTAGTACTGGAAAGCAAAGGGAACATGGCAAAGCACACGAGTGATAATAAGTGGTACAGAGTATGTGAAAATTAGGTAAACGTGGTAGATTTGAAATCAGATACAGAGGTCTGCTAACGTGGTAGATTTGAAATCAGATACAGAGGTCTGCTAGCATGACATAGGCTGAATGAAGAGGAGCAAGGCAGTCTTTTGCACTTGTTTCCCACTTCACTGTTAGAAAGAACATGAGATTAACTCTGCTTTACCATGTGTGACACATCTGCAGTGCTGTGTCCAGCTCTGGGCTCCTCAGCACAGCAGAGACATGGAGCTCCTGGATTGGGGCCAGTGGAGGCTCCAGAGGTGATTTAGGGCCTGGAGCATCTGTGGCAGGGAAAGGCTGAGGGAGCTGGGGCTGTCCAGCCCGGAGAGGAGCCCCAGCTGAGAGGGGCCCTCAGCCCTGGGTGTCCCTGTGTGCAGGGAGGGCTCCGAGTATTTGATGAACCTGAATGCCTTTTGTGAATAAATGACCAAATATGTAGATGTGGGCATATTGGTGGGTAAATTCTTTGCTGTGAGGATGGTGAGTCACTGGCACAGGTTGCCCAGGGAAGTTGTGAATGCCCAGTCCAGGGATGGAACTTTTAGCAACCTGGTCTAGTGGAAGGTGTCTCTACACATGGCGGGGGAGTGGGAACTGGCTGGTCTTTAGGGCCTTCCAACCCAAACCATCCTGTGACTCTCTGACTCCAGTTTTTGTTACCATCTCTCACTGAGGAAGTATATGGATTGTTAGATTAATTGAAAATTGTGTGGATATTGGAGTTCAAAGTGTAGTCTTCCATGGCTCAGTGTCTCACTGAAGGCAAATAACAAGTGGCCTGTGACGGATTGGGCCAGTTATGTCACCTCCCTGTTAATTGCTTAGATGGTGGGATGGAATGCACCCAGAGAAAAGTTACAGATCACGTTAAATTCGCATGAGAGAGAGTTTAGTGCATGAAGTGGTAGAAAAACAATTCAGCTGGGTCTTAGGAAGCCTAAGATTTGGCTAACAGAAAGCTCTTGAAGTGCAGATCAACTCCTTGCAGCAACGTAACCTGGGAGGCAGCTGGCTGAAGAGAACATTTGTGGGAATGCTATGGGATGTAATGATTGCTGCCAAGTCGGAAATGAACTAGTGGTGCATTTTCATTGCAAATAAGGCAGACAGCATGGTGGTCTCCATGACCAGTAGATCTGGGGAAGTAATTGTCCTTGTCAGCATTGCTGAGTACTCTGGTTCTTCAGTCAGTTCTGAGGTTCCTCAAATGCAAAGCACGATGTTTAGAAATGGAGAGAGGATTACCAAGGTGATTCTGAGCCATGGGAACCATAGGTAATGAGGAGAGATTAGGGTCCTTGGGCTGTTTCACTTTGCCCAAAAGAAGAGGCCATCTTATAGAAGCCTGTAGCTTCTTAAAGGGAAGTTCTAATTACTATGGAAATGAACTCTTGTTTGGGGCAGATCGTTAAAACAAGGAACAGCTGTCACAAATTGCAGCTCAGGCTGACCATTAGGAGAAGTTCAGAATTCAGACTGATCATTAGGAAAACGTTTTTCACCACTGAGTAGCACAAGAGTTTTAACATGCCACCCAGAGAGGAGGTGGAGTCTTTCCTTGGGTGTTTTTGAGACTCAGTTGGACCAGGCTGTGGCAGACCTCATCTAGTACTGATGAGAGTCCTTCTCGAAGTGGAGAATCTGATCAGCAAATCTTTGTGAATAAATGACCAAAAAAGAATTGCACTGAGTTTTTTAGTGTTTTTCTGTGATTCTGCCCAGGACATCAGGAATGAGCAATACAGAAGAAGAATTTTGTACAGCTGTGACATTCCTGTGTCCACGAGGGTGAATCTGAAATGGTGGACGGTGGAAATCCTTCTATAAAGATTTCCTCCTTACTGTCAGCTTGAAATATATCCATGTACTAGGAGTCCTTAGCTCTGTGTGAAATGTATGTTTATATTGCCCAGCCATTTTCAAATTTTGTGCTCTTTTGACACACGCTGGGAATAAACACCCAATGTTCACATGACCATTAGAAGCCAGGTAATTTGTATTTCATCAGAATTATTTAATTTGAATTACTTATTGAACATTATGTGTACTGTAGTTATTGCTTCTCTCTTTGTAGGTGTTCTAGAAACTGTTGAAATGTATAGAAATCTGTTTTTGAAACTTAGTTTATCAAAAGTAAGAGAGAAAGAGATGTGAGAAAATCAGCTGTCAGAATCATAATAGATCTGTTTTCACAAATGGGTGTTGATGATTGTTTTCAGTTGAGTTGATCCTTGTTTTAAATCTGACTGTGATTGATTGCGAATGCTGCAAGATTTAATTGAAGAGGCCAGCTCATGGAAAGGTGAAAAAGTAGTCAGTTAAAAGCCAGGATAATTGGGAGCGTGATTTTATCGGTAATTCAGGGTAGGAGCAGAAGACAGACGGAATGGGGTCAACCTTTGACAAGCTAGAAAGAAACACCCAAAGCCCTGATTCCCCAAACCCACAGGCCAAGTCCTATTGCCAGAAACCCGTGGGTGGGAATTCCCTCCCTTGAGGCTGGCCAGGAAAAGGTGTTGCAATGGTATGTTGGTCATCCTTCATGTTTTATCTGACTCTCAGATAAACACTGATTCCAGCTGCATCAGGGATAGGAGCATACAAATGTGCCTGTATTCACTTCAGGGCTGATTCCAGTTCCAAACCAGTTTTTTTTTCTTTCTCTTGCTGCCTGAGCCAAGAGACCCTGCAGACCTAGGTCAAGCCAGTTTAAGGAGGATTGGATCCATTTAGGCTGCTTGGAATTATGTAGAGAACAGGGGGAAAGCATCCAGCCAACCCCTAAATATTTTGTTTTCTGAATCAACTTACGAGAAGTTGGCTTAGAAAAGCCTGGATTTAAAATCTTGACTTTAATTGACATACACTGAATGAAAGTACTGAACTGAACATAGTCTTAGTTGATGTGTGGTCATCATTTCCTTATTCAGGATATTTCTGTGAAATGCTTGCCCAGACTATGTCTATGTGATGAAAATTGGTATTACTCTTGATTTACTGCACTCTTCTGTGCTGAAGGGCTTTGCTATAAAAACAATGAAATGTAGAAATGATGCTCTGAGTAGATGTGGATTTTCTTCTTATGGTTGATATTGCTATAGCAACATTTCCCTCTATCCCTCCAAGCCATGACTGTAATTACAAAAGTTGCCATAGATCTTATATGTAGTAAATGATAATCTGTATTTAGCAATGAACTACTAATGTCAAATGAAATAAATAATTGCTTTTCCTATTCATCCCCTACCAAGCCTCAATTTTCATTTCAACAAAATAATTTTATTTTTAAGAATTCAGATTTTCAGTAAGTTGTTTTTGGATGTGAACACAGTTTTTCAGTTTCTAGATTTAATATGTTTATTGTGCTTATTTTTTGTGTTTATTTTAATATGTTTAATTGTTGTAGCTTAATTTAAGCATCAGTGTTCACTGTGGTTATTTTACTGGAAAGGTTCTTGTTAGGAATGTCTCTGCCTCTGCGGAATATATTGGGGAGGTTAATTATGACCTAGTAGAGATTTCAGAGGAGATATACAAAAAAAGGGAAATTTACATGTGGAATATCTTGAAAATACATTTCAAAGAGAAAATATTCTGGCAAACATTTATTGTGTAAGTTACATTATTCATGTATTAGGAATATGTGCATATTCATTTTTGTTTTCAGTCCAGAAGTAGGAGCAGCAGTCAGAAGTAAGGGTATGCTCAAAGGGTATCTGAGAAGACAGGATGGGAAAGTCAGTAACTGTCTTCTTGGGTGTCCTTCCTGAAAGTGAACTGTGACTGCGGCCAGCAAATCTCATTGTTGAACTACTTGCATAAACCCACAAGCACACAGGGATTAGAATATACAAACCTGATTCTGGTTAAACCCCATAGATTATGCAAGAGCATTTATGAAGTGAACTTAAGAACTACAGAGTGACAGTAACTAAGGTAAGAGTGCAATCAATCATGTGTAATTGCATTTTGCTCAAGAAGCTGAGGGGTCATTGTTACGAAATTAAAAGCATAAATCAGTTTTAGTTTCTTGGATATGATCTGCTCTTTGTTCTTTGAGCAGCCCTGCTGGGAATTCTGAGCTGAGTTTGCAGTCACATAGCTTTGAAATAAATTGTAGTGTTACCTGGAATTCTTGGTTCTGTTTGTCATGTATAGTAAGTGGCTTGTTAATTTTAAATTCCACTTTGTGCTTAGACTTTAGACTGGATTTTATTTGAGAGATTCAAGGCTCTTGAGGTGTGATATAAATACAATTTATTGAAGGGCCTTTGTTTCCATAGAATACGTGAGAAATGGTTTTGGGCCCCTTTTACCAAAGTCATGGTGTTAACATCATCCCACCATTTCTCTTTATTTTTCCGAGAGTTCTGAGAGCAGGCTCATCTCTACCTCAGGTTGTAACTTAGTTGCCCCTCTCCTGGAATTGCCCTGCAGAAGAGCCCTGCTAATACCTCTCTTTGGGCGCTTGGTGCCCTAAGCCAAAAAGAATGAAGACATTGTTGTTACACCATATGTAGGGTAGAGGTAAAATCACTTGTGTCACTGGAGAGGAAGAATGAAGCATATGGCTAAAGCTTTATTGTCACATTGCACAGATGATTTTTTGAACCCAAACATGTTTAAAACAAAGCTGTTGATGTGTGACTGGTGTCATCACCGTGTGGCCACCTGAGAGTTATTAGAAACACACCAGTGCCTCTAAATCTTGTAGTTAAGCTGGTTGCAAGCTACTTAACCCAAGAGTCAGCATGAACTTTATACATAGGACAAGCATACAGTCTGTTCTGATTTTGGAATGCTGTTCCTAATGGAAATTTTATATGAACACTGGCATGAGATTAAAAAGTATAACATGGCATTTGTAGGTAGAACTTTTTATGTGTGAATATGGGTCCCAAAGGTTGTGAGCAACTTCTGACACAGGCTTGTTGAATCTCCTGCTTCACGTGTAAGACTCAGTTAATTGGCTTCTCTTCTCTAAAATTCTTTGTGAATGATTTCTCTCTTGCTCCATGCTACTGCTGATAGTGAATTGGTAGAGTTGGAGAGGCAGTGTTATGTGGGACTGTGCTGCAAGCCAGGTTTTGCGTCCCAGCCAAACCTACCTGTAACATATTGGGTATGGAATGCTCACTTTCTTCATGACCTGAAAGTTCAACGTGTGCCCTCAAAACCTTGATCTATCACTTTTTTCCACTGTGCTAGTGCAGAGTCTGTCTTTTGTGTTTGTGCTGGAATAACTTGGATGGTGTAATTTAATATTTTGGTGTTGTTTTTAGATGATGATGATGATCATTATTATTATTGATTTGATTTGCAATGGAATTCCAGCAGAATGAGTGATTTGCATTGGTTATGGTCACTGAAGACTTTTGATTTACTGTTTTCATGGTTAAAAAAGGTGTTTAACTAAACTAGAATTGCAGAGAACTTGGTAACCAGCAGAAATAATTTTTTGTGCTTCAGTGTGGGATAACTTAAGGGAACAAAAAAGTGTCAAGGTTTGTTGTGATTTTGTACTAGACAATACATTATTTGTAACCTTAGTATCATGACTACAGCAGCTTTCTTTCTAAGGTCTTAGCTGGTACTTCAAAAGACAGGGCTCTATATGTAAGTTTTGCTCTATTTGCCACACTTCTTTGTCATGAATTCTGACCTTCTCAAGTGGTTTGTTTTCATAACTGCTAAGCAACGGCAAAAACCCAAACCACAAGGCATTACCAGAGCAGCAGTCTGCATTTCTTTGGCCTCCTGCCGTGGGATGAAGTCAGTCTGCGTGCTGCAAGTGCTACTGCAGAAACTGCAGAAACACAATTTGACCAAGTTTGAAGGCAAAGCTTTCTTTGGTTTTCTGTGTTATACTGTCTTAGTAAATCTCCTAATTGTGAAGGCATTCAGCATGATTTTATGAGCCAGAATAATTCAAAGGCTCAGTAAAGGGAGAGTACTGTCCTACATGGTAGTTACTTGGGTAGATCTAATGCCTCAAAACTGCCTTGTGTGTCCTCCAAATGCCAGAGGATATTAGTTCATGTCTGTTGCAGACTGAAATGGAAATGCATTATCATGCTAAATGTAAGTTTATTAAATAACTCAAGTAAGTGGTTTTCATTCAGGTATGAGGCTTGCCAACTGTATTAGTTTAGGTTTTTTTTAAGTTGTTGAAAATGCTTCATTTTCTTGCTAAAAAGTCTTATGAAATGCAGTGTAAATACAACTGTGCAATGAAATGTCACTATTCTTTTTAAATTTGCATGCTATAAATTTAGTTTTGTTCAATGAGTCCTATAAACTGAGCAGATGAGTTGGGAGTGGGTAACCTTGGGACCCTTCCTCTGTGCCTGACTCATAGACACTTTATTTTTCAGGGATGATTCTCCTTAGATTCTGTTATCCTCAAATGGCACTAGTTTTACCAAGCTTGGCTATTCAGGAAACATAAATCAGGTCCTCAAAAACCATGACAAAACACTGAATAAGAAAATAATTGGACAAATGAGCAAATTTGGCATTCCTGAGCCTTAGTCTTCTCACTGCAGTAATTAAGGATAGAAGAGCAAAATTCAGATGTTATCAGGGAGTCCAGGAGCTGGCTGTTCAAAAATATTGCTGCAAGTATTGTTCTGGTATTGTTAAGAATGGTAGTACTGTAATATGGGCATGGTCTGTAAAAGATTTTAGCTACAGCTAAAACCAATATATGATGTGTTGGATGATGTCTGCTGGTTCTTCTAGATTCATCTTTCTCCATACATAAGGTGTCAGTTCAATTTGCTTATGAGCAGAGCAGTGTTTCTTTTACTTAGTTGAAGGAAGAAGCCTCTAAAATCACATAGGGGTTTACTTACTGCAAAATTTGTTGTGCTGTGGGTACAGAACTTGCCAGAAAATGTAACAGTTTTAATCTTCCCTGTTCTTCTTGATGCAAAATACAGCTCACCCAAAAAAATCATGACAAGGTCTGACTGAACTCTATATTTTTCAGTTTGATCTTTCTGGTTTGTTTGGTTGAGGAACATTTAAGCACCCTGTTTTATTTGGGTTCAGTGTGCTTTGTGTCCATGGTTGTCTGTTCAAAGCTTTTACCAGAATACCAAATTTTGGTGATATGCAGTCAAGTGCTTTTTTGCTCCCTAGACTTCGGGTGCTTGTATTTTAGAAGTAAAAAGCAGTGACAAGAGAACCAACTGGTTCATGCATGAACAAGAATTTTAATTTATCAGTCATCTTACAGCCCCTTGTTTTCCTTGGTTTTAATTTTGAGCTTGTCTTTTGATATTGCTGAAGATGGAAAGGGAAATAAAACAAGTTTTTCCCCACAACTGTATTGTGCAGTTTTATTATCTAATAAACACCATTTAGCTGCTGGTGATTTAATCTTAGTTAATGTTAGATCTCCTGGAATTATGTCTCAATGCAGTCATGGTGAACTTTAAATTAGGATCTGGCAGTCCTATACATAAGCACCTCCTAAGCGGTTTGTTTTGTTGATTTTTGTTCTCTTGAGTAGGGAATGTTTGTCTCTGTTGCAAGGACTTCACATTTAGTATGTTGCATTTTGATTTACCAAACAATTCACTTGCATTTTAATTTTCATTAAAAGTGTCATAGAATGTAGTGGTTTTAAGTTGCAAATTTGGATGGGCATGTAGTGCTGTGATCTTTCTTTTGACTATTTGCCAGAGGCCAAGTGAAATTAAATATTTTGAACATCTTAATTTTGCTGTCTGACAAGTTTCCTCTAAGTGAAAGCAGATGGGTGTTCATCAGCAGGAAGGGAAAGGAAATGTGGCATGCATAACAACAACAACAATCCAATGAGTGTCCTTCTCATGCAGACTTGTGCAGGTACTTACAGTCTGCATCTGATAGTGAAGTGCAAAGATCTGAAGTTCACTTAAGGTGTGAGTTATCATAAGAGTTAAAGACTGTTATATTTTTATATTTTATTTCTTAATATTTTGCATTTAAGCATCTTGGGCTTTTGAATATTTTGTGTCCTCTGTGATTCATATTCAGCTAAAGTAATTTTATCTAAACAGGTACAGATAGTCCTAAATCTCTTTGAAGTGGTAACATTTTAGAATATTATCATTTGTGTCAAGTTGAAAAAAGTGCTTCAGATGCTGTCCTGAACAGGAAAACTTTACAAATTCATGACTTGAATGAAGTCAGCCTGTCTTATTATTTACTACGTTAGCATGCATTATGTCCTTGTAATTCTCTTATGAGCTCATTCATTATAAAACTCTTAATGATTTTTCAGATGAGGCCAATAAAACCCATTTCTAATTTATGAAATGTAGTAGAGCAAGCAGAGTATATTCCAAAAATTAGTGTTATAAAATTTCTCTGTAAATGTTTTCAAGAGGTTTCCTAACAACGGACTAATTTCTGTAATGTTTTTTAAATAACCTGTTTATGTTCATAGAAAGCTTAAAAAATATGGTCTAGCATGAATTCTAGATGTAAGAAATTTGGATTTACTGTTTCTTATAAAATAAATGAGTTCAGAAAATTGTACTTGAAGTGAAAAGCCATCCTGACAGTTAAGGAGCATTTACAGCAGCTGTGTATAACATCACCTGTTTTACAGATTATTGCAGTCTGCCCAGAAATAATTTAAGGACATGCACTCCTAGGAGAAAGAAGGTATGGCCAAGCTGTGTGAGGGATGCTGCAGTTTTGGTGCAGCAGCTGTGGGAATTCAGTACTACTCAAAACATAGACCACTGATGGCTTTATCTCCATATGAATTGCCTCATTTCTTCATCTTCTACTTGTGTGAGCTTTTATTAGTGCTGAGCTTACAACTTCATGATGCACTTGGAAGACTCCTTGCACTTCATGCCCCAAAGCCTTCACCAGCCTTCCTGAGAGAAACTTGCTCCTGCTCACCCTTTTGCTTCTGAGGGGGATTTTCTAGTGGAGAGTTATTTAACCTGATGATGAGGTTTTTCTGGTTTTGTTTGGTTTTACTCTAAGAAATGGCACGTTGTTATGTAGGTGTGGCCTACAGCATACTTGAATTACTTTACCAGACTTGATTTGGTAGTTGGGAGATTTGAAAGACTTCTCAAAAAAACCATTCATTTAGATGACATATAAATGCATTATTTCTTTTCCTCTAATTGTGGTCAACAGTGTGCTTAAATAAAACCACAAAACAAAACTGATGTTTCTCACCAGGAGGGGTGATACACATTTTACCCTAAAGTACAGAAAACAGTGTCATTAATTACAAAATTATGTATCTTGGGAAGTCTCTGGTGAACCATTGAATCTCCTCTCTTGATTTGTCCCTGCATTAAGTGCTGCTCAATTGTCCTTGCTAATTTACAATTAAATCTAGTTTTGGATGTGGTTGGCTTCTTGATTGTTTATAGAGTTTTTTTCCCCTTGCTAAGCAGTACATTAAAGTAAAACCTCTTTTATCCCAGTCATGCTAAATGTTCTTCCGTGTGATCTGAGTCAAACAAATACTTGACAGCCAAGAGGAATTTCTGCTTCATGCTTGTGGAGCTGCTAAACTTCAGGTGCTACAAGACTACTTCCAAGAATGGTGTTAAAAGAAGCCAGTTTACATTGAGCATTTCCCTCCAAGGCAAAAGTTCACGCTGACAAGATGCCTTCCAGTTGTGCCCTAAAAATCCTGCCAGAGCACAAGTGGCTCTTCTCCTAAGCCACTGCCGATCTTTGCACTATTTCTGGTTACTGCTCTGAGATGAGAGGAACTGGGTGGGTCAAGAGCATCAGTTGTGCTCCTGTTGGGTGGTATCTTCTGTGGCTGGGTGCTGGAAGCTAAGCCTCCACCCAGAGTGGTTGGCAGGAAACAGAGCAGCTTGTGATTTAGCCTGTGCTAAGGAGTGATTCTTTTGAGGTTTGGCTGGGGATGCAGCTCCTGGAGGGCAGTACTGCTGACATGACGAATACCGAACTGCTATTCTAAGCTGAACAGCTGATAAAAATGGGGGATGAGAGTGCGGCACTCTGCAAAATCCATGTGCTTAACTCTCAAAGCTGTTTTTGAGAAGATAAGGAAACAGAGACTGAAGATGCCACTTCCACTAAGCTGTATGTCTGTGTCTTTTAGAATTAAAGCTGCACTAGACTGTAAAAGGCCCACAAGACCTGATAGATATGCATTTGAAAATTGAAAAGGCAACACGATTTCCATAAATTCTAACTATCTTTGGAGCTGAGCACTCATGGTATAATTTCTTTGATTCACGATAACAGCTGAAACCTAATACCATTATGGAAAATAGTTATCTCTCTAACAGGTTTTCTTTCAGACAACTCAAAAGTTTTTTTAAAGCCACTGTTTAAAATTCATTTCACAAGTCAGGCTCAGAATAGAGATGGAAAAGTTAGGAATTTTTAGTTTGCTTATTCTGAGTGGAACTGTGCAGAAGGAAAAATGTCTTAGGAAAGTCAGTTTTCAAACTGGCTGGAGAATTTGTTAACTTGGTTTGTCATGCTGTATTTCTGACTTTCTGCTCTGAACTGTTTCTGAATTTATGAACATCGGACAATTATTTTGTCATGCATTTAATTTGACCAAGACCTGCTCCCCCATAGTGCCAAGGAGAATCAAAGCAACCACATTGTCACTATTATTCAAAATTGTGCTTTTGAAACTGTTTTTACACTTGGCCAGACATCCAAGCGTGTGTTTTACAGCTTCAGGCAATCAATTTATGTATATGGCAGAAGGGGATCTTATAATCAGATGTAGTTGGAAAAATTCCAATAAAAAAATTTCTGCAAATGTTGTGCTCTGTCACATTTCTGCCTGCCTCCAAAGGATCTGCAGTGCGCAAACACTGCTGCTCTATGAGCAGCACATGGCCCAGGACAATAAGGTGTTTGGAGAGGGAAAGGGATAAAACTCTGGGAGCCTCAGCTCATGGGAACTGACCTCAGCCCTCAAGGCTCTCTGGAGCTAAGAGCTGTGAGGGTCATTCCTGATGATCTTTGGCCTTTGCCTTAAAGATATTTGTGGTTTTTCCATGGGAAGGGCATGGTGGCAAAACCTGAAGTTACAGGTTTTGGCATAATTTAAGTTTTTTTGTTGTTGTTGTTGTCCTTTTTCAAATATTTTAAAGTGTAGTGTGGGTTGTTTTACTCCTGGAGCTGTGGTAGTCTTCTGGAAGGACAGTGCAGCCAAGAGCTGTGTGGTGTTTCTTGCATCTTGCTGTGAATAAGCAGGAGCATCTTTGAATACCAATACTGATAAAAATAGTAATTCCAAATAATTAAGGAAGTCTTTAGGAATTACTGACTATCCACCAACAGGAGCACAGTAGTGCTGCAATCTTGAACAGAGAATATGGGGTCCCCAACACAGGAAGGATATGGACCTGTTGGTGCAAGTCCATAGGAGGGACCACAGTGACTGTAGGGATGGGGCAGCTCTGCTGTGAGGAAAGGCTGAGGGAATTGGGATTGTTCAACCTGGAGAAGGGAGGGCTTTGAGGTGCCCTCATTGGGGCCTTCCAGTGCCTGAAGGAAGCCTATAGGAGAGATGGAGAGAGACTCTTGACAAGGGCCTGGAGTGACAGGACAAGGGGGAATGGCTTCATGCTGGTGAAGAGCAGGCTTAGATTGGATATCAGGAAGAAATTCTTCCCTCTGAGAGTGCTAAGGCCCTGGTACAGGTTGCCCAGAGAAGCTGTGGCTGCCCCATCCCTGGAAGTGTCCAAGGCCAGGCTGGATGGGGCTCTGAGCAACCTTGGATAGTGGAAGCTGCCCCTGCCCATGGCAAGGGATTGAATGAGATGGGCTTTATGGTCTCTTCCAACCCAAACTATTCTGTGAGTTTATGACCATACATATGTGCCCTACATATAAGATAAGCACCTCTTTCCTGATTTGTCTAACATCTGTAACAGGATGGAAGGTGAGATTTTTTAACATCCCTGGCAGGGCACTAACCATTTTTTAACTCTAAAGATATTTGGCTCAGTTGAACAGTTGTTAATGATCTTTTGAATTAGTGATAAATGTACCTCTTAATCACAGTACAATCATGACTCTCTGTTCAGACTGACTTACTACTTTTGTCTTCTTTGATGCATACAGCTTTCTCTGTCTCTCTTTTTTAAAATCCTGATAAAACTTTAATTGTCCCATTATCCTCCCACATGTTCTGCCCTCTAGTAGATCTCAGGGATGGAAATGTACTTGCTGCACAGTCAAAGGTGAATAAACTAGAAAAGGCGTAAACACCTTTTTTCATTTGGGTTTGTTCTGTATTTATTGTATGTCATGTGTTTCCTGAAACATTTTATTTATTTACTAAGGAATTATCTTGTTCGTACTGATAAGCATAAGGAAAGATGAACAAGAATTTTACCATCTTTTACCATTTTTTGAAGAATTTTCACCACAGAAAGGAAAAGGAAAGAAGAGAAGGAATATTTTTTTCTTTTTTTCTTCTTTTTTTTTTAACCAAGCCTTATGTGGTAATAACTGCCTTTACTTCTAGCAGACATGGTATTTTACCTTTCTGGTGGAGAACAATCGTTCTTGATGTGTATGCGTCATCCCAACATGACAGGCTCAAAGAGAAGTACACCCATTCTGACAGCAGGAACACCACAGGAACTTCATCTTGGGTCTCAGTGGTACTAATACATCAGGATTGTTGTGACCTCTCTCTCAGAGAGCCTAAAAAGATGACCGTGTTTATATTTTATGGTTGCTATTTCTTTGGCTTTCTGGGAGTTTTTCTTTCGTCTTGCACTCTGTTTGATTTTATATTTTTCTTTAAGCTGTGTATCTACCAATATAGAAAAGAGTATTTTCTTTTTTTGTTTATTGATAAATGCTGACATGAAAGCCTCAAGGGGTGAGGCTAGATTTAGATAAAGTATGTAGGAGTGGTAAGATGAGAGCAGTCTTGAATTACAGCATCAAATCTAAGGAAAAAGGCATGGGAAATTCAGATAAGTACCAAGACTTGTAATCTACTCAATTTCCTGACTATTTTATGTGTTTCATACTGTCCCAAGCTAAAATGGCATGAAAACCAGAAGGTACCAGCATGTGTAAAATCTTCAGCCTGGGACCTGATGTTACTCTCCCTGCCTTCCAGTCTCATACGGTGTGGTGCACAGTATGAACCCCTTCCTTTCCCAAGCAGTAAATTGGTAGAATTGGCATAAGCAGTGTTTCTGAACCTTTTTTGATTGGTGGAAATTAAAATTTTTTTGTGGGCATTCCAATATATTACCTGTATTACAATGGTTGAAGATTTTGGCAGTGATTTATAGACCCCCACAGGAGTCTCTGTGGCCACAATCAGGGACTTGGATCAGTGGCAGGAAACCAGAAGAGAGATGTCCAGAAAGAATAGTGTTTGTTGCCTGCTAATTTGATAGTGTCAGGCTGAGAACAACTTTATTGTAAACCATGCAAAGAGTGATTTCCAGCAGAGAAGACTGAGCAGCTGCTCCTTTCCTGGGTCTTCTTGCTTCAAAGCCACTGATTTTAACTTAATTTAACTGGTTTTATCACCTATCCACCTGTGGGAAGGGAAAAGGAGTGTGAGGGCTTTTTAAATTTTGGAGATAAACTAAGTTCCTTTTCCACAGGAGCTGGAAGGATGGAGGGTGAAAAGCAGGCAGACAGGGATAGCTGGAGGCATTTGCTCAATGCTATTTAAAGATGCTTCACAGAAATACCATGGAAGAGTAGGAAGCTTAATTAAAAGCTTTAACAAATTTTTAACAAGTCATAAATCTTCCTTAAAAATAACACTTAATGTGGCTTCCTGGAAGCATTTCAAGGTATCTGATAAATAGAATGAATTCTCCTGTGATTGGCTTTTTATGTAATGCCTCATTTTCCATAAATGAGATCTACAGAAAATTTTTCCTTTGCTTCCACCTCCACTCCAATATCCTAAAATAAGCAGAAGATGGTATATTATAGATTGCTAGCTTATGCCAGCTTATGCCTCTTTTAAAATTTTTAATAGCAAATATTGAAACAGATTTTTCATTTCCACGCATGTTTTCCTATCAGCAAAAGATTACAAATGCATGCATGATATTTAGAGGTATGCTTTTTTTTTTTTCCCCCGGGTAGCTTATTATAGAAGTTCACATGATACTGTGTCACACGGGGTGGGTCAGATAGGTAGACATCATTAATTACAAATCTGCTATACATAAATTATTGTTCCTGCTGTAATGGTTTTAGTGGAACTAATTGGAATATATTTTCTTCCAGATATGCATATATGCATACTTTCACTGTCAATACTTCCTTCCAGGTACTGGTTTAAACAGTTGGGCTTTTTTTGGTCAAGAACGGTTTCATTGCTTTATGTTGTTGCAGACTCAAATAATGAGTTCTGGGCTTATGGCTGCAGTTTAGTGATGTGAATTGGAAAACAGGGTTTTCTGTAGCTTTCTCAACCAAGCAGGTAAACTTTCTGAAATAGAATAATAGATTAGAATGAAAGCCACTGTTTTGCTGATAAAAAGCAGGTTGTTGTTTTCTGCCAGCCATGATGTGACCTCCTTGGTTTTTAGATTTGTATGGGTTCTTAGCCTGAGACCTGCACCTTTTCACCCTGGGAGGGATAGTTTCAGTCCTATAAATGTATCTATAAAGAAACTGCAGTCTTAAATCACGCAAAGGAAATTACCTGGTTCACAGTTATCTCCATTTGTTAGGCACTAAAGCCCAAATGCCCACAGAATACCAAACTGCAGAAATACCAAGGGGAACTTCTTAAATCACTGAAAAATATAGTAGCAACAAGGTTGGAGCTGTACATTCTGTTTCTTCCAAGAAAGACCTTTTTTTTCTGACCTGTCCCTGCTGTAGGATGAGACGCAGAAAAATGGGAATTATTAACTTTTAAAAGTTAAAGGTCCTCATTTAGAAAAAGCTAGTTCATGTTTAATGAACACTGTGCACTTAGTTGACATTTTTCCTGTTGTTTTCTCTGTCCCTTTTTCTTAAAATAGGAGTAGATATGTATTAGTATAAAAACCTCTGCCTGCCGACTCTTTTTCTTCTTCCTCTCCAATCTGATCCATCTAGTAGTAAGACTGTAATTAAAAAATAAGTTTGTTGGAGGTGTACGGTGGGAAGGACTATGCATCTTGTATCAAATGCCTGTAATGTATTCTTCCACTCTTTTTTCCCTCTTGAGGTCAGGCAACAGCAATAACAAAGTGATAAACACTTCATCTCATCATCCTCTGCCATTCCATAAGAATCACTGATTGCTAAAGGTTGCTAATCACTGGTAGCATGGTTTTAATGCTCTTGCTTTATCAGCTGCTGTCATCACAGCCATTGTATTGGCCTCAAAATGGTGGCCTCAAAATGGTAATCTGCAGCTTTGATGTACTGGTTGCTTACATTTTCCATTCCACAGTGCCTTCCTTTTGCCAAGTGAATTCTTCCGTACAGAGGCTTGCTAGAGTAGGTGAGGGTAACAGCTGTTCCTTGAGGCAAGAGCCCCAAGGCAGCTCTTGAATGGAAACTACAATCCTTGTGTGATGCATGGGTTTGTTATCCTGCTTTTCCATGAAGAGAGAAAGTGATCTAGATATAGCTGTCAGAAAGCAACTGCTCATCCTTGCACACCAGCAAGGCAAGGATGTCTTCACTGGGCAGTGCACTATAAACTACATTAAAAATATGATAATGCATGGACTCAGCCCACCTTGGGATTGCTTGGGAAAAAAAAATTGCCTTTCTGTCTATCCACATCCTGTGGGTGCAGCAGCATGCACCCACGATAAGGCAAAGTTCCTTACATAATTTGGTGCGCCTATGAAACACTGGAAGATGTAACAAAGACTGCAAGATATGTGCAGACCAGACAAGTTATGTGAACTCCCGGTGAGCTCTGGAGTACTCTCTGTGCCTCTCTGGAGCTTTTGAGGGCAGTGTCACAATCATTCCCTTGCTCATGTAATGTGCAGGGTTCAGCCAGGTTTGTGTAAAAGGTGTGATGCCATGGAGAAGCAATGCAGTCAGGGAACCTTCTTCCTGCAGCCTCCTGGGGAAATGCTGCTCTTGTTACCAAATATAGGTTGTGGAATCCTGTAATGCCAAGTGAGGAGAACACTGTTGGGAGAACTGATGTATTATTCTGAGGGACTCACTAGCCAGCCATCTGCTTTGCTCAGCAGATGCTTCCCAGATTCTGGATATGGAATCAAAGAATCATAGAATGGTTTTGGTTGGAAAAGACTCTAAAGATCATCTTGTTCCAGTCTCCTGCCATGGGCAGGAACACCTTCCACTAGGCCAGGTTCTCCAGGCCCCACCAACCTGGCCTTGAATGTTTCCAGGGATGGGGCAGCCTTAGCTTCTCTTTGAGGGTCTCGTCACCCTCACAACGAAGAATATTTTCTTACTGTCTAATTTAAACCTATTTTCTGTCATTTTGAAGCCATTCCCCCTTGTCTTGTCATTCCAGGCCCTTGTCAGTAGTCTCTCTCCGTCTTTCCTGCCATCTCCTTCAGATACCAGGAGGCTCCAGTGAGGTCACCTCAAAGCCTTCTCTTCTCCAGGCTGAACAATCCCAATTCTCCTAGCCTTTTCTTGTAGGAGGCTAAGAGAATTTGAAGAAGGTAACAATTAGGAACAGATAGTTCATCTTTCAGCAGTCCTGTCAGTGAAAGATACATGAAAAATGAGTTTCTTCTGTGGCGTGTGCAGTCATGTGCTGCAGTGTAAAAGGCAAATTCAGTGTCTGTAGATAGGTACCTGTAACACTTCACCTTGTTCAAGTGGAGGGGAGTCTTGTCCTTCTTTTCTCTGGTTGTTTATGTCCAACAGGAAGTGTCACTGAGGCTGTGTTAATGACACTTAAGAACAATATTCTTGGAATCAAGAGCATTTTAAAAAATGTTATTAAAATGGTTGCATCTTTGGAGTCTCTGTGGTCTTAAACTAACGTTGAAGGCACATATGTGATATAAGCCAAAATAGCACAAGCAGTTGTATAGTTTCTAAATTTTCCATTGTTTAACAAAATGTTTCATTAATACAGGAGATACAGAAAGGGAGAGGCCTGCTCTTGATAGCATTTTGTAAAGATTGCAGATAATAGTGCATTTATTAAGTGTCCTCCACCTTGCTACACCACAACACATGCACTGGCAGGTAAGAAAAGCCTAGAGATAAACAAAGAGGCTGCATTCTTTTGTGGATTGGGAGAGAGAAGCTAGAACCTGAGCAGTTAGTTCACATTTTGTTTATTCACACCCGTCTGGTGAGGAGGAGGGGAGCGCATTGCAACTCAGATGTGGATTGCTGGAAACATTTCTATCCCTCATTCTGGGCCAGCTTCCCCAGTTCTGCTCCTGAATTTTGTCTGCAGTGCAGGTGGGGGCTGGGCAGAACAAAAAGAAGCTCTTTCTAAAAGTTCTCTTTCTCTTTTGCTTTCCTAAGCAAGGACTAGTTGCTTTTCTGCAGTATTTTGAAACATGAAAGAAAACAGACCGTCTCTGGGCAGTTTACACAGGTGAAGGTGCAGTTGAGTTGTTGGATAAAGTTCATTTCCCATTAGAATTTAGTGCTATCTGAAAAATCAGAGAGGAAAAATTACAGGCCTGTGAATTTGAGGAGGAAAACTGTTCTGGTTAAACTGTCCAGGTTGTCAGCCCCCCTCTCCCCAAGTGATAAACCAAAGTGACAATACTTAAAGCAAAGCTGTTTCACTTTCTAAATTTTGAAATAAAAAGTTATGGTTCTCTATCCTTTTGAAAGTCTGCTCATCACCCGGAAGTACTAAACCTATGACATATATCTCTTCATTTTACAGAGGCAGCAGTGACAATTCAGTTGCTTGTCTGACCTGGATTTGCAAGTGAAATCGTGACTGAGATTTTCTCTGGTATGCCTCTCAATTTCTGCTCGAGGAGCAGATACCAAGTCTTGTGAGAGCATTACGTCCTGGGCTGTCTTCCTTCCACACCAGGACAGTGCTATGGCTGCTCTAGTAAAAACATCACCTAGGTTTTGCATTAAATCAAGACTGTAGACCTGACTTCCCAGCAGGTAATAAGGAGCATCAGTCCTAGTCTTTGGTCAGTCCTGGAAAAATTCTCCTCACCTTAGGAGAACATCCTGTATTGCCAGCCCAGCTGCTTTTGCAACAGTCCTATGCCTCAGGGCTGGAAACACGTTTATCAGCCAGCTGGGAATTGGAGCATATGTCTCACTTCCTGCACCAGTGATGTTTCATTACAGAGTGCATCACAGATGCCTTCCTGCTCCTACACCCTTTTTTCTTGCAAAACTTCACGTCCCTGTCACATTTGCTTGGGATTCCTTCTTCTCCCTTGTCAGAAGAGCACTAATCCCTGTTAAAGGAATCAAGCTAGGAAGAAGGTCCTAGGTCAGTTTTGGTGAAGTATCAGTTTGCAGTGGGTAAAAAGCACTTCAGTCTCTGTAGCCAAAATCAGATTATATGCATCTAGATTAGACACAATAGCTGAGATTCCTGATTCCAGGTGGATCAAGCTGGGGACAGCTCAGGATGAGGGCTGGCTAGTAATGACAAGCTTTACTGCCTCTTGCCACCATGCGGTTGATAAGACAGTAGACATTATCTTAGGCTTAACACACTTAACTTCTCACACTGCTGCCAACTGGAATGCAGCCTTTAGCATAGGAAAACTCTTCCTAAATGTATATTCCAGAAATGAAACAAGCCTTCTACCTTGCATTTTGTTATGAAAAAACCACCAAAATTCTAATATATTTATCTAAAAATATCATAGACTTTGAGAAAGGCAATTACATGTTTTTCAAAATGCTTTATGTATCAGCATTGAGTAAAACTCAGTTGTTTGGCAGTTTCTAATAATACTATGGATTTGATCTTTTCTTCTGGTTGCATTTCCCCTAACCAAGCTGCATTTGTTCTCCTTGGGAGAATCTTAAGTTGCTGTCTCATTGCCATAGTACCCATGTGGAAGGACTTCTAGTAGGCAGAATTTACTCCTCTAGTCACACAGTCTTCCTCATCAGAACATTGATTCAAACTAAATTGAGACAAAGCAAAAAGAAGTTTTGTTATTTAAACTTTCTCTGAATTGCTGACAAAATATGTTCTGACAATGGAAAGAGGAGGAACCATCCCCCTCCCCCCGCTTATTGTCTTGACAAATTCCTGGCAGAATCTGGCAAGTTTTGGGGTGGTTTTTTTGTGTGTATTATTGGTTTTTTAAAGTTGTCTTTATAAAACTCTGCTCTTTGGTGGTGCTGGTGAATAGGGCAAGCTGGCAATCAATAGGTAGGCACAGAAAATGGCCAAGGTATGAATTCTGATTTGGACCCTTCATACTGTAACAGCTTCATCTAGTCAAAATATGGTTGACTAATTAAAAAATAAGAGTCTTCCTGATGAGGAAGAGGAATTGTCTCCATGTTGCAAAGACCCATTTCCCTGAATGTAAAATGGTCAAAATAGGAAGGTATTACCCACAGCTCTAAGTCTCCTGCAACCCTAAATGTTACACATACTTGTATTTGTGTTCTCTCTTTCAAATCACTTGTGTTTGCTTGCCACCTGGGGTTCTTCTTCATGCAGATCCAAAATGCCAGCATTCAAATCCACTGCTCTGCTTGGCTTGAGGTAAGCAGCAGGATGAGTTTGCTCCAAGCCTGTTGCTTTTGCTGGTGCTGTCTTTACCTTGCGCAAGGAGATTGCTGTTAGATGGAGATGTTAAAAAAAAGTGAGCTAAGGGGTCAGGTAAGGGCACGTCCATGAGGGCACAGGTAAGGGCACGTACCTTAGTCTGGCCGCACAGCGGTATGGTGTGAGCTGAGAGCTTCAAAGGGACATCCAGAGTGTCAGCTGGCATGTGAATTAAAGGAGTAGAGTTAATTAATTGAGGAGCAGTGCTGTCTGGAGGGGATTTTAGCTCTCCTGGTGTTGGAAGCAGATTGATCACAGCTAGACCAGGTTATCCTTACAGTCGTCTGCTGCTTCAGGGTGATTTCAGAATGCTTTTCCCTTGGCTGCTGGTTTGGATGCTACAGATGAAAGGATTTGGTAAACACATCTCTATCTGTTCTGCTTTGGTGAGTGTATCATATCTTTAGAGTACTGACAATATTGGGATTGCCTTCGGGCATTTTTGTTTTGTTGTGAAAAGAAGAGATTTTTTGGTGGTTGGTTTGTTGTTTTCTTACACTGGTGTTTTGGTTTATTATTAGTAAAAACAAAGGATCTTGTTTTAGTGTGTGACAGAGGAGCATTGTTTGAAGAGTGCTATTAAGAATGGCAGTTGCAGAATCACGTGTGCTTGTTGCATTTATTGTTTTGAAAACAAATATGCCCTTCCTCTCTAGCTGCAATCTGCTGATTCAGTTGAAGAAGCAAGGTCAGCTTTCATCTCTCTTTTTTCCTTTCTTCCTGTAATCTAGAAATATTTTAGAATATTCATTGTTGACTGCCAGAGAGCTTTGTGCTTTCCTTCTTAGCTCTGCAGTTACCCAGGACTTCTGGATGCTTTCCTGCTACTTCTGCTCCATACCCCACCACGTTTTGAGCTAAAACAGGTGAAAAAAGGCCTTATAGTTGGGAGAGAAGGTGGAAAGTTACAGATATACATTTGGAGGAGGCAGGGGTGCCAGCAGCAAGGGGACAGATTTTATTCATTTGTATTTGTGTGAAAGACTTTAAAACTGGCCAGTGACACGATGGTCAACACGATGGTCACTCCCATGTGGTGACTTGGGACGTGCCTTACCCTGCTCTGGAAGGGATCACAGGAGATTCATGGCAGATAGTAGCAGTAATTCAGTCACTTTTGGTGACATCAGATTTCTGAAGAGTGCAGCTGGTGCTCGGCAAAACAAGTGCTTCCTCTGACAGGAACAGTCAAAGATGTGCATGGAGGGAGGGCCCCTGGACGAAGTGGGGAGATGAGGGTGTTACCGTTCTCTTGTTCTCTTGATGAAGAGAAGGGGGTAACACCTTCTGTGACACATAAGATGTCTTGGGCAACAAAGACTTCAAGTCATCTCCCAATTAGATGACCATTGTAATTGAAAATAGGCAAATCCATGCCTTTTTTTTCCAGGCTGTTGTGACAAAACAAGGAGGTGTCTCTGATGGTGACAGGATGGTCAGGTTGCTTGGAGTTAGGGCCTGAACTCTCGCTTCTCTTGGAAGGAGCAATCCTTCACCAATGTCTGCATCAGAGCCAGGATTTTTTGGGTTTTGTGTCTTTTACCATCTGGGACTGGGAAAGAAAGCATTGCTAATATTTGCAGTTATAGTTGAGAATTGTCCACGAGTGGCTGTAAGATAAGAACTACTTTCCCTCATGGACTTCCTTGTCATTTGCAGCTTTGGTGGCAGGTGACAGATGGCAACGTAGCTGGTAGGGCAGCGAGATAGACGAGCAAATTTGGAAAGCTGCCCTGCCTGAACAGGTATTCCTTCGCAAAAAAAGGTTTGGAAAGCTCCTCTGAATGGAGAGTATATCAGATCACCATTTTAATAGTTCTGACTTTTATGTCAGAGAAATCAATATATTTTGAGAATGGAAAACTTCATAAAGTTACTTTTACTGTTCTAATTTAAATCAATGAGAAATACAAAAAGCACCCAGCTATGAAATAATTAAAAGTGATAGGCAATTCACAGGTTTTTATCCTAATTCTATCCCTTTCTAGACACAGCAAGAAGATTATTTTAATGAAGCAATGAGTATTTTACTTTGTAGTGATGTTTGGAGTAGAAAAGTTCAATGAAAAATTGAGACTATATGCCCAGATGATATTGAAATGGTAAATACTGCACTATTATGAAACAAGTAAATTTTTAACCTTTCCAACATTTGAAGTATTTCTTTAAAAGCTGACTTTTTTTTGTATGTCTGAAAGTAGTTGTAAAAGCAATACCTCACTGACTTAAACATGCTGCTTTCACCCAAACCTTTGCAGTGAATTCTGACTCCAGCTCTCATCCCGTGAGTCCCATGAGTGTCTGCGTGTGGATGTAACCTCTGCTCATGTCTGTGTGTATTGCTGTCTTTGAATGTGCTTCCTAAACGCCTGGCCTGTGGAGGAACTCCTTTGTTTTCTTAGGAATTACAATAGAACTTTGTAATTTCTGTTGTTGCCTTTGGTAAATTCGAAGCTTGAGAGCAGAGGAGCAAGGTCCAATGGGTTTATTTAAGGATTAAATATTTACATTGTATCAGGATTTTCAAAGAGCTCCCTACTTAACTGTTCTCATATAAAACCATAAACGAGCCGGACCTTAAAGCAAAAATGTTTCCTTAACAGTGCCGAAAGATTAAAACCAGTATTTCTCGTATATACTTGGTGACAGAGAAGAAGCTTGGTTTCTCAGTGCAAGTGAAGACAGTCTGAGGCTTGTACAGGTTCTGCCAGCGGTTATCCAGCAAATTCTGTTTCTAACTAGATGCCTTTCTGACTTGTGAATTAGAAGAAATGTAAGTCTAGACTTGGATTAGTTGGACTGATTGAATCAGCAGTGTTCCTAGACCTTCCTGTAGCTTAGCTCTTGGAGGAGTTTAGTGCTTCCAGAGCAGCTTCACTGCCAGTAAATGTCAGACTTCTAAAATCTAATTAATCTAGTTTTCAGGTGAATGCTATTAACCACTTGCTTCCTGTCTGTTAAGTGTTTCCCCAGCATGTGTCTTGTGTTCCTCACTCTTCCATGCTTCCTGCCCCACTCCTGGACTTAATGCAGTATCAGTGCTTAATTCTGCACAGCAAGCTTTCCTTCCAACACTCAGCCAGATTCACCCCATTGTCCATCACTGAAGAGAGAGGCAGCCTAAGAACAGATTTGATGCTGAGTGAGGGATTTGAAGGAAACATCACTCTGATGTCAGTATGCTTTAATATTATTTTGAAGATACACCGATTTTTAATTTGCCACTCTTAAGTTAGATGCAGTCTGTTGGTGTACAAGCTGTCTGGGAGTACCAAGAGCCTCTTTGGGTAGGAGGAGCTGCAGGTAAGGCTTTTTTTAAGATGGCTTGAAGTGTAATTCTGTCTGTGGCATGTTAACCAGAATAGGTGAGGAAATCCTGTTTCAGATGATGATGAAGTGTAGGTTTCACTTCAACAGTGATTTCTGTTGTTACCAGTCTAAATTAACTGGGATTTTGGGGAAAGAATGGACAAACCAGTTCACACAGTATGCAGCTGCACTGGCAATTTTGGCTCTTTCAGTTTTGGATTTGGAAGAAGGAAGTTATTTGAGTCTCAGCCTCTATAGGTACAGAATTGTCATAACTAATAGTGGAAAGTCATGAGTCATGCTATCACCCTGTTCTGTTTTCCTGCCTCCAGAGTGATCTAACATGCTTAGAAGCTGGATGTTTAATGATATCCTTTGAGGTTATTAACTTTGCAGGACAGGGTCTTTAACTGGTTATACTGGTACAGTTAGAAAATCAGTATTTCAAGTGCACAGAAAATACCTTTTCTTTTCTGAAGACTCTTCAGAGGTCAGTGCCTTTACTTGTCCTCCCTTGACTCACAAGCTGCTTTTAGTCCTCAGCAAACTCTGGCTGAACTCATAGTCACCCTCTCCTTTACTCTCCTCTTGCCACGTGACCTTCTGCACACTCTGTTCATTCCAGCTCCCTGGAGGACACAGCTGATGTGTTAAACTGCTCCATCTGCTTCTCACTTCAGATTTGTTCCTCCTTCAGTTTTCTCTGGAATCCCTCCTTAGAACCTTAGAATAGTAAAATATCTAGAGTTAGAAGGGACCCACAAAGACCATCCAGTCACACTCCTGGCTCTGCACAGACACCCCAAGAATCCCATCCTGTGCCTGAGAGTGTCGTCCAAACGCTTCTGGAGCTCTGGTAGCCTTGGGGCTGTCACCATTCCCTGAGGAGCCTCCCCACCACCCTCTGGGGGAAGAAACTTCTCCTGATATCCAGCCTAAACCTCCCTATGACAGCTGCAGCCTGCAGGATGCAGTCTGATTTTGTCAATTGCCATAACAACTTCACTCAGCAATTACTCAGCATCTTCAGTGACTCCCAACAGCTGTTTTCAGTTTCTTTATTTGAGCAGCTAAGAACAAGGTTTTTCTCATAACTGGGCAACAGCTAAAATTGTTTTGCATACAGTTTGTTAGAAGTTTCTTGTTTTACAGTGTTCCTATTACGTCAGAGGGAATGCACCCAAATCCAGGTGCATCCACATTCCAGCCTGAATTACTAGTCACTGAATGAACCCTATAGAAGAATGAAATCCACCAGAGCAGATCTTTTCTGCTCCTTTTTTCCCCAATGTGATTTCTGTCTCCTTTGATCAAGCACCTTACTGTTTCGTTAGACTCAGAAATCTAAATTAAATATAGCACTATTTCTCCACCTTACAATGATGCAGTGAGTTGGAAACTGCTATGTATGGCTTAGATTAGAAAAGAATAATATGGCAGAGAAGTTACTAAAAATCATAAAGCTGTTTTTGGATTTGACTTTGTGGAAGGTTGTCCAGAAGGAATGCAATGCAATGTAGTCCAGTTGTTATCGGGTCTAGTCTACCAGAAGCCATTCTTGAACCAAAAGCCCTATCATGAAGTTAAATAAATTATTACAGTGCATATTGGAATAAATACTACCAGCTGTCCTGCACCTTTAACAGTTCTGAAAGTAGATGGACATACCTTCCTTTATTCATTAACTTTTATGTGAGAAAGTCAGAGGGTGAAAATCAAAAGCTGCAGGGTGATATGAAATAGCTCACTTAGCAGCAATCTATCATAGCTATTCAGGCAGTTATATTATGGTACCATTTCTCTGCAGTCTTCTACAGAGAATCCAAGAATTCTAAGTTTTAGCCATGCAGGTTTCCCACTTTACAGGCCTTTTAAATGTTACATCTTTTCTGGTTTGACTTAATGAAGAAAAGTAGAAAAGGCTGGGTCAGGTGGATGACCCAGGAAGCAGCATTACATTGAAAGTCCTTTACAGCTGCTTCTGAGAGTGCTCTAGGGAAGCAGCAGATCCTCTATATTTCTTTTAAAAATGAATTTCAGAGCTAAGGGAAAAAGCACTCAAGGAAGAAGGAAAGAGATCTGCAGAAAAGGAGCAGCACAAGCATCATGGAAAGACAGAGTGATGAAGACAAGTAATAAATATTTCACAAAACAAAGACAAAATTTATTTATATTTTGGTGATCAGGAAAATATTTTCCCTTCTCAAGAACTTCTCAAGACATCCTCTCAAAAAACAACTTCCTGACCAATACCTTCTTCCTTTTGTTTTGTTCACACACCAGAACATCCTCAATTAAACGTTTTCTTTTATTTATATGATATCTGAAACACTCTTTCCTCTCTAATAATTTCTCTGCTCTAGGTGCTGATTTATTTCTTACTCTTTTAGTCTTTTCACTTTTTGGCCCTTTTTGGGGCTACTGTCAGTAACACTGAAGTGGTATTACGTAGTTACTCTGGTCTTGCATCTAAGACCTCAACGTTAAGGGCCAAATACTTCTTGCTTCTCATGTTTTCAGTGGACAGAAAGAGGGGTGTCCAGCAAGGAGAGTCAGAGTGTCTTTCCGTTGTTTTTTTGTCTTTTTTTTTTTTTTAATTTGGGCTGTCCGCATTTCTGACCTTGAGTGACAGCAGCAGCCAGCAGGAAGAGCACTTGGCTGTGCATGGAACAGAGCCGCTGTTTGTCCCAGCTTCCCACAGAAACCTTCATGGAAATATCACTGGAAAAATCATAATAGTAAGATTATGTTTGGGGTTTTCATTCTGATAAAAGAACATTTCAGAAAGGTGTACAAATCTGCTCCCAGGGTAAAAGGAGTTGAATAAGCCAGCTTACAGGCTGTGGCTTCCAGAAAGCAGAGATAAAGCCTTTTTTTGTGAGTCAGTCTTCCTGCTTGGACACTCCCTGGTTTTAGTCATTCAGGAGCTATTTGGAGGCTTTCCCAATGTGGGAAAGATAAAAATATTTGGTTTTGGTTGTCATTAAGCAGACAGCGTTCCCTCAATGAAAAGAAATTGTTTCCTGGGGAGCAGGTTGAGGCAGGAGACGTGAGACATCTCAGGAAAGCCTTTCTGGCCAAAATAATTATTGGGCTCCATGGTAATCTGTTGTTCAAAACCACAAATTGTTATACTCAGAATCCAGGTGTTTGATTAGTATACACACACAAAAAAACCCCCCAAAAAACTATAGCAAAGTTGCATAACTCTGTGAAACTCAGTGGTTTTTAAAATATTTTTATTTATTTCTGAATAGAGTTCTTTATTTAGCTTGGGAAAATTAGCTACATGGAAAAATTATCTGTATTTATGTCTGTCTATAATGTCTAAGTTGTTTTTGCCTAAGCTACAGGATTGTTTGTATTGAGTTTTTTTTTCTGTCATCTTCATTAGTGCTAATGGCTATTTTTAAGGCCTGTATTTGGAAATTTTTGCCAGAGGCCAGCATACCATTTATGGCAAGCAAAACTGAATGCCAGCCCAGAAAAGTAACTAAACCTCAGCTCTTCTCTCCCCTTTTATGTGTTTTTCTTCTTCCTTGTTTTTTTTGAAGAAAAAAGTGCTATAAAATGCGGTTACAATCGGATAATATGGAACACAGAATTGCAGAAATACAGAATTGTTCATCTTCTACCTCTGGAAGTTTCTTTTTCCTTGCCCATCCTGAAGATGGTCTTGACATACGCCTTTTATTGTCCTTGGGTCTGCTCTCAGTCTCCATGGCATTCCTAAAATACCAGGTTGTTTACTTCCAATGACATCAACAAATTCATTCAGGTCCCTTGGATGCTTCACAACCAGTGCAATCTTCCTGTACAGGGTAACACTTTTCTCTATCAGATGGGTCTCTATGAGACACATACACCTGAGAAGTCTAGAGTGCAGACTTACAAATTTATATTTTCTACACAGATGTAGCAGAAATTAAGATAATTTCCTCTACTAAAGTTACAATTTCTATCCAAATACCTGTGAATGGACATCAGGAGTTAGGTAATTTAGCAGCAAAAAAAAGCCTAACTGATGGAACCCTGATTTTCTCACATCCCATGCATCAGTGTTTGGCATTTTTTGCATATAATGGCTTACTCCCTTCTAAGTGGACAAAACCAGCTGTTACTTCATCAGATTTTTTTCAAAGGTTTAATTATACTGGAGTATAGGATGTGATTTGCCGCAGTGCATAAACAAAGGGATGGAGAAGGCAAAATGGAGAAAAAACAAAATAGTCATAATTAGAAAAAAAATACCTATTTCAAGTACTTTTACATACTGTATAAAAATATACCATTTAAAATGTCGTATTTTAAATATAGAGATTTCCACGTGGAGTTGATCTAAAGCAGCTTGAAAAATGGAGAGCCTCATTTGACCTTCAAATTGCAGGAAACCAGAAGTGGTTTTAAAAAGCTTGTGAGGGTTTGCTTGGTTGGGTTTGGTTTTTTTTACTTCCAAGGTAAAGACTTCTACCTTAATCTCTTTGAAGTTCTGACTACTTTTCCTTCTGTGATTGTGCAGTGCCAGAAGAGTGCAGTGCCTGGAGCATGTCCTGCCCTAAGATTCTCCTGCCTGTGTAGCTGGTGATGTCCCACTCTGACAGAATGGGTTTTATGAGCAGCCTAAGACAATTTTTACTTTCTACACAGGCAGTCCAAAGGAATTAAGGATTCACAGAAGGTAATAAAATAAAGTCCACATTTGTGGCATGATGGCGAGAAGCAGGGAGGGCTGAGAAAAAAGCAGATGCTGCTCTGTGGTGAGTCAGGAGAAGCCCCCAAGCTGCTGAAATACGAAATGGAGATGAACCCAATATAGTTTCATGTGTTTAGGAAGGCATTGTGATGCTTCCCTGTGAGGGAGGACTGTAATTCTGTGCCTCATCTTGCTTTGATAAAGTCAGCAAATCTGTGAGAATTTTTAAAGAACACCTTGAACAGAAAGATTTGACTGGGAAAGACAAATGAGAAACAGTTTAATAGTAGAAGACATAGCAAACTCTGATTGAGAAGAAATGAGGAGGAGGAATAACCAGAGCAGATTTAAAACTTGGTGTTTCCTTCCCTCAGGGAATTCTCCCTAACTTCAGCATTTATCTTTATGTTGGGTAGGGATAAAAAAAAATAATTCTAATTTCTGTGCTGGAATGGAGGGTTATGACAAATCTTGTTTTTCAAAAGGATGGTGGGGTTTTTTTTTAAGGACCAATTTTGACATTTTGTCTTCCCCCGCCACTTTGAATGAGTCCCGGGAATGGCAATTCAGAGATCTCTACATCGATTGTTGTTGAGCTAGGGTCACTGACCAAGCATTTTGCCCTCATGTGTGATACTGATGCACCTCCTGCTCTGCATCCGGAGAGCACTGGCAGAGTGGAGGAACAGCACATGCCAGGATTTTGCAAGACGGTGTCTCTGTTGGGAGATACAGGGTGTCAAGAAGCACAGCTGATTGTGATAATGAATTGTAGGTTGTGACAAAGGGGGAATGTTGTCATGTTGTGTGTAAAAAAAGGAGGAAGGCGATGTGTGGTCTCGAAGGAAAACTATGACATGTGCTGTTCTGTGTAGAAAAGGGAAAGTAAGATACATTGTTTCTGGAAGCTTATTGAGATGACAAGTAGGTTCTATAATGAGAGAGAAAAGCAGGACATTTATGCAAATCTTTATAAAGTTCATGTTTAATTCATCTTTGCCATGAAGATCTTCAGATCAGTAGGTGTGCTTCACCCACTGGCTTTACAACAGCCATGAGCTGTTATTCTGCAACAAATACTTCTGTGAAAGGGGTATTTATTAATGTGAAATAGGATTTAGTTGGGATGTTCTTTATGTAATTTTTCAGGGAGAAAAGGCCTCCATAGGAGCTCACACAATTTTCTCTCTTCATTGAGAGTCTATAAAATACCTGCCCTAGTGGTCACAATAATGGGGGGAAAAAAACCAGCTCATTTGAAGTGTCATGCTACAAAGATAGTCAAACTATTACTTGATTATTTTTTTGCCTGTGAGCTAAAGTGACTCCTGCAAGGGTAATGGAAGTTTTCAGTGGGTAGGGAATAATGAAGTGCAGGAAGCTCAGGGCTGGTCCCTCAATCCACAGCTGTGTTTGGGTGGTCCAGCATTCCAGCAGATCTCAGAAGCCTCTTTGGAGACAAAGGCCCTTTGCTGGGTTTTGGAATGAGGAGGTTCCCTGCACTGATGGCAGCAGAGAAGAGACACAGGGTAGAGAAGATCTTTCTTTTCAAGGGGTTTCATGCCCTTCTCTTCCACCTTCCTCTTGTCTTCTAGAAATAGCTGTCAAAGAAAAAGCTCACCTGGCCTATAGTGTGAACTTGTCTATTGATGTTGGAATTGTTTTTGTGTGTTTCATGGTGCATCATGATTACATTGTGTGCCCTGATTGCCTGTGTCCTTAGAGCTGTTTAATTTCCTAATAACTAATGGCTTCTCTACTGCAAACCTCCCAGTACCTCCCTCATGGCAAAGAGAAAGGAGGGGCTAGGTGATCCCCACACTATGCAATAAATGTTCCCATGTTACCTGAGAGTTTGGGTAACTTTCTGGTCTAAACTAACTGCTTGCAGATAAAGCTTGGTGATAGCTGATTTTTTCAGGTGAGTTATGTTCCTAAATCTTTGTCCTGTAAGTGATAGTAGACCTCCTCTTCAGTGTTGGACTGGGATTTTCCCTTTTAAGTGATCCTTGGTCTTCACTTCTCCACTACCAGCTGTGACCCTCTCATAGAAGGGATGGATTTAGGCTGATGGTAGCTATTAGGGATTTCTTTTATTTCTTCTTGCTTTGTGGCCATAGAGTATCTGTTCCTACCATAAGTTTTCCAGTTCAGAAGATGAAACTGCAAGTTGGACTTAATGGTCTCTTCCATACCAAACAAAGTTGTGATTCTAGAAATAAGAGGAAAGAAAAGAAAGTATTTGAAGGAGAATTAACAGTGTATTGGCAAAACATCCATAAGGAGATGAAGAGATAGTTTGAAATTGTTTGAGCCGTCATGCAAATCCTGGGGAAAGTTGCTGTAACTGTTACAATTCTCAAATACTAACACTCAAGTACTTGCTGAAAAATGATGCATGAAAAAAGATGCATGGATGAAACACTGCTGGAAGGCCAGTGTTTCTCTGTAAGAAAGTTTTGGCAGTGATACAGGACCAGCGAATTTTTGCTCTTTCCTGTCCCTGCCTCTCATCCCACTGCTGCTTCACAACACCCTCAGCAGTGCTGACATATCTGTTTCCCGAGCCACATCATAAACCAGTCCAGTGTATTTGTTTAATTCACAACATGATCCCACAAGATTTCTTCCTGCACACGTAAAGGGACGAGAAAAACATGGCCTGAGTTGCTAAAGGTAAGAATTTCTAGAAAACCTTAAAGCTACTGCCAAACGTCTGTGTTTAAGCATAGTGCAGTTTGGGTGTCATAAAAGAGAACAGCAGAGGACTGGGATGAATTTCCCCTGTGAATACACTGCATTGATTGTCTTAGGCTTGTTGTCAGACCTGAAGAGTACTGAAATTAAGGCTTATGAGTGTACACATTTAAAAAATTAATTGGCCCAGGCTCTGTCTTGGTGTTAAACTACAGGTAGTCTAAATCTGTAAGAATCAACCTGCTATAAGAAAATTTCTTCGGTAGTGTAAAGATGATCTAAGAATTTCCTTGTCACCTGTGGGCATCACTGCTTGGTATGGTGATTAGAGCTGCTTTTATGGAGTATTTGGCCCCTGGCAAGCCTGATGTCCCACAGCCAGCTGGGAAGCTTGGCAGTGCAAAGGTGTCTATCTTGTACCCTTCCTTCAGTTCATAATTTGACTTCTAGGTCATAGGTAATAGTTTTCATCTTCTGTCACTGTTTCTAAGATTATCTACTTGTTCTGTGAAATACTTACATTAAGTTCTTTCTGTCCTAAACACTGTGACTTTCTAACCTGAATTTGAATGCTGAAGTTTACTGAAGGGCTTGAAAATCTACAAAAATGCCTGATTCAATTTGTAAGAAATGGATCATCCAGACTCCTTAGACTCAATCTCTTTATATTTTTGAAGCTGAGGTACACAAGTGTAGGAGTTGCTTGGGGTCGCAGGGTTGGGACGGACAGAGACGAGATCTCTTTGAAGCTAAGTTGTATAACTTGTAGTTTATTACAAAGGCCATGGGTGAAGGGCTCTGTTGCGAGCTGCCAGCCGCAGCTTGGAGCAGGGCCGAGAGAAGAGAAACTTAAAGTGTAAGAGAGTTAACAGCAAAGGTTTAAGAGTAGAGAGCATGTAGAAAGGAGGGGGTGAAGAAGTGCAGAGGGAAGACAAAGAGACAAAGAAAGAAAATGGCACGAAGAAGAGCGCAAGAGCGAGCAAAGAGATAAAGGAGAAGAGAGATAAGAGAGTGCGAAAAGAGAGAGCTAAAAGAGCGCGAAGCTCCCGTTACAATACAATAAATCATCTTCAGTGTGAATATTTAGATTCTCATTAACCAATCTACTACAGCATGCATATCTTATTTCTACACAACCTATAAGAATCACTACATTACTATACTATGTTTACGTGTTAAACTCTAAATCTTATTCTTTGAGCCCCATCTGCCAAGCTGCAAGGCCTGCTTGCAGAAGAAATTGTTTCTTCTAAGAGAGATTACATTCAACTAGTCACATCATTGTTTTTCAACAACTAAAGTATCTCAAAAGTTGCTTTCATTTCAATCTCGCTTATAGTTTCTATATTCTCAAAATCTTTTGCCAAGCAATCATATTTAAAAAGCTTTCTTGTTTCATCCACCCCAACATACAATATCACTCTATTCCATTTATTCTTCAGCCCCTCAGTTTGTATGTCTTGACAACAGCCATTTTACCCTGTGTTTCTGGGAGATTGCAGCTAGATTAAATAATTCCTGAGTAAGTATCATCTAAACAAGATTTTTTTTCCCAGCACTAATCACCTACCATCTCCTTCCTGTATCTATGCTTAAACTTCCTTCTGTCAAAAGGCTCACGCTGCATTTCCAGACGTTATTTTTTTCCCGTCTGGTCATTAAGGACTGTCTTGCAGGACATCTTTGCCATTCAGTTGTTAAAATCCAGGTTTCTTGGTGTGTGTTCAGTTGTGGCAAAAACTACGATGGATGTGGTGGCAGTCTCCCTGGCTTCCAGTGCAAATTAAGACCACCTTGGTGCACTGTTTACTGTAGCTTCAAACACCTTTCAGATAAAACAGGTATACTTGGGTTCTACTGTTTCTCTGACTGCCGCCTTTTTTCTGTTCTTATCCTGCTGGAAAGGGGTCAAGAAAGAGAATTGGCAACAATTTTAACAGAGGATCTCTGTATGCTGTGAGTATTCAGCCAGGAAAAATTTTCAGGAAGCCAAATAGGCATAGTTTCAGGCTGTTTTGTACTAGTAGGAAGGGGGAGGAGGAAATATGTTGTTCCTAAAATAGCATTTTGTGCTGCAGAGATTTCAAGAACTAAAATTTTGAGCAAAATGAAACGCCTCTCCTGCTTTCTTTTTTCTTTGTTCTTATGACAACATAGAAGTTGTTTTATGCTATTAAACTGTAGAAAAGATATTGTTGCTACCATGTACTAACACCTACTACTTTCCTAAGAGATGTAGTTGAGTGAGAGGCCTAATCTGTGTGCAGATTTTAGTTAATGTCTCTGTATTGCACCGCTAATCCTGCCTTGAAGACTACTCTGTCAAGGTCAGTGTATTTTTTGGCTATTAATAAGAAACTTGTTCTTTCTTGTGGCAAGCCTGGGGGGGTTACATGCTACTTTTTACATCTTTGCCTAACTGAGCTGTGTATTTTGGCAGCAACTTTCCAACCTGGCAATCTGTGTGTACCTCATGTCAGTCCTTCCTAATAAGACTCTTATCTGGACCTAAGATCAGCAGGAAGAAATCCAAGATGAGGGATAGCCAACAAATGTCACAAGGCTTGGAGAATGCAGACAATAATTCAGTTGGTGACACCAGCACGAGCCTTTTGGCTGCTGTTCAGAGAAGCAGGGATTTATAAAAGTTTAAGTTGCTACACCAGGTCACATAATGTTTATTTTTACAGCATTTCTGGAGTTTGGGCTGAGGACCGACTGATCCTGTGATTGCAGATGCCCAGGGAGCCAAGAGACCTTGCTTAAGATGCAGATCTTTTGTATTTTGTTTGGCACAAATTAATTAAGAGAGGGAGGTGTGGCTTGTTCTGAATATCAAAGTTTAAAATACACAGAACAGAGAGGTTTAAAATAGAATATGTCTGCTTTGCACGTCTTCTTGTGATGGAGCTAGTGCTTCAGAACTAGTACTATTTGCTTGATATTTCTGTCTTCAGACTGTGGGCTTTGTCTCCAAGATCATAAGGTCATACAAAAGTTAAACAGAGCATAATTTCGTGGAAAAATAAAAAATTACCTAGAAAAATTGAGTAGTGAGGTATTTTTTCTCAAATGATACGGATAAATTGTTCCCTTTAGATAGGTCCTAAGTTCCTTCACTGTAACACAAAGTAATTTTCTGTCCCTGCGAGAATGGAAAGGGCTTAAAAAAGGGAATAATCAGGAGGTGTATTTATTTTGGTACCTCTCTGTTGTCCATGAAGTTATGCTAATATACCAGCTTTGTGTGGTCCCATGAGTTTTCAGGGCATGCACATACTAGTCCCTCCAGAGGCACTACCACCAGATAGGCTGCAGGGATTGACATTGCATTGTTCCATGGGATTTGGCTTCCCGAGGCCTCTGAAGTCAGTACGCATACCTCATTTTCAAGTTAAAAATTATCTCAAAATTTAAGCTGAGTCAACTTTACTAGGACCATGTGGGATTCTCTAGAAAGATTTATTTATTTTATTTATTCTTTATTTCATAGATCAGGCTAGGATGAGATTGAAGGGTGGGGAAGCCAGCAGCAAACTTTGTGGATATTTTTCTTTATCAGATAACTAAGATATTGTAAAATATATTAAAAAGTAATTAAAAAACTTTATTCCTAATAAGAACATGGAAATTTTGAATGGGGAGCTTCTTAAGGGTGAGAAGGAAGTTTGAGATTAAGGCAAACCTGTACACTACCTTGAATCCTGCACTGATTACAATAGGATTATGCAAGTACTTTAAACCTAATTCAGACTTTTCTCAGATGTTTAGAACCACATCATTGTTGATTTTCTTCTTTTGATTCCCTGCTTGAATTTCAGTGCACAGGGAATGTATTAGCTGACATTGGTACAGTCTGACCATCCTTTTCTGATGCTGCACTTATGTTTTATTCAGTGCTGGTTTTTTTTGAACTTCTGTAAATGTGCATTGTCATCTCTCATCAGCTTGTCTTCTTAATATTGGAGAAGAAGAGGAGAAAAGAATTGGTCCCTTTATGTGCAAAAGGAGGAAAAATTTTTACTGTGCCAGTGTGTGCCAGGCAAGAGGCATTTACTGTGCCAGTGTGTGCCAGGCAAGAGACATTTTATTGTCTCTTCTATCTAGAGAAGCGTGTTTCAAAGGCTTCCAGTGCTGCGAAGCTCTCTGCTGCCTCATTATTCAGAGCTGCTGATGTGAAGAGGAAAACTTCCTTAATGCAGCTTTCACTAACTCCAGGGAATTCTCTTTAGTTTCTTCTTCCTGCTCTTTTCCCTTTATCTGAAGAGTAAATGTTTGTGTTTCTTAGAGAACTTAGGGCAGAAAAATCTGCAGGCTGTGTTGCCTGTTTTCCACAGAAACCAAGGAGATTTTAGAGGTATATTTTCGTTGCAGTTCGTGAGAAAATCTAATTTGGAAGGATATAATTATGGTCTTCTAGTTTGGCTTCTTCCACCTATAGTTATAATTTCCCTCCTGAATCCACAGTTTTGTCTTTTTGCTCTTGAGTAAGAGGAGTAATTGCATGGCAAAAAAACCCCCAAACTTGCAGCAAACCAGGACCCACCAAAAATCAAAACAACAACAACAAAATAGTTCTTAAAATTAACATATGTGGTCAATAATGATGAAATTGTATACTGTAACAACAACTTTGATGAAATCAATGTATCTTGCAGTATATGTGGTCTTTCTTGCTGTTGTGCTCTTTGGCTTGTGAAATGGATGTTGATTCTGATCCCTGTTGTAATGTCACCTAAACAATCTCAAGGAATTAAACATAACTTTCCAAAACACTAGGAAGATGTTTGTTTGGCTTTGCATAATTAATTCATCACCAGCCCCTTAAATGGCTGTGTTTCTGATAAAGGTAGTAATAAAATTCATGTTTACATTATTTCTCTGGGGTATTTGTAAAATACCTGTTTACATTGTTTCTCTGGGGTATTTGAGACATTATTAGTTAAGGTGTATAAAACAGGAATTGCACAAATACAGTACGGCATTTAAAAAAGCATTTTTAGCAGCAGGAGAGAGGGATAAATGTTACTGTCTTACTGGTGAAAGATTTTATGAAAATGTTCTCAGTAGAATGAGTTCTGCATACTCCTAGCTGAGTTTCAAATAAGGGAAGAGCTGATGGTTAGAAAAAGAAGTGTTAAAACATTTATAATTGCAAGTAACACCATGGTTTCTGTGTTTTGTTGATACCTTCTTTAGAATCTGTCAAAAATTTTTAAAATCTGTCATAAAATATTGTGGCAGTGGCTGTCAGATGCTGAGAAATGAGAGGCTCTGAGTCCATTTCCTAGTGAACTATGTCTTGCTTGACCAAAGCCTGCTTTGATCAGGACCCGTGCTACCAGACTGTGTTGCCAGCTATCCACAGCAGGCCATTTGGCAAATTCCATGAAAAAGGTGAATTTTCCAAAGCATGTGAAGAGACTCTTATAGGTGGTTTTTCATTTCATTCATCTATTGGTTTTGGTGTTGAGGAAATTATTTTCTGGAAGAACTCCTTTTACATACATCCATGTTGCAGATTGCCAGGATATCTCCCACGAGTAGTTTGGCTTTGTGTGTTTAGAGATCTCAGAACTACCTGAAGTTTGAAGTGGGTGTGGGTAATTCTGGGTGTAGCACGGTGAGGAGATCTCTTGGATTGGCACTCCCAGTTCACTGTGAGGTGCCTCCTAGTAGAAGCTGAATGGAAAGTTCTTCCCAAACACCTTGACTCAGATACTAATCACAGAGTCCTACAAACTCTCCTCGTTGCTGGTTTCTTTCCTTTTTCCTTTTTCCTTTTCCTCTTCCTCCTCTTCCTCCTCTTCCTCCTCCTCCTCCTCCTTCTTCTTCTCATTTTCAAAGGTACATTTCACAATCACAGCATCCAAGACATGTTCACCCTGTCCATGCTCAGTGGGTTTCCTTCAGTTTTCCACTTTGATCAAAGAGTGCTTTGCTCTGGAAATCCTAGCAGCTACCTTGGAGCTTTCCTTTAATACCTGACTTGCTTTGATGTGGCCACTGAAGGTTCTGGCTTAGTTGGGATGCTTCTGTATTCCCTGTCAGAGTTTCCAGAGAAGAAGGTCTGCATGCTGTGCTTGAGAGCCCAATGAAAAACAAAACTGTTGGAGAATTTTGCTCAGACATGGCTTGAAGGAAAAAAGGCCATGAAAATATACAGCTGATGGAAAAGTAAAAGGCAGCTGTGAAGAGCAAATTCTCAAAACCTGTTTCCCAGGCACGTTTCTGTAAACAGCAAGAGTTCTCAAGCCTGTCTTCAATAACAAGTGAATACCTTGTCCTTGGATAAAGTATGGGAAAGTAAAAGTAAGTTTTGAGAACCTTTCATATCAGGGTGAGAACACAAATCTTGGTTTCAATAACAAACCACAGGTATTGAAAACAAAAGGAGGGGTTAGTGTGTAATCTTTAACCTATGCTGAGCTTGGGTTTTGCAATATGTATGAGCTTAATTAACACTGTTATAAAAAGTGACGGATTGAATCAATAAATCAGAGCTCGATGCTGATCAATTAGGATGGGTTGTCTCCCTTCACTTCAATACAAAACTTGCAAACTCTTAGGATAATGTTTGCTGTTGAAAGGAGCTGAGGTGAAATCAGTAGTCTCGCTGGACATGTCATCTCTTAAGCTTTCATTCCCTGGCCCTGAACTATCCCACATCCTCAGGAGGAGCAGCAGGGATCATCTGTGCATGTAACTCTGCGGTTCTCTTGCTAGAAGTACTAGATCAAGGATTAAAGTGGTTGGGAGCGCATCCGGAGACAGACAGTGAGACAAAGCAGTGGGAAAAGTCTACTCAGAGTGGTGAGGTGTAGAGGCAGAAATATGATAAAGTGCCTTGTATCTCACTGGCTCATATCTTAAAAACTTGTACACTTACTAATTCTTCTACATTATACATATAAAGTCCAATTTTTTTGCTGCTGCCTTTTTCTTAGTCTCTCTCCAGAAACCCACAAGCCCCATACCGGTGTCTCCATTGCCCCTTCCCAACACTTCAACTCTGAATCCTTGTAGGAGGAAGCAGCTTCCTAGATTCTCCTCACTGTGATTTTTTGCTTTTCCAAAGGAGGAATGAGGTGTTTGTCAGTCCATCATATCTGCACAGTGAGAGTCATTACAAAGCAATAACAAGGTTGGATCTGCCTCAGGTCTGCTACTGGAGCTGCCCTAGTCTCTGCACTTTGCGCTGCCTCGTTATTCCAGTGCCAGGGACTCCAACAGCAAATCTGTCAGTGTATTGTGGTTCTGATTCTAGTAGTGCCAGAAGCGTCTTCAACAAAACAGGAGATACAGGGAATTACTGGAGAGCTGGTCACACGTGCTGATTTCCCAGCTTGCTGTAGAACAAGCCAGCTAGCAGTGTGCAATATTACCAGTGTAAAATTCCCTATGGATTTCCTGGAATTAAATAGGCTATGGTCACACTTCTTCCCCATTCTTGAAGGGTTCAGTCCTGCTCTGGACAGAACAACTTTGCCAGGTGCCATCAAATCCTCAAAGGCTGAAAGATAGAGAAATGTGGGGAAAACAAAAATAATAAATGCTTTTTGTTTGTATTTACCCTAAGGTTTGAGTCAATGATGAGGGAAAAGGAAAAGCTGTGCTCTTTCCATTGATAATGTACTTTTTCAGGTCAATTAAAAGAAACCCAACATGCAGGTATGTTAAATCTTTGGGTTTGAAAGTATATGTCTATATATATGCTTTAGTATGAAATTAATAGTATAGGTTCTCACATTCATCTGGTCATCCTTTTAAGACTCTTCTTAGTGGGAAATATTTCAAGCATTTTTGTCTTTCAGCTCTAAGACAAGAGTAGGGTTCTAGACTGTACTTCTTAATGAAACCCCAATATAAAACTACTCAGACTGCTGAGCTTGACTTCCTATTGGAAATAAAAATAATTTCAGTTACTTAGTTAAGTTTAAATCTGTGTCTGAACACAGCAGATTTTTTCCATTCTGTTAGTTTGAGATCTGAGGTGTGAAATGTCATTTTAGCTTGCTGTTACAGGACTTCTTAGTGCAGTCACCTGCAGCTGTCTTGCTTTCTTTCAGCATGTATTATTCAGCCAATTATTGATTATTTTGCATTTGTTTTGAAGCTTAATACAAACAAAAAATACACATTTATAGTGATAGATCTGCACTGGAGTACAAAGCAACTTGCCTTTTCTATTTACATCTTCCACTGGACATAGCTGTGGGAAAAAAGTTGTAAAAATTGAAAGGTCATGTCTTAGATAATTGTTTTTAAATGCATGGTCATTAGGAGGGTCATAATTTTGGCCACGTTCCTATACATTGTCCTCAGTTTCTTCTTTTGTTGGTTTCTGAAGGGACTTTTTTAGCTTTTCTTATGAAAGCATAGAAATTCCATTTCAGTTTATTTCATTAAGACTTTGGAGCATTGCGCTTGGATATTTACCTGACAGAAGTGCTGGATGGAGTGAATAGAAAAAGTCTTAAGAAAGCAGTCTCTCCATCATTCCATAACATGAATTTACTTACTAGATAATGATCAGTGATATTGGTTTACTCGTATCAGTATTGCTGTTGACTCTAAATCTTGAGTGAAGACTGTTCTTTATGTCATGACAGTGCATTTGTGAAGAACGTGGTTGCTGTAATCACATAAGTATTTGCACTGTTGCTGTCAATCACCACTGCATTTCCATTTGTTACAGAAATTAGGCGTTTTTAGGCACCCAGTCCTTTTTGGAGCCATTATGGGATAGTTTTCCATGAGTGTTGGAATGTGGAAATTGCTGGGGAGGTAGCAATCCTGCAGCTGCTGTCCTTCAGAGCAGCTGTGCTAGTTGGACTTTTACAAAAATGGGGCTTGACAAAAAAAACACCAAAACACCTCAGCCACTGGTCACCCTCAAATTGTATGGGTGTGTTCTTAAATTGGGTCAGCCACAGAATTGTTTAGGTTGAAAAAGACCTTAAAGATCACTGGAGAGAGAGACTGGAGGGTGTTGGTGGCTGCAGAGGTCCATGTGTCTCTGCAGTGTGCAAGTGGGCAGTGACCCCACCTGTGTGTTGGACTGAGCCCCCAGTGGGCAGCAGGGGAAGGTAAGGGGGATTCTGTCCCTCTGCCCTGCTCAGATGAGACTCCCCCTTGCAGAGCTGCCTCCAGCCCTGGGTCTAGCGAAGGACAGGGAGCTGCTGTAGCCAGTACAGAACTGGTACCAAGATGATCAGAGGGATAGAACAGCTCTGCTGTGAGGAAAGGCTGAGAGAATTGTGATGGTTCAGCCTTCTCTCTCAGGAGAAGAGAAGGCTCTGGAGAGACCTTAAAGCTGCTTTTCAGTACATCAAGGGAGCCTATAAGAAGCCTGGAGGGGGACTTTTCATGTGGGTAGATAGTGACAAGGGGAAATGGCCTTAGGCTGACAGAGAGTAGGTTTAGATGGGATATTAGCAAGAAATTGTTCCTTATGAGGGTGGTTGAGGTCCTGGCACAGGTTGGCCAGAAAGGCTGTGGCTGCCCCATCCCTGGAAGTGTCCAAGGCCAGCTTGGATGGAGCTCTGAACAACCTGTGATAATGGAAAGTGTCCCTGCCCATGGCAGAGGGTTCGAATGATATAGTCTGTAAGTTCCCTTCCAACCCAAGCCATTCTGTGATTCTATGCTTCTAACACTGGCAAGTCCACCACTTAACTTTGTCCCCAGGTGCCACATCTACACATCTTTAAATACCTCCAGGGTTGGTGACTCTACCACTTCCCCGGAAAACCTATTGCAGTGCTTGATGATAATTTTGAAAGACGAAAAAGAAATCACAAATGTCATAAATGCTGGTGCCATTATTTTTGATGGGGGACAAAGATGAATAGTGGAAAAGGACAGAAAATCTTTGTTAATATGTTAGCTGCTGCATGCTAATAAGAAGTTATCAATGGAGATGTCTAAAATAAAATTAATTTGCCAGACAAGCCTGTTATCACACAGACTTAACTCCCGACCTCCCTGAGACCTCCCTTGTGCAGTACTGGGGTGCAGAGTGATTGATGTGCAGTGGGTATGGCAGGGGTTTTGATCTAGGGTTTTGGGACAGGACTGCTGGTTGTAGAGATCCTAGGAGAAATAGCAAGAAGAAAATGGCTGTGAAGTGTGAAGTGGGGAAATAATAAGGGAAAGGATTGCGTGCAGAAAAGCTCTGGTGTAGGACATCTGCCTTTAATTATGCTGAGGCAAAGCAAAACCCCCTTCTAGTTCTGATCTATGCTTTGATCCTGTAACCAATGGCTTTGCAACAACTAGCTTTAAAAAAATAAAGGGGGGGGAGTGGGTAGATATTCTGGACTATGTGATGCAGAAAGGAGCCTGCAGAAGCTGTGCCTTTGAAGTCTCTGGTAGCTACTGTTCTTACCAGGTGGATAATTAAATAGGATTGAGGCAGAATACATTGATATTGGGGCTACTGAAAAATATTTGTTCTTTAAAATCTTACTTGACACGTGTAGGTATGTCCTCAACACCATTGTCTTGTCTCAGCTCTAAAATGTTTGCAGGCCTTTTTCCTTAATTTTGGAGAAAAAACATAGTGAGACTGAGTGAGACTAAACAGGTTTCACTAAAAAATCAGGAGGCTCCTCCTGCATTGTGTTCCATCAGTGGCCTTTCTGTTTTCTTCATTTTTTTCTCTATTTCTTCATGGTTGTCAAACACTTTGTACTACTTGGGAGGGTCAGAACAGAACATCTGTGAAGCTGTGTAGGTAATGCTTAAGCTGGAAGTTTCAGCTTTTGCCCACATCTGTCCTGGTGGCAGGTCTTTGACCCAGCAGCCACAATTCCCAGAGGTTTCCCTGTCCGTCTGCCTGGCATGTAGCATTCAGCATTTTGCAGGATCCAGCTGTGCACGCTGCTTGTTGTCTCCAGCTCTTAATTATGCTGTCACATTTCTGTGTCTCTTTAGATTTAACTGCTGTAAATTGAAATGGATTGTGAAACTGGTGTGGTTTTTCAAGGCATGAAGGGTTTCTGGGAACAATGAGTTTCTCCTTGCATGTTGCTACTTGGGGATGCTGTTACGGATTTGAATTGCTACTGTTGGCAAACAAAAAATGATTTAAAATGTATTAGCTGGAGAAAAGTGATTTAACCTTCAGGCTTCTAACAACAACATTTATATTTGGTGTAAATTGCTTGAAGAAAAACCTCTTTTGCAAAGAGGATCATCATCAGGAGTTCAGTCTGGCTGTAAGTGTGCCCATCTTTGAATTGCAGGTTTTTATTTCTTTATGCTACATTAGCTTCTATAGTGCCTGCACAAAGGGTGGATTATGACCTTCCTTTTAATTCTGTAGCTAAATGAGAGGAGTTTTTTCTTTATTGTTGTTGTTAGGTTCCGTTAAATAACTGTGGAAATTCAACAAACCAGAAGGAACTTTTAATTTTTCTGTAGAAAGGCCATTTTATCATCCTCTTTGCTTCATTTTTTGTCACCAGTAAAATCTCCTTGACTTCATAGGCTACACAAATCTTTCTATGCCTGAAAACCTTTGGAAATGCATTATGTAGCTTCAGTGCCTCCTTGCTGGTACTTTCTGCTTGTTTGTGTCAGCAACGCTGTTGTCTCAAATGGTGTGCAGTGTTGAACTACAGCCATTTTCTGCTGTGATTCGCTGTTGCTTCTTACTGAAAATGCAGGAAATATTTTAAATCCAAAGGCTCAAATCTAAGTTAATTCACGTTAATCCTTGTTGAAACATTGGTCATTGCACTGGAACTTCTCTGGTCGTGAGTTTGGCCCAGAAAATGAAATCAAAGGAGCAGAGTGACCTTCTCCTGCTGTTACTGAGGAGCCAGGAGTTAAGTCAGTATGATGTAAAACATAAGTTTGAGTTAAGTCACTATTTCAGCTATTTCTAGCTTGCATGGTGTGTATTTATTTTATGATGATTAAACAAGCAATAGATGCTTTCAGGCAAAACACACGTATTGGAAATAATTACTTTTATGTATTATAATTACTTGCCTACTTTGGAGAGTCTCTGTAATACATCCTGGGACAAAATGTAGAGGAGAAAATAATTTTATGAAGATGTATTGTTCATAATCCCCACTGTTCAGTCCATTTAAAACTCATAAAATAATTAATAGACTGAGGAAGTAAATTGATGAGACAGAAATAGTCTGTGACCACTTTATATTGCTCCTTCTGACCTCAGCTATACAAATTCTCTGAAGCAACAGGAATTTTTCTTTCTTTGTGTGTTCCAGGTTGATCATAAATCTTCTAGAATCCTGATTAAAGGAAACTGTCTTATGTATGATTGGCTATTTTCACCCAAGATGAAAAATTTATTTTCAGAAAGTGGCCAAAAATTATTTCGTCTTATAGGACTCTTGCTGACTGTAGCTTTTTTCCAAAACCTATTGCTTGTCATTAAGTGTAATTTTGGTTGAAGCCAGTTCATTACATTGAATATCATGTCTGAAAGACTCGTCTGAAGAAGCTGATCCTCTTCTTTATGGTAATTACATCCCCGCATAAAATTGTGTAAGAAAAAGCTCATCAAAACTAGCCTAAGTACAAGGAGATGTCAGAGAGACCATTTTTGAACCTGGATGTACATTTGTAGGCATATGGTCCTTTGCTCTTGCACAAAACTAATATTTTTTTAATTTTATGCAGTTGAGTTGAAAAGAAAAAAATATCTCAACAGATAAGCTTCTGAAATGGCTGCTGTCCTGTTTGAACAGGGCAGTGATCCAAACCATGCTGAAATATTACCTCTTCCAGTCCACCTCCATTGCTCATCCTCCCTTTTGCTGTCCCTCCATGACCCCCTGCAGCCATGGGGCTACCATGGGCAGTGGCAGAATTCAGTGAGGTTCAGGTCCACATTTCCCTTCCCACCCTTCTGGGTCTGTGTCCGGTTTATCTCACCCCGAAAGGTTGTGGTGGTTCTGGTCCGCCCAGGGAACGCCAAGTGTCCTGTTTATCTCGGCTGTTTGAGGGGCCTGGAAGGCCCGGAGGTGGCCTTGGGGCAGCCCGCGTATCGAAGGACGAGAAGAGGCTTCAGTTCTTCTTTCTGGTTTTATGTTTATTAATTGTTTATCTAAAAGATGTTCTTTCAGCCGAACAAGGATCTGCTCAGCAGTCAGCCATGGGCACACTGTCCCTGCCCTCCGGGGCAGGCACCTATCTTTATACCCATTGTGACGTGTACAATATTTATCATTTTTCCCCAATACCATCTATTATTATAACTCGGTGTACTCTTAGTAATAACCAATAGAAAGGTGCCACCGTGGCCAAAGAAGATGGAGGAGAAGAGGAAGAAGAAGGAGGACAGGACACACCCCAATTCCTCCATCTTACTCCTCTAAACCCCCCTGTACATAAATCCTAAACCTTGTGTCTCACTCTCTAATTAACTAATCCCTTCACCATTCACCCGGTGAAGCCCTCATCCTTGTCGTCTCCTGTGCAGGGTTAAAGTCCTGCTACCAGACACTTCTGGCAACATTCCAGGAGTCCCGAGCCCCCCCAAGGGTGGTCTCGGAGGCTCAGCATCTCAGGACTGAGATCTTGAGATCCGACAGGTCTGGTAGCAGCTGACTGCATCACACCATTGCAATCTGGATGCAGATTTGGCATCAACAAAATACATGACAGATAAGAACGTAGAGCAGTTGTTTTATTAAATATCAGCTCAGTTGTGCCTGCTCTTGGTGGGGGAAGTTCTCCTGTGCTATTCAGCTGAGAATATGAGGGTTGTCTTTTGCAGGAGGGAACTATTAGGTTGATAGGATTAGGATTCTCACCTTTCCTTTTGCTTGTCCTTTGGCACAAGATCGTGGCTTTGTTTGTAACAAAGCACTGTAGCTCGTCCTTTCTGTTTTATCCAGAGGAGACTGTGAGAGGCAGCAGTACCCTCAGAACAGCTTGTGTACTTCTGTCTGCAGAGGTGCTCAGTGGGATTCCTGGCTTGTGGGTTTTTCCTGCTCTGGAGATGAGTCAGCATCAGAGAGATTTGTGCTGCTGCAAAGATGCTGCGCTCAGTAATTCGGGTGGCATCAGAGATTACTTTCCTGCTCCAATTAGTGCCTAAAGTGTCTGAGTTGCCTTTATATACTTACTTGAACTAGACTTCAGGAAGCTCTTGCATGAGCTTTCCTCCACAGTTCAGTGCCTTTCTCACCTCCAGATTTGGAAGAGCCAGGAACCTTAGCCTATGAAATAGTCTTTATCCTTCTTTACCTCACTAAGGGTCGTGTCTCTGCAACTTCTGACCATAGTTCAAGAAGTTCTACCAGTAACTTAATGCCTTGTGGTTTAATTGACTGGAACATCATCAGTACTCAGTATTGGCTATTTATTCCCTAAGATGAAAGGCCAAGTATAACCTTCTGCGCAAAACAATTTGAGTGTAAAATGCCAAAAAGGCATGCATGTAGTTCTCCCTGGTTTGAAGTAGACCTCCAAAGGGTCAGGTTAGCAGGCATTACTTGGGTCACACCCTTTGACTTCAGAAATCCTCTGGTTCCTTAAAATCTCCATATATTTTTCAGTACTTTCTTTGCAAAGGCCAAGCAACATCAATAAAAGCAGAAAACACTCAATCGCACTCATAAAAATATTAAAAAATGCAAAATAGTTGTACAAAATAAAAAATTGAAGATTAAGTTGAAAGGAAAATATCTTAGCAATCCTGAATATAAACTAGAATCTGCCTTTTAACCTGGAATGTAATAAAAGCCTCTTTAAATTTGCTTGACCAGTGGAGATTCAGGGATCTGTCTGAACATACCAAATTGCAGCATTCTAGCTTCTGTGTCATGATCTTAAAACATGAATTTGTTTGTGTGCATTAGAAAAATCCACATATTTTCTTTCCTGATAATTAATATGCATCAGATGGGTACAAGATTTTCATAATTTCTTCTGAAGCTCACTTAGGAAATAGAAAAATAAATGTACTGCAAAGAAACATGAATCTGCTCCCATAACAGGCAAACACCATCTCATTCTTCATGGCTTTTTATTATAGATGAGGCTGAGTAACTGGATCCAGCTCTGAAATTTGCCCTACTAACTCTAGGCTGCCTAACTTGGACTGCTTTATTATGGAAAATAGAAAGGATGGGATTTTTCTTCCCTTTTCTTTTAACCCTAGGAGGATATGCCAGTAATCAAAGTTTGTTGATTTGAAAGTTTGTTTTTTCAGTGGCTATGTTTGGTACTTCCATTTTCATCATACAAGAATGGCTTGGGAGATTAAATTTTTGGGTTTTTTGGACTCAGACACTCAAAATGGTCTCAGACTAGATGGAGAAGAACGGTCAGTTATGTGCATGTAGTCCTTGTCAGAATTGCTTAGTGAAACATGGCTGCACGGTTAATTACAGGGACATTTCAAAGTAGTGTGATTTATTTACTTTACTATTCTAGCAGGCATTGAACATCTGGCCACAACAAATGAAGCCTTTTTTAGATAACCGAAGCAGGGAATCCAAATGAAACAACATAATAAATTGATGTCTGCACGTGGAAGCCTTTCACAGTTATTTTGTGCAGTAGTCTGCAACTCTTAAGGCAAAGCAGCAGTACTTAGTGATGCAGGTTGGAAATGCTCTCTACTTCTGAAGTGTGGAAAGGAGAGTAATTCCTCTGGTAATCTCCAAGTTTGTGGTGTTAAGTACTCTGTAATTGTACCATTGTTTGTGCAGATATGATCCTCTGGATATAAATTCAAAGCAAGTATCCATCCAGTGGCTGCAAGTGGTCCTTATATTTTATCTTTTTGTTTCCTGTTGTTCACTGGGGTTAGTATGGCCTCTAGTGACTAAGGACTTCTCTCCTTGATTTTTCTACATTGGAGGACATGTGTCGTGCCAGGTTTCTGAGGTCTAAACTACAACCTTCTTTTGGCCGTACACACTTTTCACATGCTCCCTGGCTCTGCAAGTTCCTGTCTTCCAGTATGAGTCAGTTTTTCTGAATTGGAATGAGACATGACATTTTGTTATAAATAAGTTAATTATCCAGTAGTTTTAAGCTGTTGATTTAACTTCCCAAGTGGCCAGCTCTTTAATAAGAACAGGTTTTTAATAGGCCTAGATGAGCCTTCTGTAGTCATCTAAGTTACAATCTTGACCGCATCTGAAAGTAGGCTAATAACCAAATTCACTGAGCCAGAATACCCACAGCTATTAGTTTGTAAAATAGTGTCCCTGAGAGGTTATTCTGCTTGACCCACTTTCTAAACTGGATTCTACACCTGATGTTTTGTCATAGATAAAGAAATTTGAGGATTTTCATTTGTTCGATGCTGAGTGCTGTGGTCCCAGGCAGCACTGGAAAAGAAAAGTAGTATTTTGTTCGGCTTGACTCCCTAGTTTGTGTCTCTGAAGTTTCTGCTGGAGGAGTTTTTCTGGGATACCTGAAGATCACTGTTCTGGTTCTTGAATACGTGATGATTGGCAGCATTCTACAATTCTTGTTTCTTTTTGTTTCAAATTCAGTAGTCTTTTTCAAAACATTTACTGGTATTTTTCATGAGCCCTTTCCTCCTTGTGTGTTTTGTGCTTGCTGTGGTCTGCCCCACTTCAAAGATGGTTGTTTTGCTTCTGTTAGGCTAAAAGGGGAAGAAGGGCTTTTCTAAGAGGATTCAGTCCAGCTTTGTTTGCATTTAATCAACTTAAAGAGTTTGAATCTGGGTGGCTGGGAACATTCAGGCCTGAAACTATTGCATCTAATTAAAATATTTAACTGGGACACATCATGTGGGAACCTAGTCCATGTCAGTGAATCTCCAAAGGGAAGCCTATCATGTCTACATTCCTTAGAGTGAACTGGGATGAAAACAGCTTGTGAAGGGTTGTAACCTGCGCATGGTATTGCAGTTGTGCAGAGCAGTGTCACTGCACTGTCTTTTGTGAAGAAGGGCTTTCTTCATGGTGTTATACCAAGCCAAGGCAGCAGGAAAAGTCTGAGCACGTTGATGAGTGATGGCTGACAAGGAACACCGTAGGCACAGTGGAATTGAAGTGGAAAACACAGCAGGGTTTGTGAGGAAATTTCTTTCTCCTTTGTCTTGTAGGAATAGCTGCATATCTTCATGGTTGCCACTTCTCAGTAGCAGATAAACAGTCTTCAGCACTGCAGTGAGCATCTCCTGCTGGGAGCCTTGGACAGCACGAGCTGTGTTTGACCTCTGTGTGCAGCTGTGGTGTCACTTAGTTGATAAGGCTGAGCTTGATTTTTTTAAGCTTCTCAGATTTTTGTAGCTTATTTTCATAATAAAGCCTTTTTAAAAAAAATAATTTTTAAAATTGCCGTTGACTGAACCAATTTGAGTTTACCTAGGTGACTAAAAAGGTTATCCCAAAAGCCTTTAAAGCTTTATTTCTGCATTTTCTCAGGTACCTGCTGCAGGAAGGGACAGAACAAGAAAGCACCATGTCTTCAGTCTCAGCTTATTACAATGGGAAGACTGTACTTATCACAGGAGCTACAGGTTTCATGGGCAAAGTACTGGTGGAAAAACTTTTGCGCTCCAGCCCTGAAGTGAAAGCAGTTTATATTCTTGTCAGGCCGAAGGCTGGACAGTCAATGCAAGAGAGAGTGGCCAACATGTTGAAATGTAAGGTAAGTTCATATGGTTTATTCTGGAATCTAATCTGAAATCTATTTAGCTGGGTGAAGTAAAGGGCTTCTGGTTTACTTAGTTCATGAGGAGCAAAATGCTGACATCTGCTGTAACAGCTGTGTATTTTTCCTGTATCTAAAACAAACCGCAAAAGGAATTGTACATGAACAAACCTGTATATGTCTGATTTTGATGGGTGCCACAGCATTTTACACTGTCATGATGTAATCTTTTTACTTCCTGTTTTGCATGACCTCCACCTGTGTGTCTTGATCCTGTTTAGTTTGCCATCCCAGTGAAAAAATCTATAGTGACAAGAAGGGTGTCAAAGCCCTTTGCTGTATTAAATGTAAACATTTGTAAGGAGACGCTGACTTGGCCTGAGGCTCTCAAGATCCTCTGGATCTTAAGCCAGTGGTGAGGTTGTGAACTTGCTCAGAGTCCTCCAGCTATGATAAATGTGAGAGTTCAAGCTCATGCCTAATGCTAGTGAGAATTTGTACATAGCTGATGTGAAATGAGAGGAAGGAACAGATCTGGCCCTAGCAGGCAAGGAATTACTAGGAATTAACCTGAGAATTGTCAACGTATCTTCATGGAGTATTGGTCTAAAAGTTTGAGCAAGACTTGACTGGAAGAATCCTTCTCCTTCTGAAGAAGTTAGAAGTAAAATAGGTGACTTTGAGACAAGTAGGTCTGGCAGAAAACATGTTTTTTTCCTTTTAATGTTTTGAGGCATTAAGCTAGGTAAATCTTACATATGTCCAAGAACAGAGTTAGTTTGATTTTGTTGTGTTTTTAACAGAGGGTGGATTGTTTTCATATTCAGGAAAATTTGTGAGTAGTATAAAAGGAAACAGTCACATTAGTTGCTTTTTGCAAGTCTATCATAGAATGATTTAGGTTGGAAAAGATCCTCAAGGTCTTTAAGTCCAACCCTTGACCTCACACTGCCAAGTCCACCCCCAGCTTTCATCACAGTGGATAATGTGAAACAATCCAAAGTGAGGTGTGGTTTTCCCTTTTGTGTATTAAAACACTTGAGGAAATGATAAACCTAGGTGTTTATCAAGACTTCTGTAAAGTTTGTTTGCATTTTTTGTATAAATGCTGCTGGCTTATCTTTTCAGTTGAGCAGCACAACTTGGGGGTATTATTAGCTCTAGGTGGGGTTCCCTAGTAGCTGTTTTATTGTTGTAGCTGTATTAGATGTACCCATTTTTCTTCCTAGGATGTTTCAGCAGTTTTAAGACTTGCCAACAGCAAACAGGACATGATATCCTCTGCTTGAACCTTTGGCAGCCTGCTCCAGTGTGTTTCAAATGAAGAAAGGGAGAAGGCAGAGCTCTAAGTTAGGCTGCTGCAGCCTTGGGAAGAAAAAAAACTTACACAAGTCATCCAGGTCCTCTTAAGGAAGAAGTTGTCCTTCTGATGCTGATCATTTTAAAATTACTCAAAAATCCTTGCCTAAGGCAGAAACCCTACTCCTCAAAGGTGTTTGTCATGTACAAATGTTGACACCCTTGGAGATTTTTTTTTCTAAAAATGAAACTGTTAATTCCACTAGATGTTAATTTAATGACAGACGAGGAGGGCAGGAAACATTATTCTTAACATGTTTGCAGAGTTCTTCTAGTTGATCACAATCTAGAGACTGCCCTTTCATTTACTCTTCCGGTTTGCATGCTTCAGTTTGGGAAATCCCTGAGGTTTATAACAAATAAAAATGCAGCAAAACTTTGTTCCAAATCTTCAGACAACATTCACATTTGAAATTTCTGATCACGATCTCTGATAAGATATATTGGAGTAAGCACAGGAAGCTTCAGAATCAAATCCTTTCTCTTATTTATGTGTGTTATTTACATGTACTTTTATAATTTCTAAACTCTAGTGAATAATTACTCTTTTTCCCCACAAACTACTGATTTAATGCAGAATAGTATTTGTATCTGGGTTTAGGAGAACATACTTTATTTCTTCTTTCATATCCTACCCTGCGTAATCTTCTCTACTGTCCCACACATTCACTTTGCAAGTAACTCCTCGTTTTACATTTAGCTTTGACCTAGTGTTGGCCTCTGGATTTTCTTGTTTGCATCTCCAGAAAGTAAGTATTCCTGGAACCAAAGGAACAGAGAAGTACAGGTTGCCAACTTCTAAATATTCTAGGCAAAGAGATACAATGGGTATTTGGGCTGAAGTAAGATCAGAGTGAAGCAGATTGGCTAAAATTAGTTGCATAATGTTTAGGTTCTTCAGGAAAGGTCCTCTGGGGACTCCTGATTTTTGGTAGTATTTAGAAATATTTTGAAAGAACTTGCCTAGAATTTTGATCCCTCTTCAAGTATCTCTTTGAAATTTGTGTGGGTTTTATCATTATATCTACAGGGGTTTGAATACTGAAGTGTCACATTTGTGTCCTGTCTTCTTCACAGTGTGTACGTGTGAATCTGCTGGATGATGACTCCTGTTAAATAGAAGAGAAGCTGTGGGTTACAAAAGGGTTGATACAGTATGATCAGGCAAAATAACTTAGTTTGTGCTTTTCAACAGTTGGTGTCTCGGAATTTTTCAACTTCTGAATCCAACATGGGAAGTAAAATACAGAAAATAGTTTTTGCATCAGTCAGAATTTTTTGACTGCATTCTGTAGCTGAGTAGGCATTGAAATTTAATATAAGGCTGCTTTCCTTAGTAAATTAGTTTTACATGCAGGTGCATTAGTGCATTAATATTCAGTATATAATGAACAGATACGCAGTTATCTCAGCATCAAATCCAAAACAAGCATGGTGACCTTGTCTGTTTATGAAAGGAGGTGTTCTATTTCCCAGCGGCAAGTCCCTAAGGCAATCAAGCTATTACCCTGTCCTTAATGAAATGCTACGTCTGCCTTCACAGAGCGCAGCTGTTCCACAAAAAGCCCCAGATTTTAGTATGGGCTGCTGCCTGGATGTGGCCAGAGATGTAAATCATGAGGCAAAACTTGACAGGGCTGTATAATTGTTAGTTGATGGGAGAGATGTCTTTATCGGAGGTAGGGAATTGCTTCAAGGAGCATTTTTTGCTGTTTGATCCCTCTGTGCACAGAAACAGGCAGGAATGCTTGAAGGGGTTGTCTTGGATTCCCTGGAGAGCAGTTACTGCGCTAATGCTGAGTCACTGATTGTAGCTTTCCTGTTGACCCTGGGAGAGCAGAACATTTTCCATGCCCTGCATGCAGTGAACTAAGTCTGCTTGCTGCTGCCAGGCTCTTTCTCAGATATGTTCAGTATTTCTAATTAGAAAGATCAGACAAAGTGGGAAGTGGAAAAGGCTCTTATTAATGTCTCTGATAATTCAGAGAGAAAACACGGAGGCTGTGAATGAGGCTGCTGAAAATGGGGTATTGGGTGTGACAGTAAAATGCTGCTGCTTTTTCCTGTTGTCCAATCACAGTTAACCCTTCTAGTTAAAGTGCATGCTACAGACAGACCTTCTCTTCCCTACAAAGCTTTTCCTGGAGCTGCATTTTGAGATGGGCAATGTTGTCAGACACCTTTGTCTCTTCAGTATTTCCTCATGAAGTGTGCGGTGTTTATCAGTAAATATCCAGCAAGACCCTGTAAATTTCAGCAAATCATTTGATATTTATCTTTCCCTCCTATGACTTTGCCCGCTCACTCATCGCCATAAGCAGTAAAGGCTCTCCATGCCAAACCAGTGCAGTGTCACTCCATCTGGAACAGCATCCCTGAAATCTGCTGTAACTGCTATAGAGGGGCTTGTACTTGGATCAGGGTTAATGAAGATTTTAGGTTGATGGAACACAGTGGTGTTAGGTCATAGGCCGGACTCAGTGATCTCAGAGATCTTTTCCAACCTAACCGATTCTCTGATTCTGTACGTGCCCTATCCCTTGAAGTGTTCAAGGCCAGAACTAAAATAATATTTTTTTTTATCTTTGAGTGCCTAAAGAACAAATGAGTTATAGAATCATAGAGCCATCGAATCCGTTATCTTGGCAAAAAAACTCGTATGGTCAGTCCAGCTGTTAACCCAGAACTGCCAAGTCCACCACTAAACCATGTTCTTAAGCGTCACATCTTCATATCTTTTAAATACCTCCAGGAATGGTGGCTCAGCCACTCCCAGCCTGTTTCAATGCTTGATAACCCTTTGGTGAAAAAATTTTTCCTGATATCCAATTTAACCCTTCCCTGATGCAACTCGAGACCATTGCCTTTCATGCTATCGCTTGTTACCTGGGAGAAGAGACTGGCCACTACTTTGTTAAAACCTCCTTTCAGGTAGTTGTAGAGAGCCATGAGAGAAGCCTTGGGCCTTCTTTTTTCCAGGCTAAACAACCCCAGCTCTCTAAGCCACTCCTCCTAAGACTTGTGCTCTAGACCCTTCCCAAAGGTGTCTCTGACTGCAAGAAGCTGTCCCCCTTATATTACATAGCTTCTCCTTGTACTCCTGCATGTTTCTCTCCCTGAAACATCAGTCTCTGATGACTTAGAGATGCAGTTCTGTGGTTCTGCTGATCTGACCCCTTAAAAGCAGAACTTGCAGTACTGGAAGCTCTAGGAAAGATTATGACCTAATGGTGTTGTATATTGTGTTTTATTTAAAGAAACAATGCTTCTGAAACCTAGGGAAGCCTTGGGGATGCCATTTGTCCCCAGGTCACAAGCTCTGCCAGATGGTACAGAATTCAAACCTGTTTTATTGCTGTCAAGAAGAGGTCACAGTGTAATGCTCCAGCTTTGCAAACTGTCTTCAGTCCTTCTGTTTGTGCAGGTATTCTCAGTAGTAAAGTCAATTCTTTTAAAATAGACTGCAGTTTTCAGTTTCCTCCAGTTGTACAAAGGTACACAGTAAAGCACCAAGAAATTAAGAATGTTTAAATGACATACAATTCTAAATGAAAAACAAGAGCACAGTATGATATGAAACTGTAGAAATTAGGTGGATTACTCTGAAATTAGTAATTCATTGAAAGCAAAAATGCTTCTCAGTTCATTTCAAGTGTGTTCATCATTCTGTGAAGAAAAATGTTTTGGTGTCAAAACCTGACACATAGTTTCCTCATCTTCCCCTGGAAATAGAAACCCAGCATGAATCAGGGTAGTCCAACATCAACCAGGGGCCACCTGCCTGGCAGCAACTGCCAGCTCAGCAGTCTTGATCCTCACAATGTGTGTGTGCCTTGTATGAAGAGTAAAACAAGATCATTTTGTACACCTCAGCTTTCTCTGTGTCTACTTGCTTAGCTGCACCAGCAAAGGGGTTAATGATTTCTGTCTTCATGTCATTCTATACGCATACCCACGACCAGCAGAGCAATCTGTAAAAGCTGCCCCTCACTTTTTTCTTTACTTCTTGGTTTCATGCAACTTTTTTGTGGCTGGCATCATGATAAATCAATCAGATTTCAGAAGGATTTTTTTGTTTGTCTGGGTTTTTTCCCCTTAAAATCACTTTGTCAAGTAGATGGTGATCTAAGTAGCAACACTTCCAGAAGAGAATACAGAGCCTCAAATAGAAGCATTCCAGAAAAATCCCTATAGCCAACTGTATGCTAATGCATGTGCTGCTCATCCAATAAATTTTAAAAAAAGCTGAGAACAAAGGAGAATTTTCTCAGTTTCACATAAGATATCTGACAAGAGACATGCACATGTTTAAATATTAATATTCATTTATTCTGCTAAATCTGTAAAGATACTGTGGTTAACAGTATGATGCTGTTTGACAACTCTTATGGTCAGAGACGTCATTTTGTCCAAGGAATGTTACGGACAAACTTTTATGCAGCCAGCACAAAAGCATTGTGCTCTGCAGCCCAATTAACACATACACATTTATATAGACACAAATGCACACATATGCATAGGGGGACTGTCTTTCAAGCTAGCCATTTTTGTTTTATTTAGTGGTGGGTATCCCAAGGGATTTGTGTGTTAGTGAAGATTCTGCAGTGAAGATTCCACCAGCTGATAAATGACAAAATAAAAGTTCAGTCCTTGAAGTAAATGAGCATGCAGTATCTTGAGAATGATGCAATTGAAAAGAAAATCAACAATAAGATTTTCTCCTGCCAGTAACAGTGTAGAGGTTGTGGTTAAGCTGCATTTACTGCCATCTGTAAAATGAAATGCATTTTAGGTGCTCCATAAGCGGTGATATTTTGAGACACTTACAGCCTGTAACTTCACAGTATTTTTTCTTCAGTGTACAAGGGTATCATACAGAAGAAAGAGGGACTCTTATAAGGAAGTTAGCAAACTAAGATTGCAGTTGAGTCACAGCTTTAAAGAATCTTAGTAACATTGCTTAAATTTGCCTTTCTGCCAAGTACTTTCTGGTTTGCAGCCAAGGCCCAGTTCCTGGAATCAGTGGAATTTCTCTTGGTAACTTCATTTAGCCTTGGTTGAATATCTCCTGAAAGGTAGATTTCAAAGCGGTGTGATGGGCCCACATGAGTAGTTACAAGCTGTCCTTTTAATTTTGTGGCATTATGGTGATTTTCTTTTTGTTCTGGATAATTACATGTATGAGTTTGATTTCCCTGCCAGTATTTCAACTTCAGATGATAGCAATTTAAACACAGGGAAAAGTGTTTGGTACTGAGATGAGAATTCAGTTCATCACTCTTCTAAATCTGGGAAACCAGTACCGTCTGATTCTAGCCTTGGAACATAAGCAAGCTAGACAATTTCTGGATTTGCAAGCTACTAACCCCAAGAAGTAATTGTTTTGTTGGTAGTGCTGACCATCCGCCTTTATTGATACTGCTCTCATCCACCTCTTTTCCCATGTGACTGTATCTAAACTCAGCCTTGTGCATCAAGTGTGAGATGGAAATAGCATCCTAATGTTAGATTTTTTTTCATATGACTAAAGGGAAGCTTTAGATTCTCTAATGCACAAAATTTACTTTTATGCCAGTTGGAGATCTCTCCATCTGGAAAGTTTAATCTTTCCAGGTCTCCTTGCCAGGAGAAAACTTCTAGCATCACCACCATTCCTGTCTACATATCCTAAAGGAAAAAGTCCAGGAAGTGGGGGAGTGTGCTGACAGGCATGGAGGAGTTCAGCTTGGCATTTTCAAAGAGGAAGGGAAAAGAGCAAAGAGCGTTGAAGAGAAAAGCTCTTCTATGCAGGCTTGAGAGTTTTACATCAGTAGCAGAAATAAGAGCCATTTCCCAGCAGCTTTTGCTGGCAGCAAGGCCATGGAGCAACATCATTAGAGAGGTCATATTGGGCATCCTTTGTAAGCTGCCGGTTTCTCCTGGATCCTGGTTTTGCTCAGGCATGCAGGAGAGCTGAGCTTTTAGGCAGCTGCACAGCATGCCTTGTGTTCACAGTTTTGCCAAGTGACCCGTTCACCAGCAAAGCCTTCAGCAAACATGTTTTTAAACAATGTTTGTCATTTTGCTGGAGCCTGGGACTTGGCTCTTGATGTGTGCGAGTTGGCACAATTCCTTTTTGGACTGTTGCACTTCAGAACCGCTGTGGACACCAGTGGATCTGCTCATGTACCACAGCTCATCTGTGGGTGTGGGTTCTCTGCTTGGAATAGGGGCTGAATGAGGATGGCTGACCTCAGACACCCTCTTAGGGCCTGAAAATCATAGCTTAGAACACAGGCTCATCTCTTTCTGCAGTCGGTTGGCAATGGAGCCATTAGTCAGCACCCGAAGAGCAGAATTGGCTATTTGGTCATTCAATACAATGTAAAGTTAACTCAAATGAACTTAAATTTTATCCTTTGTGTCTGATTTTATTCCATTCTATGCTCAGCTGTTTCTTTCATTTTTTTCTTAAAGAAAGCTATTCTGTTTTCCTAAATTGAACTCTGGCCTTCCTTACCAGTATTTTTTTTCTTCTGTAGCAGTAGACCATGACTGAATAATGAAACCTAAGGACCAGTTTTGTCAGAAGACCCTGTGTAGTGGATTGAGTGAGACACCCTGAAAAGAAAGAAATAAATTTTGTTGTCAACAAAACACAGCAGTTTAAAAAGAAATCCTAAACATAGTGGGGCAGAGTCTTTAAACTTCTGTTTTTACTTCCCTTTCAAAACCTGATCCCTGGCTAGTACACGGATAAACAAAAGTTGTTGAAATACAGGGGAGAAGTGGGGGGAGTACTCTGATCCTTTGGCCTTTAAAAGAGCTCTTGCTTGTGACACAGGGGTGCATCTTGATACTCAAAATCCAGAGCTTTTGATCTTCTGGGTGTCCCACAATTGATCCTAAAATTTATCTTCAAGAGGATCACACAGCTTAAAAGTTGTCTGGAGGTCACCCTTGACTGCAGTTTATTCTGACAAATCCAACCTGCTGTTTTTATTACATTTACCAGAGCCATAAGAACTGCCAAATATATTAGAGAGATTGTTTAAAAAAACTGTGAGGTTCTGACTCGTGTCGTAATATTGCATACATAAATCAAAATGTCTGAATTGTGCCAAGGAACCTAAGCCTGAAAATTGGGCTTTGGTAATTTTCTGGGGGCGTGTATTAGGACTTTTGTTTTCTTTTAAGGGAGCTGGGAGTGAAAGTATTATTAGTGTTGTAAATTAATTTTGCTTCTTGAAACAAAACAGCTCTTCCATTAGTAGTTAAATGATGTGAATGATGGTGTGACTGTGAACAGCACAAACTGACCGCAGCCACGCTCCCAGAATGAGCTGGTCTGACTCTGCAGAGGGAAACCCTATTAATTCTGGGAACAGGTATGATTCACTGCTGCACTCAGGACTGTGGAGGTGGTTGTCCAGAGCCTGCTGTACTGGCCTCAGCTATATTTGATTTTGAGTTGGTGAAGGGAAAGGGTTGCTAATCAAGCTAAATATTTTTAAAATCAAGGCATGCTTTATTCACTCTGTTGAAAATTATCACTAGACTGGTTTTTGACCCTATATATGCTTCGTTACTATAAGCTTCCACTTAATTTCTTTGAAGAAGGTTGGTGTGTCTTCAGTGGTGCATCATTCTTGTGCTTATCCTAAATTCAAGGAGATTGTGTTGAAGTGGGTGCCACTGAAGAGTTAACAGAAACTTGCCTTATGTCATTACAAATCTGAATTGGATGAGTTTTGCCAACTGTTGTGGCTTATTATTTATATTATTTAGATGAGAAAGAAAAATTAGAGTGATCTCCTCATACATGAAGCTTTGGGATAATCAGTGTCTGATTGCATCAAGATTTAAAAGCAGGGACTGAGCGTGGGATGTCTGGATGGGACTTCTGGGCACTGCTGCAGTAGAAATAGCAAATATGAATAACAAAAACAAGCACTGACTTGTGGCTTGTTTAAAAACCAAACAAACCTTTGATACTAATTAACTGTTTGTGTACTTTTGGTCTCCATTATTTTGTGTCTTGTCATCTTTCTTGTCTATTCTGCAAGTTGTCTCCTTGTGTTGCCATCTCATCCTAAAAGCGGGATTTCATAGCTTAGTTTAGGAACAAGGGTTTCTTGTTTTGATTTTGTATCTTCCAAACACTAAAATGTGTTTTCAAGCCTTCAATCTACTGCTGATCTCAGCAAAACAGGAGCCTGGATCTGGCTCTAAGCTGGGCATTACTGGGATTATAGTAATGTATAATACTATGAGTACTTCATCTGTATAATAAAATGTTTACAATGAACAGTCAGTACCTTCCTAGTTGGGAGGGGGAAATAATGTCTCCCATATGTTTTTTTGGCAAAGAAAATATGGGTAAAGACAAGCAAAATGGATGGTTTTCTTGAATTACCTTGACTGCTTTGGTAGAGCTCTAACCCCAGGGCCCTAAAAAGAGGGTAAAGAAATCCCCAAACCCCAAAATACTCTTCCAGAGTAACAATTTACTTTTTCCACTACTTCAGTTTTTATTTTTATAATTGCAGAACTAGAACTAAATTTTTGTTAAATTACAGTAAAAATTTCTAGTCAGTGGCCAGTTTTTTCTGTGACATTGAAAATTTCCCCTTTGGATGAAGCAAGACTAAGTTATTTGGATTTTCTTTTTTTTAGTGAATGCATCTTGAAAAATTAGGGTGTCCAGACAGCTCTGTACTTGTCTGAAGTTTATGTTAATATTTTATTGATTAAAGATGTATCAAAATCTGCTAAGACACACACACACTGTAAGTATGGGTAATTACACCTCCACTCAGAAGTTTCATGATACTTTCTGTAACAGCTCTCAGTCTGACCTCTTTAAACCTTTTTTAGAAGTACCTCACTCATTATTCAAGATGTTCAGGTATAAAGCAGGCTGTGAGAATGCAACAATAGGGACGCAGGAGGGTAAGAGAAGGGCTTATCATTCTTCAAGTGATAAGCTCGCATTTCAGAAGACCAGGTGAATACAACTATGCAGCTTCTAGCATTGTATGTGTGCCCACACCCAAGGAATTAAGCACCTGAAGTATACACCCACAGGAAGGGCGTTTTCATACAAAGTGTGACAAAATTCTCAATGGTGGAGGAGGGAAAAACAATTTAATGGCTAGATTTCTTCTTGGGGAGGTTGCTTGCAGAAAGGCAATAACCTGTTCAGAAAGCTGATGTGCTCCTTACTGTGCTATATCCATGCCTAGAGGCATGCTGTCTCCCTGATGCTTGACTCCCAGTTGGATGTGGGCAGTTCCCAGGCTGCTGCCCTTGCTTTGATCTCCAGGAAGCTGACTTGATGAGAACTCTGTGTGTGGGTATGTTTTGCAGCCATTTTCTTTGCCAGGGGGCTAAAGAGAGCATGAAGATTCCATTTATTTCAGAAGCCTTCAGTATTTCTACATTCTAGAGAACACTAATGGCTGGAAAAAAAAGGGCAAATGCTTCACCTTTTGTTAGAAGGGGCAAGAGGGTCAATTCAGGCAGCTGCAGATCAGGCAGTTTCACTCCTGTCCCTGAAAAAGGAAATTATGGTGTGCATTTTCTTCACAACTTTCTGGGTATGTGAAGGAAAAAAGGAGGTGACTTGAAGGTCAGCATGGATTTGGAAAAGAGGTGACCTAATTGCAGCCTTCCAGTATCTGAAAGGAGCGTGCAAGAAAGATAGAGAGACTCTGTTGATAAGGGCCTGGAGTGTCAGGACAAGGGGGAATGGTTTCAAACTGAAACAGAATAGATTTAGATTGGATATTGGAAAGAAATTCTTCCCTTTTAGGGTAGTGAGGCCCCGGCACAGGAAGTTCAGAGAAGCTATGGTTGCCCCTGGATCCCTGATCTTTAAAGTCACTTCCAAACTAAACCCTTCCATGATTTTATGACTTACCCTTGGTACACTTAGCTTACACCAGTCGGGTCCTGGGATGAAATGACTGAATCTGTGGATGAAGGGAAAGCCATGGGCATCATTTACCTGGGCAACGGCAAAGCTTTCAGCATTGTCTCCATAAGATTTCCAGCGTGCAGATAAGGATGTTACAGTCAAGGTGGGGAAAAGAAACCTGGCTGGACATTCAGACTGCAAGGGTTTAATGGTTCATGCTTTGCCCTGGAGGTCACTTAAAAGCAGAATTCCCTAAGAATTTGTCTGGGAATTTAATTTACCGTGTTTAGTACCTTAAAAAAGGGAAAAAATCTCCAGGTTGTAGTGCATTCTTTATGCCACAGGCTCTGCTGGTAACTGGCAGTGCTGTCAGAAGTCATATCTAACTTAGGAAGCAAGAGAAGGGAAACAGGATCTGGGTCTCTGAACTCCTGAGTGCTGATAGCTTTCCTAGTCTTTTTATACATTCCTTAGCTTTTACTGTTCTGCCTCTGCTGGGCTGTGTTCATTACATGGAAATTGTGCTGGATAGAATCAGTTGCAGAAGAAATGCACTGGTATGTACTTTGTCAAAATAAAATGTAATGTTAATTTTCCTGGAAGGATCCAGATTTTAGAGAATGTGATAGATTGCTTATTTGGAATAAGAACAGGGGATGACTGAACAACTATTGTAGGACCAAACATTTTTGTGCTAGAGCCCAAAGATGTGGCTAAACTGAAGCCTTGCTTATGTCTGTCATAAAAATTAACCTCATGCTGAGGTGGACATGGAAAATCAAACACCAGCAATCAAGGCATCACTCCTTGCTGCTGTTTATAGTGGTGGTATACATTTAACTTCATCCAGTTGTGTGATACCCATCCATCTGCACAAAATGGACTCTATGAAAAGCTCTGGAATAGATGCTTTTGAGATCTATGACTGTTTTTCATGTACCATTCCAGCACTGATTTGTGGTCTGTGCTGCATCAAACAAGAGTTGATACAGTTTCCTCTGTGCTCATCTGTTTATTGCAAAGAAGATTACTTTGATTTTCTACTTAGTCATTATCCATCAGTTTTTTCCATTTACCAGTGTCTGCTTTGGTCACACATCATTCCTTGGTCCCTCTCAGATGTGTCCTCTGATGTTGCAGTGTTGTGAGGGTCCCCAGGACGAGGAGAGAGATGAGAATTGACTCCAAATTCTCAGAAGGATGATTTATTATATTATGATATTATATTAAAATAAAATTATATACTAAAACTATACTAAAGAAAGAGAGAGAAGACATCAGAAGGCTAAAACAAGAATGAATAATAAAAACCTGTGACTGACCAGAGTCCCAAAACAGCTGGACTGGGATTGGTCATTAATTAAAAAAAATTCACATGCTGGGTAAACAGTTCTCCAAATCACATTCCAGGCAATCAGATAATTATTGTTTACATTTTTTTTCTGAGGCTTCTCAGCTTCTCAGTAGAAAAATCCTGCCGAAGGGATTTTTCAAAAAATATCATAGTGACACTTTGAGGACAGGTTTTACTGCTTTCCTTTGGTTTAGATGAAATCCCCAGATCACAAAACAGCAAATTCTGTGTTTCCTATCCATGTTAACTCCATGGACACATCAGGATTGCTACCTCTGGGCAGTTTACTCCAAATAAATGTTAGCCTCTGATTAGAACTGGTCAAAAGCAGTTTATGGTGGGTAGGAAAGGCATGGGGAGCAAAGCAGTTATTTGTATCTTTTCTTAGTAAGCTTGGAGCTGAGAAGAGCGGTGTTCCCAGCCTGCTTGGAGGCAAGAACCATTCTCCAGTTAACTTCATCTTTTCCCAGGGCTGGTGGGTACTCTTTGAGGCTGACATTCCTCTGCCTCACCTGTGTGCTTCTCCCTTGCTTCTCCCTGGGGGCCTGTGCTCTCTCACAGGATTGAAAAGCAATAAAAAATGTCAGAGGACGGCACACGGAACCTACTAAACGTGAAGATTTTTCCGCAAGCCTGTTACCCAAGTTTTCTACTATTCATCCCAATGAATTGTGTCCTTCTTACACAAAATTTCTTACTGTCCAGTTACAGAGAGATAATATTCCCAAGCCTAAACATGTGTTTTTGTTTGGGTTTTTTTTTTTTAAAGCATAGATCAGGGTTTGAGTTAGTGCCAAAGCTTTGATGTTAATTTGACCCTCAAATGGCAGCTCTCAGGAGAGAAGCACTTGGTTAAGGAAGGCATATTGCCTCCTAAAGGGCTTTAAAATAGCTAGGTTCTTCTTCCACTTTTGTGGCATTGGGTAAGTCACTTCAAATCTATGTGTCTCTTTCTTCCTGTGAAAAATTATGTGACTCTTCTTTATAAAGAACTTACTGATGAAGAAGACTATGTAATAGGCATTAGTGGAATATTTGATTAAAAAACCTGTTTGAAATCCAAAATACATGTCTGGAGACCTTTAGTTACCCTTCTCTCTCTTATGCCTAATATCTAATCTGGAGGTTGAGGGACGTTTAATCAGTGTCATTCCCTGGTAACTGATACAATTTTGAGACCATCCTTTTTCAGTTTGCTTTTCATGTGCACCCATGGAAGCAGTGAGTTCCTTGGAGTGCAGGTGCTCTCTAGGAAAGCAGTCAGCTTTCTGTGCTTGTCTGCAGATTGTTCTAATACATACTATAGGTATCTATAGGTACTAATAGATGTTCAAATCCCTGGCATCAGCAGAATCAGTAGAACATGAAACCAGAGTGGTGATAGAAACCTGTGCTAAAAATAAATAAACCCAAAGTAAGATAAGCTCAGTGTCCCGGAAAGGCAACGTTCAGTGAAAGTAATTCAGCACTGAAGGAGGAGAGTATTTTACTAAATAATAGCTAGATTTTTAAATTAATTATGTATGATGCTTAGTCAATGAAATGAGGCTTTAAGCTGTGCTCAACATTTGTATGGCTAAAAATACATATTTTTATATATATATATATATATATATATATATATATATATAAGGCAATGTTGTAACTTAAACACTTAACCCACTCCCTTCCTTCTATAAACGACGATGAGACTTGACTGGGTGGATGTAATTTGCTGAATTACATCTTTCTTCAAAACATTTTGTGTAGCTCTTGTCAGATGGTGGCTCAAATCAAATACATCTTTGCTTTGCTCCTGTGTGATAGTTCTTGTGCTCCTGGATAATTTCTCTGCCTACACCTGCTTTTATGCTCCCATCCTCTGACAGGAGCTGCATTTAATTAACTCATCAGTCCTTTTCCCTTCTTTTCAGTAGTTTTTATTGTGCCAGCAAGGATAGATGGATTCCAGCTCCAAAGGCACAGCAAAGCCCATGAACTGGGAAGGTGCCAGGACTTCCGAGCTGCAGCAGTGAAAAGACGAAGTGGGAAGGAATGACACTTCTGTTCTGAAAAGATCAGTGTTTTGTTAAAGGAGATGAGATTTTCTCTGAGGCCGGCAGCACACCTCCAGGGAGTCAGTTCAGCAGGTCACTTTAGGGACTGAAGGAATATGTTGTATAAGGTGAGAGGGAAGAGAAGTGTTATCTTTAACCTGAAACCAGCAATTCTCTTTCTCGGTCCTTCTCAGGAGAGAGTCTTTCATGTGGAAGGCAAGGCATGCATTTACTCATACTGTCTTCCACTGCAATTTGGCAATTCAAGTGACAGAAGCGAAGGTGACAGCTACCCAAGGGTGCACTTGGTCCTGGTCTTGGAATGCCTGGCACAGTCTACAGTCCAGCTTCTGCCTGTCTGTGTCCTGCACTTGGGATGGGGTTCCTACTTCATTGGTGTTATTTGGTGGATGTAATGGATTTGATGTGAGGTGATACCTTCATAATAGATGTGTTAGCTGGTTCAGTTTAATCTGATTAAACTCTCCCAGTCACCTATTTAGGTAAGGTAGATGGGATGAGTCGGAGTCAGAAAGATTAGGAGACATCTGTATGATTGGGAAAAGGCTGGAGGCAGAGGAAAGAATTTGAGGAGCATCACCCCTAACTCCCACATAAACATACTCCATGAAATCAGGGTCCAGGCTGTGGGAGGGAAAGAAGGGCTGCCACAACATGATCCAGTTTTTCCCCATTCCCACTTCTTGGACAGGTCTTAACCTTTTGGTATTCTATCAAGAGATTGGGAGGAAGTGGGTTTCACAGGTTCACTTGTCCTCCAGAGTCAGTCCTTGAGCAATGGATATTGCTTTATAATAATATTGAACAAAGTTAGGGGTTTGTGTGTTGTCATGTCACCCTCGGGACTCATGTCACCCAGCTTGTTACAGTTGTTTCTTTCCTAATAGAAGAAACTGGTTGTAGGCGTAATTCTGCCATGGTGTGTGGGAGGAAGATCTTGGGGAACAGATGGTTCTTGGTGAACAGACTTTAGTGACTAAGACCGACTCTCAAAAAAGAATTAATCTATCAAGCTGATTTGCTGATGAACAGGAATAGGAAAAAGGACCATAATACAAATGCAAAAATGAACGATGAAAGAGGGCTGCCTGTTGTATGTTTGACAGCGGTATTTCTCCCTGATAAAGAAATTGCTTTTTAAAAGCTCCCTTATGGAAGGGATTCTCTAAGCTGTTTCTTTTTCAAATCTCAATGTGTTTGCAATTGAGCACAAGAGGCTAGAAAACCAGACACTCAAAACTCAGAATGAAAAAAAAGAATTCTGCACTAGGAGAAACTTTGCATCCACACATTTATGTCTGCCTGCTTGAAGGTGGAAACCATTAAGGATGGAAGACCCACCAATAGGTACAGTTGGACAAATTCTTCACTAAAGCTTATTTCAGTCCACTAATGTTGATAAAAACACACTTGTCCCTTAAAGTTCATGGTTTACAAAATATGACTTTCATGACCAATCCAAACAATGTCTGAGTGTGTGGATTAAAGTCTCTCCCCGTGAAACATGTTTTCCTCTTCAAAAGAAGTACCCAGGACTGTGGGCTACTGCTCAGTCGTGAGTAATCTCTTAAAAACTCCTTGTTGGCCATTTGATATGCTGATGTTTCATTTTCAGGGTGTTTAACAGTCCCACCAGCTAGGAGTTAGCATCTCAGTTTTATCAGCGTGACACTTAAAGTAGTTCAATGGAGTGGCCCTTTCTTATATGGCAATATTTTTTCAGAACTTCTTTGGTTGGTACATTGATTGAAATGCAATTTTAGGTCTGTTAGGCCTGCAGACTCAGCACAGCACAGAGGAAATTATTTAGAAGTCCATATCTATGTCAAACTTTTCCGTTTAGGGCTGACTGCAGTGTAGGAGAGAGTTCTCAACCTCTTATGTTAACCAGTAGCCCAGGATATTCTGCTGGTGCTACTAAAAATATAGGAGACAAGACAGAATGTCACTTGGGTTTAATAAAAGGAGTGCTAAGCAGTCTGAGACTTAAATTCTCCTTCCCTTTGGCATTACAGTAAAAATGTCAATTTTTAAAATAAATTACTGTACATGCTCTAAACCATTCTTAGTACCAATAACTGATATCAAACTACAGGGCTAATGGCTATCGGTAAGTACAAAACAGCCAGCAATAATGTTTCAGAAGCTGTCCTGGTAAAATCATGCCTAAGCTGGCAAGGTCTTTTGAGCAGCATGCAAGGAAATAACAGATTTCCATGGCTGCAATGCTGAACATAGATTGGCATTCTTCTGGAACTGGGCTTTAATCTTGGAGATGATCTCCTGAGAGATCATTGGTTTTTATGTGGTGGCACATCACTGATCTTCATACCCTGTGGGGTACAGATGGCTCCAGCACTGTCAGTTTGTATATTAGTTGTTATTTTTCTTGGTTCAGAGAGTGATGATCAGATATTATTATATAAATTGAGCCTTTTCAAGAGATGCTTTTAGGCATGTGGGAGGGAAGGAAACAGTGTTTTGGAGAGTTATCTCTTCCAGTGTAAAAGGGAAGAAGATATTCTTGATTTAGTACATTTTTACTCTCTCTGAATTAGACAAAATTGAAACGCTCTGAGTGATGACTTGGGCAAATGATGTGGAGATAATAGCTGTGCTATTATCCCCAAAGAGGAGATGCCAAAACTGAATGCCTTTCATTTGAAAGGGGTGAGTTGCCATAAAATGTTCTACATAAGGAAAATGGCATGGAATAGGATTTTCCTTGTCCTTTTGTCATGGTTCTGCTGACCTGGTGACTCAAAACCAATTTGCTGTGAAAATGAGTCTTAAATCAGCCTATCTGTGCAGTTAGAATACTCAGTTTGTGAGATACTTGGCTGTTAACTCAGATACTGCTGGAGAATACAAAACACACATTCACCACTGGGGTGCATGCCACTTCAGAGGCCATTTTCTGCAGCTGCGGCACAGCAGTATTTCTCCTTTCTTGCTTGGGCACCCCATACAGCTGCTCAGGAGATACTGATTTGTGGGTGGTACAAAGGGTCTCAGAGAGTTGGAGATTCAGTGGTATGGCAACACCAAAAATGGGTTCTGCAAAAGAAAAGCACAGAGGAGGGTGGAGGGCCATTGGAGTACGAGAGTCGCCCCATCACAATTATGACTTCAGCAGTGAAGGTGTGTTTGTGCTGTCATGGTTCCCTCAGGGATGACACCACAAAACAATTCCAGAATCTCTTCAATCAAAACACACCAGTGTGCTTGTAATTTTCCTGTACAAGTGTGAGAAGCAGAAATGTCATGAGCTGAGCACAAAAATTTTGAGAACACAAAAATTTTGAGAAGATTAGTATTTTTTCATTCTGTTACAAGTGCTTTGGAATTGCAGGTGTGATTTGGTGGGAGGATGAAGACTGAGACTGGCTGGGTGTGAGGCTGAGCATCCATCTGGAGGTGGGTTGAAGGCTGTTGCTGTTGATTGAAGGATAGAGCTGGTCTTTCAGGCTGGTGAGCCAAAGCAGGTAGCCATAGGTTAACTTATGAGCCTGGCTCTGCCCTTCAGGGTCCAGGCTTAAGACACAACCTGAATTAAGAGATTATGATGATGTTAAATTAGTCAGTACACTGCGAAGAGACCAATACAGCAATTAAATAATAACTAAGCTAGAAGCACACACAACTATAAAGATACTAATTATCATTACAATTATTATGAATCACATCCAACTTCTGCTGAGTTATAACTCTGTCTCCCTAACCACTTCAAGTCTACTGCATCTTCCTCCACTGTCTCACACCAGCTCTTTTCAGATGAAGATATGATGGCAACTCCAGAAGGTTATCCAGTAGGGGTCTTTTAGACATCACTGTGGACTTGGATTCATCATCATTTGTAGGTGTCCACATTCCAGAAAAAAAAAAAAAAAAGAGCTCTGTCCTGTTTTATTTTATACCTGATTTTATATCTTCCACATTTTCTATTTTTGGATGTTTGGGTTTTGGACCACACTTGCATATCACTTTGTCTATCCAAACTCCTTTTAGACAGTGTATCCCCAGTTACTTTTTCTCCTAGTTGATCCCATTACTGCTGTATTCATACTCAAGTTTGGTGGGTTTTTTCAGTGCTGTTCCTCAGGCAGTCTTGATTTGTATAGTTTTACTTACATGGTTGCCTGGGTACAGGTGACTTTGAAGACTTTGCACGACAAAACTAGCCCTGCCAGCATCCAGTTCATGCTGGCATCATATTGTTGACCATATTAACTCACTAAGACAATTTTATTTTATTCTTGACTCTTCTACTCAGTTCTAATTAAACACAAGCCATTTCTCCTCTTGTGCATAGTCTGCATAACACAGCACCAGAGTAGCCCACTCTGGTTTTGTGCTCCTGCAGCTTGTTGTCCTTGAGCTGTTTTACTGGCTTTCCTCATTCTCAGGAGAAGTATTTTTTGGTGCTCCATCAGGACCTTCTGCATACACCTTATCACAGTGTGGTAGCTGTATTGTATGCCCTAGAGGTCCTAACTTTACAACCATGTAGTTTGGAGCAGATCATTAAGTATTGGGTTGTTTTTTTTTCCCCCTGGAATTTGGAAAACCAATAGGCTGCCCCTAACCCGTAGCAAGACAGGTAGAGAAATGACCTGTACTTGCCTCAATTAAATACATAGTTAGGATATATAGGATAGCCTCATGCAAGTAGTATTTGCAAACATTGTGTATTTCTTACTTGTGTGGGCTGAGAGGTGCATTTCAATACCTCAGGATGGTTGGCTGAGGTATGTTCTGTTTGTTTCTCCTCTACTCCTTCTGCCACATTTTTTTCAATAGTAGATTAAAACCTTAAAAGTATTTATAATCTTATGGGACCACAGCCAAGGATACAGGCTCATTATTGGTAATCCCTGCTCAGACAGATGGGGAGGCTTTGTGTACAAAAAGCTTTTTGTTGTTCATAGAATCATAGAATTCCCCGAGTTGGAAAGGGCCCACAAGGATCATCAAATCCAACTTCTGGCCCTCCATGGTTTAACATGATTGGAAACATTGCTCTTTCTGGTGACATATGGTCAAGTGATTTCTTACACCTGAAGCATAATTAGCCCAGGTATTCACTTTTCTGCCTTGTATGGGCTGGGTAACATAAAATTAGTTGGTGCAACCTAGAGCTGGAATCTAAAGGCAGAGAGCATGAATTCCAGTTCAGCTTACATGGATTATCCTCTTTGGTCTCCCTTGGAAGCAGTATGAGTTGAAAATATACTTACAGAGAAAAGTAACTTTTCTCTTGATAAGTGTATTGAAAAATGCATGTAAGCATGAAAGATGTCTTGAGCCACAAATCCTGTGCTCAGAAAGCTTAAATATTCTGGCTTTAGCTGGAAGAATTAGTAGCGTGCCAGAGATGACAAGTTAGGCTTGTTGATTACCCTTCAGTAGTCTCTGAGGAGCCAAAGCAAGTAGTCTCTGAGGTGCCAAAGCATTTTAAAACCTGACTGAGCCTGGCTGAAGGACACTTGATACGGCTTTCTTGATCCTGTTTAAAACATGTGTGTGTTTCTTTCCATACTAAAATAATTGGATTTCTCGATTAAAAAAAAAAAAAAAACCAAAAATAAAAAACCAACACAAAAAACCCAACAAAACACAGATAAAAGTCCTACCTGACTGCAGACAAAACTCATCTTTCCCAGCCTTTAAAGAGGAGAAGTCTTGCCAGGTGTGTGAAACATTGTCTGACTTACCTTGTACCATCAGGCCTGTCAGAACATTCTAGGGGGGTGCAATTGCAATAGCAGGAGAGGGACAAATACTTCGGAGGGTGTAGCTGAGCCATCTGTGGCAACACTCTGATCTTTGTACAGGGAAGTGAGTGACATCTGCTTCTTGTAGACGTGTTACTATCACAGACTGAGGGGAAATGGCCCTCCTGACAACAGGTATCTTTGTTGTGAAACAAGACAACACCTTCTGCTTGATGAAACCCAAACAACTGGAAAAGGGTATCTGCGTGCCAAAAGCTGCTACAGACTTCCTGGGACAACTCTGCCTTTTCCTGACATCCAGATAATTCGACAAAATTCAGTGGAATTGGTTTTTTTAATAGCTTTGTTTTGTTTTTACCCATGGCCAGGAATTGGTGAATTTTAAGAATGTTCATTATGGGCAGAACTAATTGATCCAAGCATTGATAAAAAAAAAGTCCATATTTTGAATAACATGCAGACAGGTTGGATTCAGAGAAAAGATTTGAGCTGTGATTCTAGAGGGGCTTCTGCAACCATATTTAAAAGGTTTCTATGGATTCTTCTGAGAACTGGCCATAATTAGAGGCACTGGTTACAGTTTGTCTCCAGTAGCAGGGGTACTTGCAGAGCCAAATTGTGCTGTAAGTAGCAGACTCTATTTGGACAGATGGTTCTATCTTCTTAAAGAAGTTTTAATTTCCCTAAGCTGAAGGCTCCTTGGATGGAAATCAAGGATTACTTGTAACCGCCTTACTACCTTACTTGCTTGGAATAGTGACACTACAGAAAATCGGTTTACAACGATTAAGACATCCTTTCTTAGACGTTTTCTTGGAATATCAACTGTTTTCTTCTTCACTGGGTCGGTTTCTTGTTCACAAGGTCACTTCTAGTAGTATCCCTGCTCTTCCTATCAGTTTTCTAAATTGCATTAACTTCTGATAATCTCTCAGGGATTTTCCCATTTGTTTTCTCACTCTGTGTGCTGCCTGTAGCCTTACTGTCGGAATATGGTCCTACTTAAGGAATAGGAAGGAAAAAAGACAGGTGTTTCACGGGCTGGCATACCCCAACTTAGTGCTTTACTTTAAAGCACCCCTCAAAAAATTATGTAGTCATGATGAAGATAACAAAAATATATGTGGGATGACATATCTGACAAAATATTTGTGTCAGATATGAGCACAAAAGAAAACTGCTGAAATGAGAAGTTGTTCTAGGTAAATCGCAAAATCATTGAATGGTTTAGGTTAAAAGGGACCATAAAAATCATCCAGTTCCTCTCCCTTTCATGAACCTTCCACTATACCAGCTTGCCTCACCACTCTCACAGGGAGGAATTTCCAAGAAAATCCCATCTGAACTTGTTGATGAGAACAAGAGGTTGCTGAGAACAAGGTCCAATGCAGCACCTCTCCTCATTGGCTCCTCTGTCACCTAGAGAAGGAAGTTCTCATCAACGCATTCCAGGAACCTCCTGCAAAACTTCCATCTTTAATTGATTGTACTGTTTGACACATCCATAATACTGTTTGACACATCCATAAATTCAATATCCTTAGCATGAATTTGAGTCACTGGGACCATCTGGCAGGAAGTGGCTCGCACTCATGCCAGAAAGCTTTCTTACCTTCCAATACATCGTAGGATATCTGTAGGTAGGATATCTGTTGGGAAAAAATGTGAGTAACTCCACACTTGTGACCAGTGACCAGTGACTTTTCTTTTTTCTGGTAATCTTGTTGCACAGTTCATTTAGAAGCTATTATTCTGCTGTACTCGTTTCCCAGATGTTCAGCTCTCTGCACTTGAGTGCCCTCTCACTGCAATGTTTGAAGAATTTCTCTTTTATTTGAGTAGCTTTAAATATTTGATGCATCTTTTTTGATTTGTTCAGCTTCTGCTGTGTGTGGCATTAAAGGATTTTTAACTCCCTTTAGCCTTTTAATTAATGACATGTGCCCACATTACCCCTGATTCTCTTAATGGTGATGTTCTGTGCTTTCTGGCAGAACAGGGTGAGGAAGTGCAGGACACCCACCCTAGGCTGCCATTTCTTTGGAGGAGCTCTTCGGAGGGGCCCAAGTTGAGAAGTTTGCATCTCAAGACTTGCCTAGGAGCTGAATGACCCACATGTTTTGTCCTTGAAGCAAAATTTGGAATTGCATCCCAGCGCTGTGTTTTATGCAGTGCTGCCTCCTCTGTGTCTGTGTGACTGCCATTATGCTCTCAAATTAGAAAGTAGATATTGGTAACTTTTTAAAATATCTTCCCAAGTCTTTCTTGGTAATTTCTAAAAGCATCTCCAAAAAGTAGGAGTCTGTGTTTGACACAACCCTTAGTCCTGTCTGGTTATCCTCAGAAATTCAACAAACACTCCTGAAGTTCCCGGGTGTCCAAGCAAATCTGGCAGTGAAACATTGAAGATCTGTGATTAAAGGCAATGGGTATGGAAAAGCAGATTAAGATCCTGCGTCTGGATTAACTTTATACTTACTGATATTTCCAAGTCCATACAGTGATTCTCACAGCCAATGAAAGGTAATCAATTCTGCAAAGCAGGAACCGAGCAAGGGCACAGGGATCTGACTCCAGATGGGACTGCTGACATGTATAATCGTCTGGGTACTCATGGTCTGTCCGACCCCGACTGCCATAAGTGTCCCGAGTAGCGAAGTACCGCTAAGCACAACCTGTCCAGGTGTCTCAGGCAGGCTCCCAGCTGCAGGCAAACTTAGCAAGCAGCTCAGCTCTTTAAGTGAGATCACTCTTTGGTGAGTTCAGCTCTTTAGTGATTTCAGTTCTTGCTAAGTGCCTTGGCGGATGCAGGGATGAGAGAGGAGAAGAGCTGTGTGAGGTTCCAGAGATGTGTCTTTATTGGCAGCCTCTGCAAAGGGTGACAGTGACAGCTCTTCTGCTAAACTGGGCAGAGGCAGGGGTTTATATAGGATATATGGGTTTTGGGAAACAGTCCAATAGTAAGGGTCGAGGTAAATATGACCTGTGGTCTTACAGAGAGATAATGAGGGTCCAAAGTGGAAAAGGGGTCTCTTGGTCCAGTCATCATGGCTTGGCATTTCTTATCTTAGGCAACTGACTGTGTAAGATAAGAGGAGGCCTTGCAGGCCCTGTGGCTGCTACAGACATGCTTTGGCAATTGACTCCTGTTTACCCATGGCCTCATTGGGACATAGTTATGGAGAAGGATGATGTCCTGGTTTAAGGCAAATTTGGTAGAGAATTTCCAAAGGAGGGCCCTTCCAGAAAGCAAACCCACATGGTTTCTCCCCCCAGCCGGTTCGGGAAGAATTCCTCAGAGAGAAGTGGAAAGAACCTGTTTATTAACAGGCACAGCACCCCCCGGCACACAAAATGAACAATACCCGATGGCACCACTCTGAAAAAAGATGACAAATTCAGAAAGTCTCTCTCAGGAGTGGTCGCTCTGTTCTTGGTCCCTCTGGCGCTGGGGCAGCTGCTGCAGGCCACACGGTGCAAATTCTCGGTGTTTCCGGGTCCCAGTCTGGAGCAGGTTCAAGATGGTCAAAAAAAAGAAAGGAGAAACAGTCCAGGAAGAATTTGGACTGTTTAGCTAACAAGCAGAAGCAAAAGCAAGCAGAAGCAGAGCAGAAGTGAGAGCAAGAGAGCAAAGGGAAAAGCAAAAGCAGTGAAAAGCCACAGTCTCTGTGTCCCAGCCAGGCTGATAAGAAAACCAAAGCAACACTTTCACTCTTCAGAGCCAGTCTTAAAGGTACAGGACATAATATCCAGCATTGACAGAATACATGAATGGGGATGCAAGCATCATAACGTCACCCTAGGACAGGTGAGAAGGAAACTAGTCCTAGGAAATGAGTGGGAAGACACATTTTCAGTGGTTCCTATGGGAAAATCTCCAAGTGTTGCTATTCTCCTTCTCTGCAGTACATTCTTCCCTGTCAAACACCAGTGCTGATCTCAAAGTACCACCCAGTGGCACCAGGAATATCTGTGATAAACAACAGAAAACCCCCTTGTTCTATCCATGATTTGTCCACCCACATATAAGATGGCGCTAGAGACCACGGAAAGCTTTTCCATGTCTCTCAAATCCTTCATGCTCCTCTCCACAGTGTCTGACTTTGAAAGTGTTCCATATTCACTGCTGTGTAATTCAAGTATTCTTGCAAGAAGACAGCAGGCTTGGTCAGCAGCCAATTTTTAAGAAAGCCGGGTATTCGAAACCACATCTCAAATAGCTGGATATACTTACTAGTCTTATCTGACCTTTACTGAAACTCTGTCCCTCTCTTTGTTTCTGTAGTCTTCATCTTTTAAGTAATGAGCTGTTTTGTTTACTAGGTGTTGATGGTAGGATCTGTATTTCCACTACATTAGCTCTACTCAGGGGAAAGTAATAGCTCTGGATTGAAGCATAAGCCGTTCGTTTTTCTGTAATGAGGAACGCTCTGCTGCCTGCTTTCTCACTGATGAGATGAATTATGCTTTATTTGCCATGAGGAGAACTGTACTTTAAAGCAATTTTCGGAAGAGGAAATGAGACAGAGTGCAAAAAGGGGGGAAGAAAAGGCTCTGTCCCAGTTCAAGCTCCCTGATCTACATTTTCACACATTGCTTGACTGCATAATCCTGGTGTTTATTGCTGGAAATTACCAGGCTAAAGATTAATTGCTTGCTAATTACTTTGAAGCTGCCCAGTTACATCTCAAATTTGCTACAATGGCAATTCTAAAATAGTTGGGTACCTTCCTTCCGTAAATGTATTGGAGGATTTTATCAATGGCAAACACAAGTCTGATAAACCCTTTTAGCAGGACTAAACTACAGACATCAGGTAGTTTTTTAAGAGTTGTTTGCATGACTTTGGTGCCTTCAGTAGTTTAAATTTGTGACGATCACTTGTATATTTATGATGCTGATTGAAATCACCGAGGTATGGATGTACACCCTGGGGGCTGTTATTTTGTGTGTTTATATATAGGCTGCTCCCCTGTATTTGTACACCAATGCTCTTTTCAGAAGAGGGATTTCAAACACCCTGGGTTTAAAATTGCTCTACACAGCCAGTGAACACCTTTTTGTTTGAAGAAATTCTTGCCCTGATATTTAATTCCTTGGCCTGTGTCTCTATTAGGATAAATTATATATTTCCTTCACAAGGAGCAATTCTTGCCTATATTCTTTTGAATCATGCTAAGCAATCCCTTTCATTTCTTTATATGAGAGGTGGAAACTTTTGGTGCTTTTTTTTTTTTTTGCTTTCTTTTTTTTAATTGAGCTCTCTCAACTTTTATGTTCTCATTGGTTCACCATTTATGAGTTCCATTTTGTGGAAATTCTCTGGATTTTCTCCACTTTAAAGGTTGTCATACAGTAATGCCTTGAAATCTTCATGTTGTAATGTAAATTATCAATCTTCCTAGAGAAGCCTGAGTTCCTGGCACCTATTAAACACACCCGAGGAAAAAACGTACCCTATCTTGGCCACAGTTAAAAACTTGACACTTTCTGGGTCACTCACCAGTCACCACTGCCCACCAGTGCAGTGGGGTAGAGGGAGATGCAGGAGTACTGTCCAAAAAGGAAAGGACTACCCAGGCCTTTGAGAAGGCTTTGACAAGACTAAGTTCATGCAAATTCTTTTTTTAAAGTGGACCATGGCTTAGGCGCTCTACTTTTCATTACTTTGTATTTACTTCACTGAAAATGCCTCCTGAGAAAGATGCAAAGCCTTTGGCATTTTACACAGTGGTTCCTTTATTTTTCAGCTGTGCTGTTCCACAGATGTGCAATTCACCCTTTTTTGAGGTTTTTGTATCTTTGTGGCATGGAAAAAATTCTGATTGAAGGATTTGTAGGCAGAAACCTCTCTGAATTACTACATCCTTTAAGGTAAGAGCAGAGAACACCAAGAGCTGCAAAAATCCTTTAGAAAGGGAAGTCTGAACTTAGGAGGGCAGGAATAGGGAAAGTGTCCATCAGACAGACTCAACTAGAATGTTGGGAGAAATTCCAGATGTCCTGTTTTCACATTTTTGACAATGTATAGTGAAATCACAGAGATTTGATTAGTATTATAAATGGGAATTGCCTGATTATAAAATGAGAAATAAGAAATTCTCCCCTCTGTTGAGGGGCAGCACAGCCCATGCTGAACTTACATCTATTTTGAGGTTAAAAATAGCAGCATTAAGATGCTCAAAAAGACACTGAAATCAGGGTAACATTATTACTGATTTCCCTGAATTTCATTAATGTTGGATAACTTGATAGTCAAAGGCCTTTCCTTTCTCTCTCTCACTGATTTTGTAGCAATTCCTGTATCCCTTCAGAAGTGCTGCTGACCTGGCTAGTTTTACATTCTAAAAAGTTTTGGCTTCTAAAAAAACAAAAAAGAGCAATCCTTAGGCCTCACACAGTTACTGGGGGTTTATTATTTATGCTCTTGGTGAGTTCATCGGGATTTAGAGATGCAGTTGCTATTTACCTTCAGACTAAGCATCATCGCTATATTAAGTACTCCTTGAGTGTAGGAAGCAGTATAAAATAAGCTGCATTTATTTTGCCTTTAAATATTGCCTCATTTCCCTGTAAAGCACTGAAAAGTCTGAACCCTTCAGCTTCCATAAAAGAAGCAGCAGACTTCAATTAAAAAGCTGCTCCCATTATCTGATTTAATGGTGACAATATACTGAATGTTCCTGTGGAGCAGAAGGTTTCCAAAGCAGTGTGCTGACTTGTGTGCTTGCATTTGGAAATTGCCTTCATCTTTCAGAGGAATGCAGTGAATCATTGGAGGATGAAAAGCTGCAGCAGCTGAGTGGCACGTGGTAGCAGCAGGCACAGAGGCTGAAGGGGATATTAACTGCAGTGGGAATATCAGGAGGAGATGTAGGAAGAATTTAGCTGTCCAAGGCTGGTACTGCAGAAATACTACTCTTACTTTATATGCCATGACGGAAATGGACAAAGGGCTGATTCATTCTTTCTCTGCCTTTGCATTATTTGCATTATATGCCAAACAAGTAGAAAAAAACTCTCTTTTTGTGGTATTTTGCACTCTCTGCAACAGAACAAATGCAAATGATTATTTCTGAGAGTCCCACAAGACTCTCTTTAGCTTTGGTACCACGTCTCTCTTTAGCTTTGGTCTCATGTGTGTTCTCTGAGAAACCTTTCCATTTGTGTCCCATTAGGGTTTGCTGTCATCTCTCAGGAGATGATGCATGTTTGGAAAGCCAGTGTAGCGTCTTGTTAGAAAAAAAGCTTTTTGCAGACATTAGGGCTGTCAGTGCCTGGGAATTCAGTTCCTACAGTCCAGCCAGCTCTCACCAACACCTTTGCCCATTAATAACTCTCTCTAGAGATCTATTTTCTGGCCTAGCCACACTGATAAAAGATGTGTGCACTCAGGTGCAATGAGAACAGTGAAATGGCTTTGTCTTGTCCTAACTTGGGCTAAAGTTTCATGTTTGAAAGCTGAAGGATATGCATCTGTGGGGCAATTTAAAATGGGTGTAGAGTGTGGTACATAATAGAGAAGGCTAATGATTCTTTTATCACCTCTTTATCCCTAAAAACCTCAAGGTTTATCTAGATTTCCTTGTCAGATAAGCGGAAAGATGATAATCCTTTAGTCAAACAGAAAAAGTACTGCTATTAGGATAAGTTTAGTCTTTCTTGTGTCTCTTAGAATGTTTAATTTGTGTCACACGATTTCTGCTTGTACATAACCACTGGGCGCATCAAAGGCAGAAGAAACTCTAAGAAAACAAGAGGCCATGGTAGTAAAGATAGTTCCAAGCTCGGCATTACTGGTGTATAGGCTACAGAAGAGGGGAGCACCCCAAAAACACGGAACTACTGAAAAGTCAGCTGGTCCATCCTCCTTCTCCAATGTTCAGTTGTTCCCTGCCTTTACTGGCACTGCTTATCTAGACAGGTTTTAAAGGTGTCCAAAGGTGGTGTGATTCGTCCTTTGTATCCCTCAGTAAACTCTCTCATTATTAGGTGTTCCTGATAGTAGACTTGTTACCTTAGAGGTGTGATTATCCTTTGGAATCTAGATAATACCTCTTCAGATCCCACAGCCATTCTATTCTATTTTCTGTTAGTTCTTTCTACCTTTCATAATGTCACTTTGCTCCACACTCCCTCCAAAAAAAAAAAAAAAAGAAAAACGAAAAGAAAAAGTTAAGGATTGTTGTATTGCACGAAATAGTTATTTAGTTATTTGCACTGGGTGTTCGGTAATTTGCACTGTTTACATTATTTGTATCCTATCATCACATGGTCTTCCCCTTTCCTCCCCTAAGTGTCAGCATTGGTGGTCTCCTCCTGGTTTGCCCCTCTCATCACCCCTCCTCACTTGTATCCCATTGGCTGTAGCTCCCTTCCTCCACCCCCCTTCCCCCCACCTCGGGAGAAGGCCACCCCTTCTTTTCCACGCGGGAAGTCACCTGGACCACCTGTCTTATTAATAGTCTTCTATAGTTGTCTTCTATTAATAGAACAGGACTTTGTTCCCGAGAGGAGAAGAGCGCCTTCTGTCTTTTTCCATTTGTCCTATGTAAGGTCATGAGTTTTGTCCTATGTAAGATCACAAGGGCTAGGGTACATAGCTAGCCGTATTAGATCTGAACAGCCCACTAGGCATGAATTCTTACAAAGAATCTTGTTGTACTTAATGGTTTCTATTAATTCAGTTGAAATGGCTCAAATATAATATTGCAGAAATGTATCTTGGAGAGACCTATGGATCATATTTGTTGGAAGAAAAGGGCTGGAAGATGTCTTTAGAGGCTAACCAGCTCCACACATGTTCAGCTATGCAAAACTGCTGGTGGCACTCAGCAGCTTCAGCAGTAGGGATTATTGGGATGCCCCATCCTTGCATCCCAAAAGCAGGTCCCCACTGGACTTCTCTGACATGAACAAAGAGTGACAGTAGACAAGGAGCAGCAAAGGAAGAGGAGGAGGAGGAGGAGGAGCAACCCTGCCCAGTTCCCCTCCTCTCTGCAAGTCATTTGTAGAACCATCTTGCCTGGGTAAAGCTGCACTGGCTTTCCCACTCCATACTCTGCCCTCTTGCTCTTTAGCTCCTGTTCTGGTCCTACAGCCAGCCCTCAAGGTCAAGTAGCCAGTGGTTGCAAGAGATGTGGATACTGAGGAGTTTTGGTGGCTCTCTTAGGAAATGAGTGGTGGGAGAGAAGATTCATTAATCTCTTCAGAGCAATGCTTTACGACCTATATTTTTGTTCTGTTTCCCTTAGGAGGGAACAAGCGAATGGACTATTTAACCATCTCACCTGTGTCATTCCCCAGACAGGAATTCTCTTTTGTGCCAGTTGCATTGATTGATGTGATCAGACTGGCTGTTAATCAAAGCGATCTCAGCAGCCTAAATTTGTACCTGATCTCTCTCTGTTTGTGCTTCAAGGTCTTTGACAGGGTTCGAGAAGATTGCCCTAATTTCCACGAGAAGATTAAGCCTATTTATGCTGAACTCACTCAGCCCAAGCTGGCCATCAGTGCTGAAGACGAGGAGGAGCTTCTGACCCGGGTCAATGTTGTCTTCCACTGTGCAGCCACAGTTCGCTTTGACGAACCCCTCAAGTACGTCCTTCTTTTCTGTGTTTGCTGGGCGGGATCAGAGTGCACCATGGCACTGCCCAGAGCATCCCTTGCATGGCTGCAGTGCTGATGCCCCTGTCCATGTTTGTGCTCCCCATGGTTCTGTGCTGAACATGGAAGGAGTGTGCTCTGAAAATGCCGTGTGTGTGTGTGTGTGTGTGTGTGTGTGTGTGTGTGTGTGTGCGCACACACGTCAAACTTGGTGCAGTCCCATGGGAACAAAAGGAAGAACTGCAGGATTGGGTTGTAAGACTGTAAGGAAGTTAAGTATGACCTAAAACTGGGGTGAGGAAAAGTGTGGTTGAGGTTGTTAGGGAAATGTTTTGGCAGAGCTGCAGACAGAGAAACTGTGTTGTGTCCGTCTCTAAAGCTGGTGTTGTTAATGGCCTTTCTTTGTCACTGAGTAGCTGGAGAGGAAAATGAGCTGTGGTTTGAGAAAACAGCCCATCACAACCTTTAAAATACCCAACTCCCACTGTAATTAACTGTTTACAATGAGTGCTTGGTTTCTGCAGGAGTTCCCTTGGGAACTGCCTGTCCAGGGAGGCTTTTCCATTAAAAAAAAATAGCAGAAATAAGCCACTGAAACAAGATTAGATGTGTAAATGCTTCTGTGCAGATTATCCATTTCAGCAAACCGAGGTAGATGATCTGCATTGCCAGATCCTAATAGTCTTCTGAAAAAACACTAAAGCTGTCATAGTAGAAAACAATTTGTAATATCAATCTTTATTTGCTCATAGGCTAAAGAGATATCCACTATGTCCACCATAATTATCTGCTTTTTAGAACAACTAATTAGAGAAACACCAGAAAGAAAGCAGCTCTTGATGTGATCTTGAGCCAGTATGTAAGTAGCCACAAATGTCGTTAAATCAATGCACAAATGAACACACTTTAAAAATAAGTTTCAGTGGCATGAAACATCAAAGGGAAACCACATTGTTAATATGGAGGATAGCTAGAAAGAAGCTAAAAGTTTAAAAGGTCATCAGCTTACAGGCAATGGAAAAACTAAAGACTGATTGTATGTGATCTGTCAAAATCTCTCTAATCTCTCAAGGAAAATTATGATTAGAAGGCAAAATGTGAGAAGTTACTCAACTCAAATTATTTCTGACTGAATAATAAATATATCATAAATATATGAATAATAAAATATATCAGATGGGTAAAAGTTTTAGCAAGTTAAATGTGAAAGCACAATATTGCTGCTTAGTTACGAATTTTAAGCAAAAACTTGGTGATGACACAAATAAAAATATTTTTCAACATGATAGAAGCTCGAAGATTACAACAGAATATGTAAAGCCAATAGATAAGGAGGGGGGCAAAAGCATTGCTGTGAAGATACCGGAGAAACAGCAGTGGAGACACCAAATGAATTGTTTGCATCAACATGCGGTACATTTAGAAAATTCTCCAGATGGAGCTCTTGAGGGCAGAAATCAGCAATTGTGTTATATTGAAATATTAATAGATGTTGGTTTCATAGAAGTAGAAGTAAATAATGATAAAGCAAACAACAAACTGCCAGTGTTAGAGATATTCCCTTTGAACGCTGTAATATATGGTAGGGATAATTCATGCTATTAATGTATGATGTAAAATATTTTAAAATCCAAAAACTATGTCTCTGACCATCCCGGGGAGCTGCTGTCTATTCAGATTACAACGAGTTCTCGAACACAAGTTAAGATAACGAGAGGTGCCTTAACATAAGAATAGAAGCTTTCAGGGCGATGATCACCGGTATCCTGAGTCATTGGGAGCCACTCAAGAGCGATTATCACCCTGCCGATTGCATCTATCAAGATAGTCAGCTGTGCCAACCTGATGCATCTGAATACATGGCTTCCCTGGAGCCCATTGACGCTGACTACACACCTGGAACCGGCTTTTCTTTCCATGTCCAGCTCTGCACATGGAAAGAAACAGCAATGCATGTGAAGAGACACAAAGGAAATTCGGTCATCTTTGCCTCAGGCACAATAAACTGTATAAAACCTCGCCACACGAAGCACAATTTGTGAACAGGGGAGACTCTGACAGTCGAGGGGTCAGGTCCAGGTCCACCCAGTGCTCATCCTGGGCTCAATGCTGTCTCTTTGGCTGTGGTGGTCTCGGAGACCGAAATTCGGTCGTGCAGACAAATTAATAAATCTTTGCTAAATTTTTGATAATTTTGGCTCACAACTTGATCATTTATAACAATCTGGTGACAACCCGAAGTGATTTGAATTTGGGGTTCAGGACCCCTTCGCGCCCAGAAGGTGCCCCGCTCATTTCAGTGGTCTGAACGGGATTGGAGTTCATGAGACCAATCAGAAATTACCAAACTGAAACCAGAGCCACAGCCAAAGAGGGATAAAAATGGGCCCAGCTCTCAGAAACTCAGCAAGATCCAGGGATCTCTGAGCCCGAGGTTCTTTTTCCACTTAGAAATTGATGTGCACGAAGAGTCCACGCAGTAAAGGAACCGCAAGTATCGCATGGTTGAGTGGGGTGTGACCGAGTGTGTGTGTGAGACGTGACTCTGTCACAAAGTTAGTGTGGACCCCACGATCACATTTCCACCATCCTGCGAGGGACGTGGTCAGTGAAGGGGGAAGCAGACACTTTTTCTTAACATGTGGGACCTGGGACTCGTAGGGAGTTCAAGGGGGAAAATAGGTTATGGTCAGGTCAGAAAGGAGATAAAGACGGTCTTGGAAAATTCCAGGAGCCCGTCTGCCTTCTGATCTGGAAAAAACAGGTAAGAAAACTGAAGATCAGTCAGAAAGTCAGCAGAATGGTTCTCCGTTTGACTGAGTAAGACTGGCGGTGTTTCACAAGCTCCGGAAATCGACATCAGACAAGCATTTGGGACTCGCAACAAGTGTCCCAGCCAGAGGAGACAAGGTGAGAAAATTCGCAAGTGGGATTTTTGGAAAAGTGGCGTTGGGAAAGAGCAGGTTCCAGAGAAAACCCCAGGAAAAATTTCCCCAGGGTCCCAAGAAAGTTCTGCCAGAAATCCCAAGGGATAGTCCGTTGGGATGGATGCTAGAGCACTGGAACGACAGCCGAAGGAGAGTGGGCAGGTCCAAAGAGAAAATGATACATTTTTGTATTGAAAAATGGGGAGGGAGGGAGATGAGAAAATACGTTGTTTGGCCGATGTTCGACATGTTTGAGGCATGGACTTGCGAGTCTTTGTACGATTGCGTATTTGATCGCCACCCGCAGGATTTTGAGGAAATTGAGTATACTGAAATGTGGGGGTACGCTTGTATGAGTTTATACCTGGTACGAGCCCTCTGACACGCGGTGAACAGGGGAAAGGAGTGGGAACCCTTGAACAATCTTCCATCTCCCTACCTTGTTCTTCCGTCCCAGCCCAGACCAGCTCAGGCACTGCCGGTGCCCGCATTTCCTCTCAGGGCGGCGATCCCACTGGGTCAGGTCTCGGCACTGCTGCTCCCACTAGAGCAGGCTGCAGTGCCTCCCCTTCCACGTGAACAAGCGGTGGCACCTCCGCTCCCATGTGAGCAGCGACTGCAGCTGACCCTTCCCAAAACTGAAGAAAAACAGGTAACCATCCCCAAAGTCAGCTCTCCCTTGGCCCATCGAACAAGAAGGAGAACGAGGAGGGCAACCATGGGAGACAGTGAGGATGAGGAAGAGAAGCCCGGCTTCGGTTTATGGGAGGTGCCAACGGCTCCTGGAGTTATCGGCTTCGTACACGCGCCGATCGACACCAGTGACGTGAGAGCGTTCAAGAGGGAGATGGGAATGTTGATGGATGATCCTTTGGGGGTGGTGGAAAGGCTAGATGAATTTCTAGGGACCATCACCTACACCTATGGGGATCTCCAAGCGATCATGAGATCGCTGTTCAACAATGAGGAAAGGGACAGGATCAGACTAGCCGCGATCAAAGATTGGGAAAGGAGAAACCCCAATGGGGAAAGCAGGGATGAGAGATAGCCAAACCAGAAACTGTCCTGGAATGCCCAGATGGAGGAGGGGAGGTGGAAAATGATAAATTTAAGAAATAAGATAATTCAGGGTATCAGGGAAGCGGTACCCAAGGGACATAACATGAGTAAGGTATTCAGGGAGTGCCAGGGAAAAGGTGAAACGTCCACTGAGTGGTTGGAGAGGCTCCAAAAGGGCCTGACAATGTATTCGGGGATGGATCCCGATTCTCCGACTGGGGCAGTTTTGCTGAAAACTCAGTTTTTGGCAAAATCCTGGGAGGACATTCGGAAAAAGCTAGAAAAGATAGATGGTTGACAGGAAAAGGGCTTGCAGGAGCTGCTTCGGGAAGCCCAGAAAGTCTACATGAGGCGAGACAAAGAGAAAGAGAAGATCCAAGCTAAGCTATTGGTAGCTGTAGTAAGGGAAGCACAAAAACAGGAGCAGGTCAGAGACATGGCAAAGAAGGCGCCGGTGAAGAAGCAGAACCCTTCCCAAGGAAAAGGATCAAACTATCAGAAGAGAGATTTCGAGTGCTATTACTGCAAGCAAAAGGGACACATCTGAAGAAATTGTCCCAACAAAGCCAAGGACCAGGCAATGTTTCAAGAAGATTAGGGGTGTCAGGGGCTTTTCAGTTTGGGGTCCAGAACACCGAGGGAGCCCTTGATAAAATTACAAGTAGGACCCCCACAGGCAGGCGATGTGGTTTATGGTAGACTTGGGGGCAGAATGGACAGCAGTTCAGCAGCTGCTGCAAGGGTGCTCTCTGAGCGACGATTCAGTGATGATAATTGGGGCAAAAGGGGAACCATGTGAGGTTCCAATCATGAAAGATGTAGAAGTCGAAACAGAAAACAAAAGACGTACAGGAAATATATTATTGATACGGGATGCAGATTTTAATTTACTGGGGCGGGACATGATGGTAGCCCTAGAAATCGGCTTGGCAGTGGAGAATTCCTGGCTCAGGGTGAGAATGTATAAACTCACCGTCCAGGATGAGGAGAAAATAGACCCGAAGGTGTGGTATGTCCAAGTAACATATGCTGGGAGGTTGGACATAGAGCCGATTTGTGTCGAAATTGAGAGACCATAAGACCCTATTCGGGTCAAACAATATCCCATCTCCATGGAGGGGAGGAGGGGATTGAAACCAGTGATTGACGGATTGATAAAGAAAGGAATGTTGGAGCCGTGCATGTCCCAGCACAGCCCCCCAATATTGGCTGTGAAAAAGATGGACGGTAACTTTAGGCTGGTGCAAGATTTAAGGGCTGTGAATCAGAGAACTAAGACTTTGTTCCCCATGATCTCGAATACTTACACTTTGTTGAATAACATTTCTCCTGAGGACGTGGTACAGCATGATTGACTTGAAGGATGCTTTTCAGACCTGTCCTTTAGCAGAAGGCCAGAGATTATTTTGCGTTTCAGTGGGAAGATCCAGAGAAAAACAGAAAGCAGCAGCTCAGGTGGACGTCGTTGCCTCAGGGCTTCGTGGATTCCCCGAATTTATTTGGGCAAGCACTTGAGCAGGTTTTGAGTCATTTTGTACCAACGGAGGGGACAAAATTGCTACAATATGTAGATGATTTGTTGGTTGCAGGTCCAAGGGAGGAGGTTGTAAGGGTGAGCACCATCTTGTTTTTGAACTTTTTAGGGGAAAAGGGGTTGAAGGTGTCAAAGTCAAAGTTGCAATTCACAGAGCCCGAGGTCAAGTACTTGGGTTAACCAAGGGAAAAAAGAAATTGGATCCTGAAAGGGTGGCAGGGATTATTGCCTTACCACCCCTGCAAACAAAAAGGGAGGTCAGACAGCTTTTGGGCTTGTTGGGATATTGCCAGCAGTGGATTGAAGGGTACAGCGAAAAGGTGAAATTTCTATATGAGAAGCTCACCACAGACCAAATCAAATGGACAAAAAAGGATGAAGAAGAATGCAGGGGAGTCAAGGAAGCACTCACAGCAGTGCCAGTGCTGAGCCTCCCTGATGTGAAGAAACCCTTTCAGTTGTTCGTGGACATGAGCAATCACACGCCACATGGGGTGCTGACACAGGACTGGGCAGGGGTCAGGAAACCAGTAGGTTACTTGTTGAGGCTTTTGGACCCGATCAGCAGAGGCTGGCCCACCTGTCTGCAGGCGATTGTCACTGTAGCATTGCTGGTGGACAAAGCTAAGAAGGTAACTTTCGGTGCACCAAAAGTATTTGCACCGCACAGTGTGCGGGGCATATTACGACAAAAGGCAGATAAATGGCTCACTGCTGCTAGATTACTGAAGTATGGGGCCGTTTTGATTCACTCGCAGGATTTAGAATTGCGGACAACGACCACACAGAGCCCTGCGCAGTTTTTGTTTGGGGAAGCTTCAGGGGAGCTGGTTCACGATTGCGTAGAGGTGGTTGAATTACAAACAAAGATCAGAGAGGATTTAGAAGAGAGAGAGCTAGACAAAAGAGAAAAATGGTTTGTAGATGGGTCAAGCAGGGTGATTGATGGAAAAAGGAAATCAGGATACGCAGTCGTGGATGGACAAACTGGAAAAGTGATTGAAGCAGGTCCCCTGAGCACAAGTTGGTCGGCACAGGCTTGCGAACTGTACACAGTTCTGAGAGCCTTGAAGAGACTGAAAGGGAAAAAGGGAACAATTTTTACAGATTCCAGGTAGGCCTATGGAGTGGTTCACACGTTTTGGAAAATGTGGTAAGAAAGTGGATTGATCAACATAGGGGGAAGGGACTGATGCATGGGGAATTGATCTGGCAAATCTTAGAAGCTCTAAAGGGGCCAGAGGAAATTGCAGTGGTCCACATGAAGGGACACCAGGCAGGGATTCAGTTCTGAACCAGAGGAAACAATTTGGCAGATCAGAAAGCCAAGACTGCGGCACTGATGATGGTGAGTACCCCAGAGATGGAAGGGATCGAGGTCCCAGATGACCCTCCTCAGCCCTCCCAAAAACAAATCGAATGCTATGAGAAGATTGAGGGGAAATTGGAAGAAGGTAAGTAAGAAGTAAGGTAAGTAAGAAGGTGGAAATTACCTGATGGGAGAGAACTAGTTTCTAAGGGTTTTACCAGGAGGATTTTGCGGAAACTGCACCAGCGAACACATTGGGGGGCATAGGCCCTGGCAGAACAATTCTTGAAATTTTTCAGGTGCAAGGGAATTTACAAATTGGCCAAACAGGAGGTACAAGGATGCCTGATTTGTCAGAAAATTAACAAAACAAGGGCAAGACAAGCCATCCTGGGGAGTCGCCGCATTGCATACTGACCATTTGAAAGAATATAAGTTGATTTCACAGAGTTGCCAAAAGTGGGGAGATTCAAGTTTGTGCTTGTGATTGTGGACAAATTTACTTACTGGGTGGAGGCTTTTCCCAGCCCATGGGCAACAGCTCAGACAGTGTCCAGAAAATTACTGGAGGAAATTTTACCCTGATACGGGGTGGTGAATTGATTCGGACCAAGGGACACATTTTACATTAAAGATTATTAAGCAGATGGCTGATGCGCTAGGCATTTGGTGGGAATACCACACTCCATGGCATCCCCAGAGCTCAGGACAGGTGGAAAGGATGAATCAGACTTTGAAAGCGCAGTTGTCTAAATTAATTTTAGAAACTCGGATGTCCTGGTTGAAATGCCTACCTTTAGCATTGCTTAATATCAGGACAATGCCTCATTCAGAGACAGGGCTCTCACTGTTTGAAATGCTATATGGGATGCCATATAGACATGGGATGCTGGTAGGACACCTCAGGCTTGAGGACTGCCAGATTCAACCATATCTGCTTGCAATCAACAAAAAACCATATCTGCTTGCAATCAACAAAAATTTGCAGGAACTTAGGAAACAAGGGATGGTATCTCAGAGTGCTCCTCTGGGATTCGCTATCCACAAAATTCAACCAGGTGACAGAGTGCTTGTTTAAGTGTAGAAAGATGTACCCCTCTCTCCTCACTGGGAAGGTCCCTTTCCTGACAACAGACACAGCCATTTGGACGGCGGAGAAAGGCTGGACACATGCATCTAGGGTGAAGAAACATGAACATCAGGAGGAAGCCCGAGTGGAGGGTCACTTCTTCCCCATGCAACTTGAAACTCAAACTCCAACGTCCTTGTAAATGACCGATGGCAAGCGGATAAGTTGTATACTGACTGTGTATGCTATCCATTTGTACATTTCAAGTGTGAATTTTGTCAAGGGGTGTTTGTTGTACACTGTAGAAGGGGACAGACCCCCAAAGGGGTTGTGCACTCAGTGTCTGGAGGAGGAGCTTGAGCTGACTGACCGAATCCTAACCCTAGCCACAAGTCTTGGATTCATTGAATTAGAGTCACAGGAGTGGTTTCAGATTTTTCAAAACAGGGTGCATGGAAAATTTAGATGTAAGGCAGAGGTTCTGAATGTGGAGTGCCAGAAATCAAAGCAAGGTACCATGTGGCTCCGATGCTGTCAGAATTTCCTGGTAGGGTGCCTTCAAAAGGAGGCATGCAGAGAATGTGTTCTCTGAAGAATACTCCTGCTGCCATGAAGATGATCTTCCTTGCCGCTGGTGGCACCCCAGGGGGCAGAGGCAAAGGCAGAGGAGTATGCCTGGTGGGAATCCTGATTGGCGTGAGCCTAGCCATGTGCGGAACGCAGAGTCTTCACATTGAGGTCCCAATGAGAGGCGGAAATGACAGCTCCGCAGATGAGTGTGGAAGTTGCACTCAGGTGGTCCCAGTTGAGCAAGGGGACGGGAAACCCTCAGCATACCAAGTCCCAGAGAAATGCATCAAGGAGCCTGGCAGGTGCTGTTGAAAAAATGGCATGAGGCTCAAATTATGTAAATTGGACAAAGGGATTTGGTGTATCGATCCTGAGGCAGGGTCAAGGAACCAGCAGTCAGACAAGCACAAGCATCGGATGCGGAGATGGAGTGCAGAAATAATGTCAATCCCCATTTGCAACCAATGCAATCGAACCATGTGGGTTGGGGGAAAAACGGAATAGATTTTTGTCGCGTATCACCAGGTGAATCCATTGTGTTATGACAATGCAAGGCTGGTGATATGCACAATGAATGGGAAAATTTATTGGATGGGACGAAATGTTAAATTTGATAGCAAATTTACCTTGAGCAGGGAATCAGTCATACTGGATTTCACACAAGCGAATGATGATAGGGTGTGCCTGCAATATGACAGGGTTGTCTGTTTCACAAAAAATAAAGATGGTGAGGATCCTGAGGGAAGAATGAGGGAGATCACTCAGGAATTGAAGAGAAGGGAGTCAGAACTGAGGAGAAAGCAAATTGAACAAGAGAGATTGAAAACTCTGGGAGAACAGTACAAATTACTTGAGAAACAATACACTGATGGGGAATTACCTTCCCCAGACAGGAACCTATTTTTTGGTTTGATGCAAGAAATTGCAACGGAACTGGGATTGTCAAATTGCTGGATTTGTGGGGGGCTGAAGTCAGCAGAGAAATGGCCATGGAAAGGGGAAGGTTTGGCTCCAGAATAGCTTCTGAAATGGGACAATCCAAGAGTCTCAAAATTGGCACAGAGGCCTGAGGGATGGATTTTGGATCAGAGAGTGATTGGAACCATTTGCATCAGTCGGGAAGGAAAGGAATATACTGAGTGTGGGATACACTCCGTGTGTGACTACCCTGATGGTAAATTCAGACAATAAGGGCAGGGTCTGGCAACCAGAACCCCCAACAGGGTACTGGAGCCGGAAGAATGAGACCAATTGTGAATGGAACAGAAAAATAGAACTTTGCTGGGTCAAAAATCCTGGAGCCAACCCTTACCAATCCTTGGAGGGCCTGAGAGAATACTGGGGAGACGCAGGGAGAACAAACATTAGATGGAAAGCCCCGGATGGAATTTATTGGATTTGTGGGGAAAAGGCATACAGTGAGTTACCCCTGAGGTGGAGGGGATCATGCACTCTGGGCATGATCTGGCCAGTCTTCTTTACTCTCCCACGAATGAAGAGTAACCTACTAGGGGCTCCTCTGTATGAGACCCTGAGGAGGGAAAGGAGAAGCTTGAAAAAGATGATACCTGTAATGAGTGGCAAACAAACCTGGGGGGGAGGAAGAGTGGCCGGCCGCAAGAATAATTGATTATTATGGACTGGCCACGTGGGCTCAAGATGGAAGCTACGGGTATAGGATTCTGATTTATCTACTGAACTGGCTGATTTGGCTGCAGGCAGTGGTGGAAATTGTATCAAACCACACCTCAGAGGCCCTGGATTTACTTTGTCAGCAGCACACCCAGGTACAGGCATTTGTGTACCAAAATCAAATAGCTTTAGACTATTTGCTGGCTGGAGAAGGGGGGGTTTGTGGAAATTTCAGTGAATCAGAATGTTGTATTGAGATTGACGATTATGGGGAGACCATAAGAGGATTGGAAGCCGAGATCAAGAAAGTGGCCCATGTCACTTGGTCACTTTATAACCCTTGGGTTATAAAGTTCAAAAATGGAATTTGATTTTGCAGTCTTCATGGTAGGACAGATTGATTGATGGGGCCTGGTGGAACAAAATAATGTTCTTCATGCTGTGTTCAGTAGCTGGAATCCTATTCCTGCCATGTCTAATTCCTTGTTTTATTAGACTGATCCACTCTATGCTACAGGGGATGCAGATAGCAATAATGTCTGTGAACCTGGAGTTGGCTTCCGGAAGCAATACACTTAAGATCATGAGCCTGGGAGAGAAGAAGTATGCCAGCAATGCTGCCAAAGTATTGGCGAAATTTGAGAAACGAGTGAAATCGAGTATAAACAATACTAAATGTCAGGATATTCCACAAGTGGAGCACAGGATAATTTAATAAAGGTTGCTCTCTTTGTGAAAGACCCTTAATAGTGGCGGGTAGAAGTAGAAGTAAATAGAATTTAGCAATTTGGGTTATAAAGGGGGCATGAATTAAATTAGTGATATAAAAGGGGAGGGATTGTAAAAATGGTAGGGATAATTCATGCTATTAATGTATGATGTAAAATATTGTAAAATCCAAAAACTATGTCTCTGACCATCCCGGCCGGGAGAACACGAGTTAGGATAGCAAGCGACGCCTTAACATAAGAATAGAAGCTTTCAGGGCGATGATCACCGGTATCCTGAGTCGTTGGGAGCCACCCAAGAGCGATTATCACCCTGCCGATTGCATCTATCAAGATAGTGGGGGGGGGGGGGGGGAGTGGCGCCAACCTGATGCATCTGAATACATGGCTTCCCATGTATTGATGCTCTGCACATGGAAAGAAACAGCAATGCATGTGAAGAGACACAAAGGAAATTTGGTCATCTTTGCCTCAGGCACAATAAACTGTATAAAACCTCGCCACACGAAGCACAATTTGTGAACAGGGGAAGACTGACAGTCGAGGGGTCGGGTCCAGGTTCACCCAGCGCTGATCCTGGGCTCAACGCTGTCTCTTTGGCTGTGGTGGTCTCGGAGACCGAAATTCGGTCGTGCAGACAAATTAATAAATCTTTGCTAAATTTTTGATAATTTTGGCTCACAACTTGATCATTTATAACAAAGGCTAAAGAACTCTGAGCAACTCAGCAAAAAACCATGCCAGGCCCATATTATGAGCACAGTTCTGTTCATCACTTCTCTGAAGGGGTGCAGTCAAACAGAAATGTGCATGGAAAAGTAAATTTTATCTGAAGGGTAGCTCACATAAAAGTATTCATCCTGATAGAAGGGCAGGAGGAAATAGAAATCTACAGAAAATGCTGACCTTTAATAGCAGTGTGTGAAAAATATCTCTAGCTTTAGATACAGTGATCCAAATATTGATTGTACTCTTCAGCTGATGTTTGCATTCCTTTGGGCTATTTATATTTTCTCTTCAATGTAAGTAAGTTTTTTTATTGTACACTGTGCTTGATGGCATAATTCCTAACATTGTACATGTCTTTGAAAGCTTCTACTCCTGGGCTGAGCAGATTGCATATGCCTGTCTTCTCCCTCCCGTTCAGGAAAGTGTCGCTATTCCAATACAAAGCAAGCAACAGAGTGTGCTGGTTGAAATGTGTCACAGATTGTCTCTAGGACAATTTCTAGCAATGCTGAGTGCTTAAAGGCCAGCATTGCTAACCAGAACATTCTTATGCTTATCACTTCTCATCTCCATTCCTTGGGAACTTAAGCTGTTATCTTTAATGGTGTCTTCTTTGATAATGAGTAGCTTCAAACTGAATGAGAGTAGGTTTAGATTAGATATTAAGAGGAAGTTCTGTACTATAAGGCTCCTGAGGCTCTGGCAAAGGTTTCCCAGAGCAGCTGAGGCTTCCCCATCCCTGTAAGTGTTCCAGGCCAGGTTGGAGAGGGCTCTGAGCAATCTGGGATGGTGGAAAGTATCCCTGCCCATAGCAAGGGAGTGGGACTGGATGATCTTTAAGGTTCCTTCCAAGCCAGGCCATTCTGTGATGCTATCAATCTGTTTTTCTGGGCCCAATGACCCTTTCCTGCTTTCTGAAACCATGTGTTCTTCTGGTTTAGCAGTGGTTCCTCCCGAGAACAGTGAATGTGTACCGTAGGAGCCACAGTGCCTCAGGGCTTAGAAATACATGTTCCAGGGAAGGGTGATCAACATGTCACATTTAGAGATGTTAGTGAAGTCTTAATTGTGACCCTTCAAATTGAGTAAAAGTATTTGAGAGACATTCAGTGTCCAGAACAGCAAATCCAACAGCATTGCTTTCAAAGCTGGTTTCACACTTGCATTTCAGTGACACTTTCTGCTCCACCGTGCCCCCTGCTCTCCCTGACTTTCCTTTTTGTGGTGAGGTTTGGATAAAGCTCAGCCTTTATACGTTCTTCCCAGTGAAATGCCTTTTGCTTATTTCCCCTGCATTCCTTAGACATGCCCTGCAGCTGAACGTGATGGGCACGCAGCGGCTCCTCGAGCTGGCCCGGCAGATGCGGAACCTCGAGGCCTTCATCCACATCTCCACTGCCTATGCAAACTGCGTCCGGAAATGCATTGAGGAGATCATCTACCCACCCCCAGCCGAACCCCAGAAGCTCTTTGATTTAGTAGAGTAAGTAGGAACCACATTGTCCCTTCCACTGCTGACTTCCCTTCATCCTGCGGCAGACTTGGGAGCTGTTCCCAGAATCGGGTGGGATTTCTGTCAGAGATGCTGTTACTGCTGTTTCTTTGTGGTTTTTTTAAGACTCTGATTTAATGAGAGTCCAGTATTAATTTCTGCAGGAGTGTATTTTCTCCCAGGAAGGGAGTTGCTGCTTTCTGTAACGCTCAGCTCTGCTGCTGCCTTTGTAAGAACTCGTTTTTTTCCATACACCTTTTTTTTATCTTTTCAGCTTCCCAACATTGTTTCCACTTCTTTCAGAAATCCTATGGTATTTAACTGGAGTTATATGAGGATGAGTAAGAAACAGACTTTTTTACATAGTTCAATGTGAATCATTTAGGTTTGAAAAGACCTCTAAGATCATCAAGTCCAAGCTTTGACTGATCACCACCTTGTCAAATAAACCAGAGCACAGAGTGCCACATATTGTTGGGTTTTGAACACTTACAGAATTGGTGACTCCACCACTTGGGCAGCCCCTTCAAATGCCTGGCCACCTTTTCAGTGAAGAAAATCTTCCTGGTTTCCACCTTAACCTCACCTGGCACAGCACAAGGCAATGTCCTCTCAACCCAGACAGGAATACAGGGCTTTGATGAAACACCAAAAAAAGCTTGGTTATCTGAATTTACCAAAATAAAGAATAATTAGAAAGAATAACAAAATCAGCTGATAAAGGTCCTAGAAGACATTCTCCTTAAAAGAATTTTCCCACAACTGTTAATGTGTTTTCATTAATTTTCAAGTGGGTGGTATAAACAACTGATCTGTGATCTGTTAACACAAAGAGCTGGTCTAAAATCTTTATTCTTCTTGATTTAGGGTAATGGAAGATGAAATTAATTAATGCCCGCTAAGAGAACCGCTGATTTTTTTTTTTAAATAAAATAAGTTTGTCTTAAGAAATAATTTAACTGTCTAAGCACTACTCCAAAAAAGTTAGTACAAATTACTTTTTCTATTTGAATTTCTGTAGTAGCCCATATTCTTGGATATGTTTACTTCCAGCTAGTAGTCATCAATCATTTAGCTTTTATTCAGTAAGAGGAATATGATAAAAAACTTGAGAAATGTCTTAGTGCATTAGAGCAGTGGGCTCCCTAGTCCAGTGTCTAACCCTCAAGAATGTCACTGAGAGATGTTATTTAGGGTAACTACACCAGCCTGGGTGCTCCTTTCTGTTCCCCTCACAGAAACCTGAAGAGTCAGCCTTTTTACTGTCTCCTCATGTGCTGATGGATCTGTCTTGGTGCTGATGCTAGTTGCCCTTCCTCTCTACCTGTTCTTTAACTTTACTCCCTCCCTGAGGTATGGGGGTCAGACAGTACTTCATGCAGTACTCCAGTTGCAGTCACTCAAAGTTTTATTTAACCAGCTTCAAAATTACACCACTGGTCTTTCTCAGTACCTGATGATAGCCAGCGTTTCTTTTTTTTTTTTTTTTTTTTTTTTTTTTTTTTTTTTTTTTTTGCCTACTGCTACTCACTGACATGGAGGTTTCAGAGCTGTGATTCAAGAGCTTTTGCTGAGCTGCAGTTACCAGTTCTAAGCTCAACAACCTCTAACACCAGTTCTGGTAAACTGCTTTTCCCTAAAAGTGGGGCTGCTCTGTCCTCTTTTTGCCCACTGACTCAGTTTTATGTCCTTTGGTGTTCATCACTGTCAAGACTCCATTTCACTGTCCCAAAAAGCTTACCATCACTTGCAACTCTGAAAATAATTAGTGTTGAGGGCTCAGATTTAAAAAAAAGGTCTGATTGCTAGTCAGAAGAGTAGAGAAGGGCTTGGCTACCCCAGAGGTTGTTACTTCAGCTGCTTTATATAAAACACTAAGAATTTATGTATCATAGCTTGAAAATGCAGCAGAGAGGATGATGTTTGAGATGCACCTTTAATATTTGCCATGTAAGTGAAAGAAGTAGTGTGTGGATATCAGGATACAGAAGGTTTCAGAGAGAAGAGAGTGACAGGTATCAGAATTTTACCTTTGATGGGGAGGGAGGGGAAGCAGACTAGGAAATAGAAACCACCCTCAAAAATGGGGAGAAATACAGATTATGTTTTGCATCACCCAGCTGTGGATGATTCCCTTCACAACCAACTCTTGTCTTAAGGTGCTGCTCTTGCAGGTGCTTTAAGAGGGATAATCAAACAACTAGATGCAATAAGAGATCCATTTAACAGTGCTTTTGGCCATGCACTTGATATATGCTTATGATTTCTTATTCACTTGAAATCTTAAGGATGCTCTTATCCTCCTGTTACATCTTGCTGTTTCAGTATTTTGATATTTAATCTGCAAGTAAACCCTGAGGCTTAAGCTGTGTAAAGCAAAAGTCACACTTCTAAGTGCTTCCAGGCCAATAGGGGAAACATATAATCTGCTGCATCAAGCATGGTTTGCCTTAATCTAAAGCTGAAGGAAATCAGCTTTGAAGGGTGTGCTGAGGTAAGGAACACAGCACACAGCAAAGTTGTGGCTGAAGATGTGGGTTGGTTATTGCAGAAAATACAGATCCATCGTTGCTTACAAGAAAGAGTCTTATTAATGCAAAGCCATTAACACAGAAAGTTTTGCTTTCCTGTGGCAGAGTAATTTGGTGCATATAATGGAGAAGTTATGAATTGTTTAATTTGCTTTGTTCGCTTGGAAGGGCCAGATGCAGCAGCAGTGAGCAGAAGCAGTAGCTTTTGTGAGTTAGCATTCCAGAATCTTCCAAGTAGGTCACAGAGCAGTTCTTGCTGAAGTGTTATCTCTGCCTCCCTGATGGGAATATTGGTCAATCAAATCACCTGGCTGGCTGGTGCCCCTGGAACAGCTCCTCGAGTAATACAGAGACCTCTCTGGAAGGATGAGGACAAGGGGACAAGGGGAAATACCTCTGCTTGTACTTCTACACCTGTCTTTGCTTTGTGAGAATGCAAACCTGCAACCCTCTATTATGAAAATCAATAAAAAAAAAAGAGAGAAGGGGAAAAAGACTTGCACACAGCTTAACCTGAGTTCCTAAATTAACTTAGTTTTCCTCCAGGCTCTACAGAAATAGGCATCTCTTCTTGGTAGACTGGTAATTAGCTACTCCACAGATTTAAACAATAGCAGTTTACTGAGACTCTGAGGTTCAGTGGCTGCCTAAGTGGCTTTACAAATTATGTCAATATTATGTGCTGCTTGTAACTTCTGTGTCGTTAATATCTTATGCTTAAATGCTTTCTTCTACCTTGCTTCTGCTGCACGGGACCAGGCTTGCAAAGGAAGGTGTTTGTGCCTCCATAGGGCTTTTTTATTTAAAGAAAAAATTCTGATATACTATAAATTTTCAGATTTTTAATGCACTCCAAAACTGAGAAATTTGGTGCATCCAGCCCTCCCCTGTGAATCAGTGTTTTCTCGTACAACTTCCCATCTGTGCCCAATGAGAGTCATCTGAAAAGTGCTGTGCCACCTGAGCCACCATATCTTTGAAAGGTTGACAGGATCAAGCAGTTTTTCAGGTGTGACAGTTGGCATCATATTTCTCTCCTCTTGACCTCTGCCTTTTTCTGAAATTCAAGATAAGGAGGGGTGAAGTGAGGATCTGCAGGAAGCAGTATCCTTGCAGTGCCCCTGGGAAGAGTCCACGCCTTCAAGCTGAACTGTAAATCTGTTGATTTAATTGCATATTGGATTATAGGAGCTAATCTTTGATTCTGTGGTGTAACACCAGGCTACTGGGAGCCTGTCAGGGACTGGCAGCAAGGGCTCTGGAAGCACAGCCAGTTCTTGTCTTTTGCACCCAGATGCTGGCAGGACCTGTGAGGTGCTGGTGCTGTGCCAGGGAAGAGCCTTTGGATGCTAGGCCCTTCATGCAGCTCTATCGTGGTAAGGGCTGCTTTTTAAAAGCTATCTGCATAACTGCTTCTGATGGATTAGGTGCTTGAATACCTTCAAAAAATAAAAAACAACTTGTCAGAGTACTTTTGGGTTTTTTGGTGGTTTGGTTTTGGTTGTTTTTTTTTAAGCGCCAGCTGTTTCCTCTGTGAGCAAACCCATGGTAAGCCTGCTAGGAGGAACATATAACCCTGCAAATGATGGAAATACGCTGTTGGAATAATGTCGAAGTGAAGGGAGCGACCACCTTTGTTGATCAGCATCTGACTCCGATTTATTCATCAACTAGGCACTTTTTTTAACAGTGTTAATTCACTTCATGCATATTGCAAAATCTGAGCTCCCGATAGGCTGTAGAGAAAACTTCAGCTCCTCCTTTTGTTTACAATACCTGAAGTTAGTTTACTGAAACCAAGATCAGTGTTCTCACCATTACATGAAAAGTTCTCAAAACCTTTCATATCTGTTCCCAGACCGGCCATCTGTTCCCAGTAGCAGCCAAGGACAGAACGGTCTGAGAATCTTATTGTTTATATAAAAGGTGGCTGAGAACCTTAATTATTTACAGAATCAAGCCTGGAAAGGCTGTTTTACAGCAGGCTTCTATCTTTCCCTCAGCTGAGTACCTTCATGGCCTCTTTCTTTAAGCCATGTCTGAACCAGGCCCTCCACACTTCCCCCGTTTCTTTCTTTTTGGGAAAGGAGGTTAGTTGCCAAGTTTTCTCTATCATCCTACCAACCATATTTTGAATACAACCAAAAATACAAAGCAAAATAAGCAAAAGCATTCAAAAGTACACACAGTAGCTCTATAAGGTCCCCCAGCCATGGTCTGAGCAATGGCTTTTACCCCAAAGGGTTAAAAGGCTGTCAGCTGTCCTCCCTCATTTGCACCTGGGGAGGAGGCAAACGGTGAGTCTGAAAATGATCCTTTGTGTCCTTGAAGTCTTCACATCCACCCTTTTCTTGGGTTTCTCAGAAAAGTTCAAGATCAGTTTTACAGACTGTAATCCTTTAGTCATTTGGCTCAAATGGCATCAGCTGGGGAATTCTCAGTCCTTGGTTGATTTGGAGTAGTGAAAAATTAGCATGCATTTAAAACACTTAAAATATCTAAACTTAACAGACTTATTTTGAGATCAACAAAACTTATATGTAAAATCAATTAACTCTAATAAAACTTAAACAAGAATCAGGAAAGTTCTATGGGCTGTGTCACACTCTTTGCAACACAAAAATAGGCAATTCTAACAATTATTACATTATAAGCAATATTCTCAGCTAGCAAGGTTTCTCTCTTACAAGGGATCTAAGCTAGGGAAACAAACCAAAAAGGCTATCACTATTTATAGGATGTGCTATACAACAGATACAAAAAAGACTTCTGTGGGCTACAAGGCTCAAACAAAACTTAAGTGTGCTAATATAACCTACAAAAATAAGCTAAAGGAAGTTTGTTTTCTATTCTCAAACAGCAGATATATTTTAAACAAAAACAGCTCTACTCACAAATGCTTTTGATTGTCTCTTTTAACTAGAGTTTCTCTAATATTCACAACAATATTTTGCGCACAGGTCATAAAATAAATGCTTATGATAAAACCATAAATCTATCTAATATTACTTAAACTAAATAGCATTCAGACTTAAAATACTTTAAACCTTTTAACTTAACAAAACTTAACTGACTTTAAATTCTACATAACTTAATATAATTTTAATCTTAACAAAAAACTTTTGGTCAACAAAAGTTTGCTTGCCGGCAATCATGATAGAAAGCAAGTGATATCCCAAAATGAATACCAAATGCTGTATGTTTTTGTTAATCACATGCTTTTAAAAACCAAGCCTTTATTAACTAAAATTTGAAATTATTAATGATTTCAAAATTTTTTTATTTAATATTTTTATTATTGTTTTATTTTATTATTATTAATTTTATTATTTATCATTATTTTATTTTATTAATTTATTTTATTTTATTATTATTTTAGTATTATTATTAATTTTATTATTATTATTTTATTTTATTATTTATTTAATATTTTATTATTTTATTTATATTATTTTTATGCCTTCTGAAGTGGCTTTGGAGTAGGAAGCACCACTTTAAAAAACAAACATTTCCTTTGGAGTCAGAGAAAGGAAACAATTCTTATTTAAAAATAATTATATAGTAGTTTTATAAAGGGCCTTTTTGAGGAAATACATCAACAGATGTTTTCCTTGTGTAAAATAGACATTTTTTAGCTCAAATCTTTGAAACACATATACTACTTAAAGTTTGTGTTTATACATTACCTTCTATATTAGTAATTCAATAAAACTTCCAATCTATACCAAAACTATTTTTCTTTATTCAAAATGTGTACCACTCCTAATTTAGCTTTCAGGGCTTGAGCTAAACCCATGTCATCAGAAAACTCTGGGTTTCTCATTTCTTAATTCTTCTTCTAAGTTCTTTTCCCATTGTGTGTGTTTACTTTTGACCCTACAAGTCTATTATGAAGGCTCTATGAAATACCTTCTCTCCTAGGGAACAGCAAAGCCACATTGCATATCACTGGAATAAAACACTGTTTAAAATCTTTAAAAGCAGCATTTAGGATCAAACTAAAGCTTGATAGAAAGATCTGTCTGCACTTTGAAATGCAAAACCTCTTGAAACTATCATTATTGGAGAGTGGATACTTGAAGTGTTCTGAAACTCAAAAAAGGGTTCTTAAAAGTTAAGAGAAGGAAGCTGAAGGAGCCCAAGCTACTGCAAGTTTTCATTTTAGGCTCAGGTTCACCTGCAGCCAAGCACAGACATGGCAAGAACAGAAACTGCACAGACAGGAGAGAGAGCCCAGGAGCCTGAGCCCAGTGCACTCCAGCCCTGGGCCCCTCACAGCTAAGGCTCCGTTTGTAGCAGCAAGGAAAGGTAAAAAGTGTGACCATCCTTCTCAGCCTCACCCTAAGCTGGTTACTAACCGGTATCACTGAATTACTAACACTGCTGAAAAGGGGCAGAAGAGAGCGAGTCCTGGTATTTCTTGGTAAACCACAAAACTGCAGATCTAAATTTTCAATCAACAAGCTAAAACAACCACCTCAAAACAGCAGCAGTCTTCTCCCTCCTGGCTTACTACTAGTTTGCAGTCTACCTCTTCTGTGTATAAGAGGAGTTTTCACATGTCTGAGCAGGAGAGGAAAGAAAAAAACCAAAGCTTATGAGAATAAGTATGAAGTACATATAAACTAAGGTAACAGATTTAAGTGGCTTAAAAAAGTACAGGTACATTCAAGAAAACCAACAGATATTTGTCCCATTTTAGAGCAGAGCCACCAACAGTTTATTTGCTCCCGCGGCGCGTGTGTCAGAAGGGGCCAAACCCCCACCCCGCGCTGGGCTCTTTGTTTACTCGCCGGCAGGCTTTCTCCGCCGCAGCTACCGCTGGGCGGGCCGCTCCCCCCGGGCTGCTCGGCTCCCCCTGCGGCTGCTAGGCTCCCTGCCGTGTCGGTGCAGGTGAAAAAAAACCTCTGGTGCCGTGGCGCGGCGGCGGCTTGGCTCGGCTCCCGCCGGGGCCAGGCTCGGCACAGCCGCGGCGCTGCTGGTGCTGGTGCTGCTGGTGGCCGCCTGGCACTGGCTGCGGGGCGCGGCCCGGGCCCGGGGGCTTCATGCGGGGCAAGGCTGTCATCATCACCGGCGCCAACAGCGGGCTGGGCCGTGCAGCCGCCGCTCGGCTCGGCTTCCGCGGCGCGGCTTCCCCCGCGGCGGCGGCTCTCCCCCCATGGCTTGCTCAGCGTCTTGACAGATTTATCACTCTCCCATAATAAACCAACGAATTCACGCCATCCTGTTAAGTCGTAAACCGCATGGAGGCTAAGGAAAACCCCTCTAGCATAGCCGTTACTCCAAAGTCCTGTTAAATCCTTTTGCAAATTCATCCCCTTAATCTGCAGTTCCTATAAATATGCTGCTTGCCTTTTTCCTACCCAATTTCCAGCGCTGGTTGCAGCCTCTTCAAGGTCGCGGCAGCACGTATCAGTCGAGCTCATCTTTACGATCACTCAAGGCACACGATGCCTATCAGCTTCTTTTTTATCCGCTTTATCGCGTTTTCCTGCCGTCCCGCTGCATAGGACCTGAGCTGGTTTTCTCTTCGCGTGGTGCATCACAGTATCACGTCGGGGTCACCATTATGTCGAAGTGAAGGGAGCGACCACCTTTGTTGATCAGCGTCTGACTCCGATTTATTCATCAACTAGGCACTTTTTTTAACCTATCGGGAGCTCAGATTTTGCAATATGCATGAAGTGTTAATTCACTTCATGCATATTGCAAAATCTGAGCTCCCGATAGGCTGTAGAGAAAACTTCAGCTCCTCCTTTTGTTTACAATACCTGAAGTTAGTTTACTGAAACCAAGATCAGTGTTCTCACCATTACATGAAAAGTTCTCAAAACCTTTCATATCTGTTCCCAGACCGGCCATCTGTTCCCAGTAGCAGCCAAGGACAGAACGGTCTGAGAATCTTGTTGTTTATATAAAAGGTGGCTGAGAACCTTAATTATTTACAGAATCAAGCCTGGAAAGGCTGTTTTACAGCAGGCTTCTATCTTTCCCTCAGCTGAGTACCTTCATGGCCTCTTTCTTTAAGCCACGTCTGAACCAGGCTCTCCACAGAATAATATCCCTGTAGGACATTTTTCCAGCTTTTGAGACCTTTGTGTTGTTACGTGACTTGCTAATTCAAGGTTACCTGGAATATCCTGAAACATATTTGGGAGTATACAGGGACTGTGTTGGCTGAGGATGAGAACTGCCTGGTGGTATTCCTGGCTGGGAGAGCTCCATCAGGCTGTGTAGACCATGGCAGTATTTATGTTAAAGATTGCAGTGAAGCATTACCTGTGCAAGAGATTGCTCTGAAGTGAGTTTGTAGAGGTACCTGAATTGTAGCAGGGCATTGTAGCATGAAGCTCACCAGGGTTTATTTTGCACCTTGAAGACAAAAGTGACTTTCTCCCACAGAACAGTTTTAAATCCAAACCTTAAATATCTTTGACTGGCTTATTCACTGTTTCACGTGAGGATTCCTGTCTCACTCGTCTGTTTTGCCTGAATCTTTTTCTCTCCCTGCGTGGTGGATAATGTTCTCCTTGTTTCCTGTAGGTGGTTGGATGAATCCATCATTCAAGACATCACACCCAAACTGCTTGGGGAGTGGCCCAACACTTACACCTACACCAAAGCCTTGTCAGAGTACCTGATTCAGCAAGAGAAAGGAAACTTGAACATTGCTATCATCAGGCCATCCATCGTGGGAGCCAGCTGGCATGAGCCTTTCCCAGTAAGCATGAATACACAATTCCCTACCAAGAGCCTTTGGATGCAGCTGGAACTGTGGTACTGTCAAGAATCTGTTGCTCCATGTATCAGTGTCTTGAGAAACAGATGTCCACAGTTCATAGGGAGATGTGCGGAAGAGGTAGAGATCCTGTGCTGGAGTAGAACAGCAAGCCTTATTCAGCACCTTAGAACACCTGTGAAAAGACCACATTTAAGCAATAATAACAAGAGCTAGGATAGTTATAGTGCAGAATGCTGGGCTTCCAATTGATTGTCCATTCAGGTACACCAGGGGAGTTTCTGTGCTTGAAACATGGGATCTGAGGGTCAGTCATACTCCTTGTGCATTGTGGTTGAGGTACAAATGTCAGGGACTCGGTAATTAAATGCAGCTGTACTTTGGAATAAGATAATTCATTAAGCTAAATATACCAATAGAAATAACATGCCCTAATATTGCAGCCAAATTGGAAAGCACAAAGTAACCTTTGGCTTTCATGTAGCCTGATGTATGCCAGAGATGGCTGTGATGCAACCAAGGCTCTAGGCCAAGCTCACCATCTTGCAAAGATAGAGCTCTGTTTGGTGTTACAACCTGTTCCAGGTTAAACAGCTCATCACTGCTCTGAACTCCAGCTCCCACAAGTGGCAGCTTCCCTGACCTGAAGTAGGATGGGATTCAAAAGAAGTGTTGTGTTTTCGTTTTGGGGTTTTATTCTTCCCTGCTTTAGAAATTAGCTGGAGAGAGCAAATCACCCTTGGTGACAGCTGCATGTTTTCTGTCAAGAGTAAATATTAGTCCAGCTGTTTTCAGCAAGTTTATTCCTGAGGCCAGGGAATAGGAAAGAAATTATTTCTAAGAACAAACCTAGATTCTGTTGATGACGAATGAATTGCATACAATGCATCCCTGGCTACTGGTTGGCATCCTGGCAGCTGTCCCAGATGGGCTGGCATCCATCTAAACTGGTGTCTCCTTTCTTTTTTGTCTACACCACACCACCGTCATCATTTAGAAGTCTGTGTAAGCAATACATCATTGAAAGGAACACTAATCATTCTTCTTTTCCACAGGGTTGGATTGACAACTTCAACGGGACCAGTGGAATATTTATTGCGGTATGTCTAGTTACTATTTAAGCTCCCCTTAAAGCAGAGTTTGAGTTACTAAAATAGTAATTCTGATAATTCTGATGTTACTCTACAGCCCCACTTAGAAACTGTATGCAGTAAAGGGCCACGGGAATTTTCTGAGTCTGGGAGAAGGATGTCACCCACTTGCCACACATCTGTCAGCTGGTAGGACCCAGAGGATGGCCTTTTTTGTGGAGCTCAAAAAAGGACATTGAGAGAGTATTCATGATGCTGGTTTGCTAAAATGCGAATTGCAGTTCCTAAAAGCTCTAAAAAAACTAAAGGTTTGGACACATTCGGCCAAATTTTCAAAGAAAAGGCAAAAGATGTATCCTTGAAATGAGGGTAATTCACGGGTGTCACAGCTTGAATCTTTTAACACAAATTTATTTTCCAGGCCAGGTTACCACACTGTCAATACAAGCATCAGTATTTATCATTCCATTTGTCTCTGTTTGTATTGTTTCCAAATCTACTGCTATAACTTGTCATACTTCCACAATACCAAAGATTCTGGCTCCCACTTGCCACTGCTTTGTACAGGATTTCTCCCTCTACAGACTACACCTAAATAAAATGTATGATTGATTCAGACTCTGCCAGTCACATGGATAATTCACTATATTTTTTCCTAACTTGATAAAATATTCCTGTAAGATGAAAATTATCATTACAATTAGTACATGAAAGGAGTAAAGTTGCATACCTTTTTTCTTGCCTTATAATTTTTTTTCTGAACTAAAATCACTGCCTTAGGCCTCTCTGTCAATCCATAATGCTGTATAGCTCTGGGCTGATATTTATGTTCATGTATGTCCAACTTCATTGCTTTGTCGAAACTATGTTCTAATCAGCCTGGTGCAGTGTATGAAAGGATTAGTGGTCTGCAATCATCGGAGATCAGAATAAAATCCAAATATGATCTTGTTAAAAAAAGTTCATTTATATCTGAAGTAGAGTATTTGTTTTTTTGGTTTTTTAATCATAACTTCCAATGATGTCTGTCACACCATTTATCCAGAACTGGTTTGCAAGAAACCTTGGGCCAGGTTTTGTATGCAGATATAGCCTGTATCTTTAGATCCAAGTTAGCTCCATGGAGAGTAAAGATTATGAGATTCTAGGGTCACTATGGGAAATGGCTTCTTTTTTTATATAAAATGATTAGAGATGCACTAAGATTTGAAAAAGAGGTGATATTTTTTGGTCCAGATTTGAAGCAGTGAGATTTTTCAGTATAGTGGAAGAGACCATGACATTTTTGTCATCTACACTGAGCTCTTGGGGGATGAAATATAGTCTGTAACTACATTGAGAACTGGCCAACAAAAAGACAAAAAACAATTACAAGGATGCAGGGTGTAGAGACAAACTTGTTTGGAATGTTTTCCAGAAAGTAAAAATGTTTATTATTAGGGACCCAAAAGACTTTTTTCTTCTGAAGGGGGAGAATTAATAATTTTCCAGCTTTGGAAAAGAGGAGAGTGTGAATACATCCAATAAGTACATGAGTTAATGTTCTTGAATGTGGAGAGTTGTTTGAAAATGAACCCTTAAACATCTGAGTGATGCATCAGTTTGATTACCTGAAAATTGTGTCAGTACAACCAGCTCTCCTGGCCAAATGTATTTTAAACTGTGATTATTAGATGAGTAGTTTTATTTGCTTGAATTAAGTGCTGAAAAAATCAAAAGGGAAGTGGTTTTGGTGGTTTGGTTTTGTGCATTTGAAGTGTCCCTCCATACCAAAATACTCACTTTCAACTTCTAACCAAGCTCATCCTACAGGGAGAACATTCCTTAGATTCAGATTTGGTTCAGACGATCTTTGATGTCATTTGGGCAGAATCTGGACTCCAAACCTTGCAAAGACTTTTTTCCTCAGTTGCAGTGTTTGAGTCTGATCATTTAATTCCCTAAATAGACACATTTCTTTTAAATATTCATTAAATATGGGAGTCCAAGTTGTTCTTGACAATTTAATTATGTTTCTTTCCCCTACAGTTGCTCCAGCTGCTGTGGGGAGCTGTGTTTGTTGATTGAGGAACAAAATTAAATTAATTACATTTCCGCTGGAGTGTAATTAACTCCTTTTGTCTTGCTGTTCCCTATTACATGCAGAGACCTTCCTCCCTGCAAAGTAGTGAAGCTGTAGGGCACAACTGGTTTAATTTGTGATCTGGACAGTGACTGTCCAAAGCACGTCAGCTGAGAGGATGTCCAGAAATATCAGACTCTGGCCAGGAAATTATTTTGGAGGCTTCACTTTGCAGTAGCTTTTATTTCAGTGAAGAGAAAAATGTCAGTATCTATAAATAGAAACCATGCCATACCTGAGGGAAGTACCACTGAACCATTTTTGATGTAAAAAGTAACCTAAAAAACTTAAACCTCAAGTCTTTGTTACATGCAAAACATAGGAAATCTCGAAACCATTCATGTGTGTATGACCATCACATGCTGCTCTGACCACATTTTGCAGCAGATCCATCAAACATCCTCATTTGGAAGACCTTAGAAAGGTTTTTAGTGTGAAAATGTGATAGTTAATCACACAGTAGTCTCTAGTGAGCATGTTCATAGAAGTGGAAAATTCAGAGCTGTGCTTGGTTGCCTCCTTTGTTTCCTTCTGCCTTTTTTTTCCCCTTGAAAAAACCCAGTAGTAAGAACACAAAGAAAATCATAGTGATGTTGCAAATTGAAGCTTTAGTGTCTGAGCCTAACCATATTTCAGCTTAGGGCAGCAGAATTCAATGCATGACACAGGTTTGAGGAGGATGGAGTGAGCCATGTAGGGAATCTTGCACTGTTTGTGTCAGAGTCTGTGATCCCTCTGACTGATGCACCAAGGATGAGATGGGACTGCTCAGAAGTCCTAGTTCCTGAAAATTAAATCAGTCAAAAGTGTTATTCCCTTACTTGCAAGCTGTGAAATGCAACAAACACATCTGATTGCAGACAGGGAAAGGTGGAGGAGAACAGCCTCCAAAAGACACTAAAAGATAAACACCTTCCAAAGAGGGGGTACAGTGTCCTTTAAAATTCACCAATGACCACTAGACAGTGGTATGTGCTTTACAAGTTAATAGCAATCTTAAACGCTTATTTAATAACTTTTTTTTTTCTCCTCAGACTTAAGGCAAGGGGTTTTCCACAACTGGACACTTCCTGTTTAGTTGTTGTCGAAAAATTTAATCTATTTTATAATGAAATTCAAGTTTCAGATTGTGTGAAAATAATTTAAGAAAAGCTGTAACATTTCCTTTGCCCTACCTTTTAAATATTGATGGATCTGTAGCAAATGTTCATTTGCTCCTTCATTCAGTCCTTCTCTCTGTTTTTGCACAGATCTAAATTACAAGAGCTTTTATCCTTCCTTACTTCACCATCACTTTTATCCTCTCAGCTTTTTCCCTTGTTCCTCAGCTTCACTGCATTTTTTCCCACACAAGAAAGAACTTGATTGCAACCATGACTCTGCCATGTTTGGTTTCTTCTCTTATGTGCTCTGTTGAGCCCTCATCTGTGACACACCAAGTAAAGTTCCTTCACCCCATTTCACCCCACCTTTCTGTATTTTGCCTTGTCCTCTCTGATCCAGTCTGCCATGCTGTTGCCATATCTCTCCTCTGGAACTTCCAAAGCCTCATTGGTCATCATGGAAGCCCCCTGATAAGCATTCAGGTTAAATGTACATATTTTGGGGAGCCTGATCCCCTGAAAAATGCACTTCCTACTGAAGGAAGGTGAAAATTTTCTGTTCTTGCCTCTTTCCTGTCTTTGGTTGTCAGTGTTTTGTATTTGCACTGTGTTTTGGTGAGTGATGTGCTCTTCAATGCAGGGGCCATCCTTTGTATCTTTGTGCTTAACAGACAGCTTTGGAAAAGAGGAGAGTGTGAATACATCCAAAGGAAAGGTAGTCAAAATCCTTTTCAAAAATCCTACAGGTGTCATTTCCAAAGTGACTGTAGTCTCTGAGGTATATTCAGACCTCTGTCTTCCTGTGTCATTTAAGAAAATGTAACTTTCAGGCATGCACTTTACAACTTAACAGCAGCAAATTCAGATACATTTCTCTCCTTGGGTATTTTCTTTCATATTAAGTTAAATTAAGAGTCCCAGCTTTTCTTGTACACAGCATCATGTTTCATCATCATCATGTTTCCAGGCGTCCTCTGGAAATGCAGGACAGCAGGATCCATGGGAGATCCATCATGTGGTCACAGAAACCAAATAATCTGCAACAGAAAAACCTTGCTACAGTGCTGGCCTGTGCCCAGTACATGCTGCTGGAGTCCTGTCAGTTAAATCTCAACCCAGCCTGAAGTGGGTGAATGTTTCCCTGTCTCCCTGTCCCACAGGCAGGCAAAGGGATCCTGCGGACCGTCATCGCCAACAACGAAGCGGTGGCAGACATGATTCCCGTTGACGTCGCCATCAACCTGACTCTGGCAGCCGGGTGGTACACGGCCGTGCACAGGTGGGAGGGCATTCCTCTTCATAGCATTCCTCTTTGGCCTCGCACCTGGAACATTTGCTCCTTGCACCAGCACTTTACAGGGAACTTGGAACTGATTAAAAATCAGTGCAAGAGGCTGGTTGATTGATTTTCTGGTTGGTGTTTCCTCCCTGTGGATGGGAAAGGACTGAGAGCATAGGAGACACAATAAAGGTAGGGTTTAGAGTTAGGAAATCTCTACAGCTACAGGTAAGGCCTGTTTCTTGCATCTCAGAAGTCACTATTCTGAAGGCCAAGAGTTTTGCAGCAGTGGTTTTTGGGTCTCCTTTTCATTGAGCTGCTTCTCAAGTGTCTTCTGGAGTTTTCTCGGTAAAAAAAGCCCTGTATGTTTTCCTTGGGCAGCACTGCACAATGGAAATATGTTATAGGCGTCTACATTATATGATCTAAAAAAATCTCCCTTCTTTGCATTGTTGAGAAGAGTATGTAGAAGTGATATTAAGGATTTAAGGTCTTTTCCTGTAAACCTTTGTCCTGGCCTTTAATCATTAGGTAGGACTACAGAGAATAAATGACATTAATTATTCTGGAGGTTTATGCAACTCTGAGAAATCAAACCCAGGCAAATAAAAGGCAGAAGTGTTTTCCTTTGAAAGACAGAGTAAGCCCTCTGAGCTGAGAGTAGAGCTACATCCAGTAAGCTAAATAAGGATCCTAAAAGGACCTTGAAGAGCAGCTCACCAGCTTTCCCCTCAAAGCATTATTAAGATATCCACCAAATTAAAACTCTGCTGTTTTCAAGTATACAGTAAGAAAAATTGTTTCATCACTTGACACCCTTGGCAAAGCATGCTTAGATCAAGAAAATTGTTTGATTAATTCTTGATTTATGTTGAAGGAAGAAATAAAACAAGTGTGATTCATATTTAGTTCCACACCAGAAAATGCAAGCTTCGTTTGGTATTAAACTGGGAATTTACTTGAAATGGATTGTTTTTGTAATCCCATCTCTAAAAAATACAGTTTCTTCACATCTCAAAATAATACTTCTTTCTGTTTTCCAGACCAAAAAACCTGTTGGTGTACAACTGTACAACAGGGGGAATCAACCCTTTCTTCTGGGGAGAAATGGGTAAGGTCTTATTTAAATGGAGAGCATCAATAGTGTTCCTTACACTTTAAGAATTGGTTTCCACAGTTTAGGTGGCATTCAGAGTCTGCCATTCAAACTGTATTTTGGGTGCGGGTCCTGTGATGTAAAGGGTACTTCCAGACCAAACTATTCTAGGATTCTGTGATATTATGGAAGTGGTCTTTCTTGTCTATAAGAAAATTCTGAACAGAATTAAGAGGTGTCCACTTCAGGAGGAAAACATTGAGATGACTGGTGGACTTCAAGAACAGTTTGTATTTTGATCATGAGTTTTGTGGGAAAAAAAATCAAATTATTTTCATGACTGACTTTTCTTCAAGTGGATGTACTTCCAAGGCAGGGGTGAAAGAAAGGGAGACACATCCTGAAAACCTTGAAGAGAAAAACTCATGCTGAAGCCAAGCAGCAGAATTTGTTTCAGCTGTGTACTGTGAAATACTGTGTACAGGTAGTACATTCATGGACAGATGTACTGGGCCTGGTTTACTTTCTGTTACCCCTGCTTTTATATCTTTGTGCTTTAAATACAGGAGGCTGGCTATTCCATCTCTCATCCTTTGTTTTGCTTTTCCCCTTGCTTTATTTACATGGCAAAGTAAGTCAGCAGAGAATGAGACCATAATTGCATTTACAGAATAAATGTCTTAACCATTATTTGATCAAGTGGCCTAGCAGGGAAGAGGTTTCAGTAATTGGCTGAGTCCTGAGGGCATCATATCCAGCTCCTGGTTGCCTTTTCTTTTTCCCCTCTTTCAGTGAGAGATGAAATGTTGTGCTTAGTCAAGATCTTTTGTGGCTTTTTCACAGGAGTGAATGCAAAACTCTTCACAGGCTGCTACTTCAGCAAAAGCCACCATAGCACCACTTTCTGAGGTTTGCCTTTGTTAACCCTTTTTCAGTGTAAATTTGCTGATGAAAACAGCAAAGTATTTAGTGCATTGTCATTGATTTTATTCTATTCCTCTGCTTGTAACTGTGGAATTAGTCATGAAGTCATCTGGGTGCAGCAGTGGCACCTTCCATGAGCAGCTGAGCTGTGTGGTGCAACTGAAGGCAAAATTTTCTCCTTGGGTGACACTATGAAGCTCTTTCTACCCCATGTTGTAGCCACAGTTTTCCTGTGAGAGAGCAGCATGCTGCAGAGAATTAGGATGGAGTATTAAAGTGCAAAATTTTGCCTTTAAAGATGTTGCATGGCTGAAGGAATGAGTTTGGGAAAGATTTACTCCATCACAATGTTATGACTGCAGGCATCCAGTCTGAATCCTTATTCAGACTCCTACCAATTTCTTTTTGGGAAATACACATAATTCTGTGCAAGGAGTCAGGCTGTGTGACTGGTCATCAGGATGGAGGGTTCTGAGTGTCTGGCAGCTGCTGAGAAACCAGGGAAGGGAGTGGGAGTCACCTGGCCTGGGACTGAGCATTTTAGTGCAAAGCAAACATGGGTTTTGCAGAGGTATGGGTCTCGGCTACCTGTTTAGGCCCGGTGACACCAGGACCTGCTGTAGGAGTGACAGGTGTACACAAGGGAGTAGGGATTTTCCAAGGGGAGAAAGATCAAACAGAGAAATTGAGGCTGGATTAGGCTTAGGATACCAAGGGTTTGGAACAGAAGTGGCGGAGATGGTGATGCTTTGAGTACACTTTGAGTGATGAGCTGCAAGGGAGTGAGGGGGCGAGGGAGGGAGGAAACACCCATTGAAAGGCAGTTCATTCTAAAGTTCCTCAGACACAGATAAAAACTCCTAGTGTTAAAAGGAGCCTTAACTGATTTATTTATTTTCCAAATAATGCTATGCCTTGAAGTTTTTCTTTTTCCTTACTTTCTCAGTACTTTGCCTACTTATACAAAAATGTGGTCAAACAACTAAATTTTTATCTGATGAAGCATATTCTGCTTTGCTGCAATGTGAATCTGGTTAGTTTGACTTTGTGAAGTACATTTTGCAGTTTCTCCTCAAAACTAAATCGTAAAACAGGCTGGAGATGATGTTCAGTATGGCAAAAATTAAATTCAGTTTATTCTTGTTAGTCTACCTGGGTAAGATCTGTGTCCAATTCTCCCCCTGCAGAACCTGCCTTTGAGTTGTAGGATTCGCTGCTGCATTTTTTTGTTGAGGTTGGAGGGGAAGGACCACCCACCCACTAAGTCTTTGCAGTAGCTCCTAGAGGTGTCAAATTTCTAGTTTGGTGTTCTTAGTAGAAGTACAGCAAAAGTCACTGCTTGAAGTGCAGTAATGAGCTGAGCACAGACACTGGAGAGTCCTGTCTGAATGTTACGATCGGAATCTGCTTATCTGAGGATGATCTGGATGTTTCTTGAGGCTTGCAAATTCTCATCTGATTTTCTATTTGTAACATAAGCTTAGAGACTAAACGATAACATGAGCACAGATTGATGTCGTTAACTCTCAAATAAATTTTTTAGAAAGTGAAGAAAGCCTACATATTCTTCTTTCTGGAGCTTGCAGGTGCTCAGGAGTAGGAGCACCATCTGTTTATCAGTCCCTAGGGTGATAGTCTTACACTCAGTTACTGCAGTTCTGTTAAGCCTCTGCAATATGCAAATGTCCCAGATATGCACATCTAGATACCAGTTTGTGGCACTGTGCCATTGCCAGAGCTCAGAATCACCCCAGCATATTTTGTTCCTTAACATGCAGAGGGAAGGGAAGATTCCCACCTTATCATTTGTTTTTGGGTTAAGAATGCAAGACAGTTTGCTGCCTTAGAGCATCCAGAGGTGTTTTGAAAACAGGCAGACATTTGATGGTGTGGGTCAGATGTGGTTTGAAAGACATAACAAAGTATTTTTAAAGCTATCACCCTGTATAAGTGACAGACTAACTCAAACATCAGCCCACTGAAAAATCTGACTGAAAACTAGAAATGTCATTTTTATTTTTGGGTAGCAGATCAAAGTTTGCTTTCCGTGATCTAATGAAATTTTAGCACTTACCAATTTCTTTTACATCTGCTGCAGGTGAAAGCAGAAATGCAGCTTCTTGAAGCTCTTAAAGCTTCCTGTTTTTCCTCCTTTATGCTTAGGTGCTTTGACAAGGAGGTTTTTGTCTACCAGTGTTAAGTGTGGAGCAGGATTGGGTTTCAAATAGGCAATAGATGAAATTGTCAATTTTCATGGCAGAAGGAACAACCTGATCCAAGCTCTGGTGACACAATTCAGAGAGCTGTGGGCTGGAGGTGTGAAGCACAGCACCTTGGGTTGTGCTACACTGTGCTTCCAGCCCATCTGGAAGTGAGTGATTGCTAGTGAAAAATGCCTGTTCCCTTGCAGGGCAGTATGTCATGTCCACATTCAAAAGGAACCCCCTGGAGCAGGCCTTCCGAACACCCAATGCTCACATGACCTCCAGCTACTTGATTAACCAGTACTGGATCACTGTCAGCCACAAGGCACCCGCCATCCTGTACGACCTGTACATGAGACTCACAGGGAGAAAGCCCAGGTAAGGAATGGTGCCATCAGCCTCCTGCATACCCGCCACTCCAGTGGAGAGCAGAGCTTGAACCTGTGATGAGAACTGGAGTCCTTGAGCTTCTTCCTGTCCCCTTCTCTTGAGGAAAATGAGGAAATGCATGGCTGTAGTTAAACACAGCCTAGAGTTCGCACCCTTCCCACCACCTGGAGAACGGCACATCTTTTGAACTTGGCTTTACAGACTTCAGAAGTTCCCGAGGCAGACAAGGGCTGGTAGTCTTGTCTTCTCTATATCCAGATATCTACCACTTCAGCTTTCCAATGGGATCACCCTTATCTGGCATATGGACTTGACAAGGTTTAGAACATACCAGCTAAAACATTTTTTTTTCCCATAAATCAGATCCCTAAGTAGCTGTTTCCAGCACTGGTCTGAAATCTAGGAAGCAATTGTTTCTGAGTATGATTAAATTCTAATTGTATTTAGGAGGGAAGTTCATCATTATGGGTGGTATTTCAGCCCTGGCAGTGGTAGAGTTTGGAGGAACAGCAATATCTATGTCCCATGTGGAAGGAATCCTCTTGTAAGTAACGTTACTCCAGACGTTGTCCTCCTTTACTACCCTGACACCACAGAGGAGGATTTGTTGGGCAGTGTGAGAACAGGATGACAGCACTATGTTGATGTCAGCTGTTCTGATTTATCCCTGACATTCTGCTTTGGAGGCAGATTGGTCCATAAAAAGACTTCCAGTTATCCCAGAGGAAAGAATTACCCTAGAAATAGAGTTAAATTGAAAATTAGGCTGGAATCTCCAATCTTTGTTGAAAGGGGCAGCAGTAAGATCTTGGCACTGCCATTGCAATTGACATTTCTTTTCATGAAACTGATTGGCATAATTAACCAGTGGACACTGCCTGCAAAAAATGCTGTAGTTAAATGTCAAACAAAACTCAGCATCATCTTCTGGACTTTAAGATTTGCAGCCTCAGCAAAGATGGCTCCCCAATGAAGTTGGGAGTTTTCTAAGTCTTCTTTTTTTAATATAGTTCTCCTTTTCTTTTTATACACTACTTCAGCTCATCCAGGTATTGCTGCAATGTGGTAGAAAGCAGAGTACCAGCTCAGTTTCTTCTCTTCCTAGATACCTGAATATCAGACCTTTACGGTCCAAGGGCAGTAAAACACATGAAATAAAAAAAAGAAGCCTTTTTAGGTGTAAGCTCATTTCACATAAATTTCCAGATAGCAAGCAAAACTGCCCTAAGTGGTTTCCTGTGAGTGCTGCACATCCATCTATGACTTAGTACTCCCTTGGGGCAATCCTGTCTCACCTGAGGATCTCCTCGTGCAAGGCTCTGTATGGGAGCAAATAAAGAAATAATTGCTGTAAACAGTTTATTAGAAGACACAAAGCATGTCTGAACTGTGGCCACAGTGAGAGCTAATACTCAATTTATTCCTCTCAGTTCCTTCATAGTGGAGAATGAGATTTCCTGTAAGAAACCTTTTTCATATTTCTACTCAGTTGATGTTTTGCAGAAGACCTCTCCTTCATACAAATTATTAGTCAGTGTTTTGAATGTGGTCACATCAACTGAGCTCAGACAGTTGACATGAAATGCAGTTTTTGCACACACCTCTTCAGATCATAGAATCACAGACTGGTTTGGGTTGGAAGGAAGCTTTAAGATCATCCAGTTCCACCCTGCCATGTGCAGGGACACCTTCCACTATCCCAGATTGCCCAGAGCCCCATCCAGCCTGGTCTTGGGCACTTCCAGGGATAGGGCAGCCTCAGCTTCTCAGGGCAACCTTTGCCAGGTCCTCACACCCTCACAGGGAAGCTTTTTTCCCTCATATTAAAGAGTTGGTTCTCTTACCCTTTCTTTTTTTCTGTCACTCTCCCTTAGTCCTAAGCACTTTAAAGATTTCAGGGAGTCAGCTTGAGGGGAGCTTTAGATCTTTACAATCTAAAGCTTTTCTTCCTCCCAAGTTCCTAAAATGTATTAAAATATTCACAAAGCTTGGCCCCATAGTGTTTGCCCTACACAAGAGGATTATTCTGAAATAGTTTTAAAGCAGCTCAGTTTAACCGTATTCAGTCAAGGTGCACATAATTATTCAGAATGAAGGTTTCTTTAATGTGATGGTCTGTTTTGCTTCTAAAATGAAAGCCACTTCGCAAAGGAGTGCCTGTCTAAGATTTTATAGTGCTTTTTCCAGTTGCTTTGGGAGAGCTGCACAGTTCTGCTTTAAACTGATTCATTGTGTCTTGCTGTGCTGTACTGAGTGCTTATCACGGTGGCATTCATATGCGCGTAGGGAAAGGCCAGCCTAGCACCATTCTCCCACAGACTGCCACCTTTTATTTGTCACAGCAGCCGTGTTACCCCCTGGGCAGCTCAATATTTTGCATGAAAACAGCTCTTTTTTCCACAAAAATCAGCCTTTTAATGCTTTCTCTTGCCCTTACCCAGTCTGAGAGGACATGGTGTCCTTTCAGAATAGACCAAGCCCTGTACATCATACTTTAAAAACAACTGCCAGTGGCAGTTGTTTTTTACTTTTTTACTTTTTTTACTCGTGAACGCTGGGACAACTAAAATAATCCTGCAGGGTAGGACAGCATTACTGTCATCCACTTTTGTATAAAATATTAGTAAGATAAGGCCAAGACACAACAGAGGACTTAAACCTACATTTCCTAAGTCCTTAAGCAGTTATGCCTCTGAAGCAAGACAGCAGAGACGTGGAGCTGTTAGAGGGGGTCCAGAGGACAGCCATAAAGATGGTCAGAGGGCTGGAGCACCTCTCCAGTGAGGACAGGTTGGGAGAGCCAGGACTGTTGAGGCTGGAGAAGAAAAGGCACGTGGGAGACCTGGTAACAGTTTTTCAGTACTTTAAGCAGACCGGTGGGAAAGAAGAGGAAGGACTCTTATCATGCAGCGTAATCATAGGATAGGGAGGAATGGTTTCAAACTGAAAAAAAAAGTACATTTAGGTTATATAGGAGGAAATTCTTCCCTGTGAGGCTGGTGAGGCCCTGGCACAGGTTACCCAGAGAAGCTGTGGCTACCCCATCACTGGAAGTGTTCCAGGCCAGGTTGGATGGGGCTTGGAGCAACCTAGGGTAGTGGAAGGTGCCCCTTCCCATGGCAAGGGTTGGAACTGAGATGATCTTCAAGGTCCCTTCCAACCCAAACTACTCTGTGATTCTTTGGTTCTGTCTGAAAACTGAAGTTGAGCAAATGACTTCTGATCTCAGTGTCCATACTGCAGATGTGGTCACCAAATACTGGGGCTAATGCCAAAAATCAGAGCCTTGCTTCAGTACACAACTCAGGCTTGGGAGTAGAAGAAAATTCCTGTGCCAGAAAGAAAAGTACCCACCTTGAGAACAGCAACACTGTACACCAACCTTGTGGTGCAGGCTTCATACCAGCTCAGATGGGCTCTTCCCTCCATAGCGGTGGAACATGAGGTAGACACAGCTTCCAACCCTTGCTTAGGTCAGACCAGTGAGGTGGACATCAGTGGCAGTGATGTTGGCTCCCCTGTTGGAGCCAACAATAAAAGCTGGCTAGCTCTAGGCTCGAGCTCAGCTGGAGCAGTTGGGATTTGCTGGGCAAGTTCTCAGCCTAGCGAGTAGCAGGGCAGTGCTCAGGAGGAATTGGAATGTTTATTCACCTGGATTGGTGGAAACACAAACCAGCAGCTTCTACATAAGGTCAGACTTCCTGCTCATCTCTGATGCTCCTCCTTTGTTTCAGAATGATGAAGATTATCAATCGGCTGCACAAGTCTATGACACTCCTGCAATATTTCTCCACCCAGTCCTGGAACTGGTCTTCAGATAATATGAATATGTTAATGAGTCACCTTAACACAGAAGACAGAAAGGTAAATATGGGTTGCTAATCTCATATTCTTTCATCTGCAGCAATTATTTTTGGTGTATTGTGGAGCATTTAAATAATATCTGGATGACTGGAATTGTTTTTAATCTGAAATTATTTATTTCAGGAGCTTTCCATTTATTACAGGAGAATGTTTTCAGGTCACTGACAACCCAACCTATTCTATGAAAACTTCTTCCTCTCTACAAAGCCTTTCTTTGCTCTAAGAGACAGCTGCCTGAGAATTTGCTAACAATTTGTCCAATATGAGCACCCAAAATTAACTGGAGTAGTTGGCTGCAACAGGATTTTGTTTATGCCAAACACCAGAGTGATATATTTCTTTGACTTCTGTTGATCTAGCTGCCAAAAGAGAATGCAGCACAGCTTAGAGTGACACCAATGCAGAGGCACCTGTTGACTCAATGTCCAGTTAATTTATTTTCACATAATTTTAGTGACATGTTAAAACTACATGGAGGTTTTCATTTGAATCTGTTTGCCTGTGTGGAATGCCATTTTTCTTCCATGATTCTCTGTGTGTGTGTGTGTGTGTGTGTGTGTGTGTGTGTGTATACAAGTTGCTACCTGACTTTATTTTTTGCCAACTAGCACTCCATTTCTGCTTGCTTTGCCCAGATTCCCAGCTGGGTGGGACATTAATCAGCAGCTGTGAAACACAGTCTGTCAGTGCTTGGAGCTCAGTGGCTTTGAGTATTTCAGAGAGAGGGCCTTGTCAGGAACAGAGATCAACGAAGAATTGATGCTTCAAGTAAACTTGCTTTGAACTCTGGTGTTCAGCTTTCATTGTTTGTCTTTAAATCCCAGTTATACAACTTTGATGTTCGCCAGCTGCACTGGTCAGAGTACATTGAGAGCTACTGCATAGGTGCTAAGAAGTACTTGCTGAATGAGGACATGGCTGGAATTCCAGCAGCAAAGCAACATCTACGCAAGTAAGTCACATCCAGGGACAAAGAGAAGAGCTCCGGGCTAACTTTGGGGAAAATAAGTCTAACTACATTGCAAAAAAAGAAAACAAAAATATTATCATTATCATTATCATTATTGATTAAAATTGAGATAACTTATTTCTTATCACAGCGGTTTGTCAGTATTTACAAACATAGAATAAGGGGATAGTTGGCCATAACAGGGAATCCCAAACAAGTTCATTAATCATGGATAATTTTTAGGAAATTTATAGGGACCTCAGGAATGGACTGCTGACTGCCTTAGACTGTGGACTGTGATGCAGTAATAAAGTTTACCTTAAAAGGGCTCTTAGAAAAATGAACCAAGTTTTGAGGTCTTTAGGTGTCTTTTTTCCCTTGGTCAAGCACTGGGAAAATGAGAATTAGAGAACTGCAGAAACTCTTGCTTGACAGAAAGAGGACAGGATCATTACAATCTGAAAAATTCAGTAATACCACTGAAATTGATAAAATTTATCAATTTATAAATTTATCAATTTATTTTATCAAAAAATAAAATATCCCAGTGCTGCAGTATTGCAACAGTGAGGACCATTTATGATCATTGTATAATTTCACAACTCTAAAGATGGGGTTTCACCCAAATAAGAGAACCCTGCTTGACAACTCCTGCGAGTTTCTCTAGGCTGCCCCAATTACTGCAAAGTGAGAGATAACAAATATATGAAACTGAAGTAGAAAGTATTGGACACAGACTGTCCTAAAGAAAAACCTCTCCATATGACTTTGCTCTGGTTTGAAATGAGAGAAGAACAAGAGTGAATTCCAGTACAGCTATTCCACCAACACCATGAACTATTCACTGTGCTCCAGCTTTATCACAGTCCTTGGCAAGACCAAGGACTCCAGCACAGCATCTCCACTAAAACAGGAATAGCAAAAAGCCCAAGGGCCACTTGTAAATAGGATTTATTCCTGAATTACCTGTAGGAAATGCAGGGGGCTGGTGAGCTTCTTGTTGTTTGTGTGTTTCTTGATAAGATGCCTCTTTCCCAGGCTGAGGAACATCCGATATGCATTCAACACCACCCTCCTCGTGATCATCTGGCGCATCTTCATCGCAAGGTCGCAGATGGCTCGAAACATCTGGTACTTTGTGGTGAGCCTCTGCTACAAGTTCCTGTCCTACTTCAGGGCATCCAGCACCCTCAGGCACTGAAGCCATCCATCAGCAGCCAGCCTCTTCCAGAAGGACCTCCATCTCTTCTAATCAGCAACTGTGGGCATTGAGGTCTGAAAGTAGCAGAAAAATCCACTCCATCCAACAGCAGCTGGCACTTATTGTACACTGTTTCACGCTTACCTTTTTAATTTTAACTAATGCTTTAATATATGGTCTTTCTTCCATAGGACCAGGCCAATTTTTAAAGCCAAACTGAAGCTTTAGGAACAGGTCAAGCTGGGACCCTCCCATCTAAAGTCAGATATACAAGAGTAAGGATTAATCAAAGTTATTGTCCTCCCATGTACTACTCCTTAGGCTGTCTTAATCCCATCTTCTTCCTCAAAAGAGGCAAATTTAAAGCACGACCTTGGAAGACAAGGATGCCACCAGAGAAGACCCAGCTGAGGAAATGAACCTGTAAGAGGTCTTCCTAAAGCAGCTATTTGTTCATTCTCATTCAGTGAAATGGTACCTTACTTAAAAAACAAGATTACACCTTCTCACTTTTTCAAAACTTAGGAGGGGAAAACATCAGTCACATGAGGCCAGTGAACACACAGAACAGTTTTCAGATCTTGTATTGCTGCTGAGGACTGATGCTTTCAAGCCATACCTGAAGACACACATAAAATTCATGCACCTGTGTTAACTCGGCTCATTCACAAGCTGCTTTCTTACAAAGAGGTCTTCTTTTCTCCCTGTGGTTAAGGTTTCAGTCTATTAAAATATTTGTGGTCTTGCATTTATCACATTTGCCTGGGACATTTTGGAGGTCTTGAAAAATGCTGTATTAACCCTGAGAATGAAGAGACTTCATAAAAATCAGAAGAAGAATACAGAAACCTGTCATTATTTTTGAAGTATGGGTCTTTTTTTTCCCTGCAGGAAACCTCTCTCCCTGTAGCTCAAAACCAGTCTGATACTGGGCTTTCATTACAGCTAAATCACTTTGCAGTTAATCATTTCCAGTGGCAAAGAAAGTGTAAAGACACACATGAAGGAAACATCATTGGGCCTGTTCTGCTGCCATTCCTGTCAGGAGGCATTAAAAAGTCTGAAATTTGTTTTTCTTGAGAATAGTTAAATGTTGGATTTAATGATCTTAAAGGTCTTTTCTGACCTAAGCAGCTCTGTGATTCTTTGACTTCTCTGTAAGAACAGTCATGCAACTGTGAAGGTAATGCACTTTGTCCTGCAGTTTAGAATTTTCAGAATTTGATTTTTCAGAGTTTTAGAATTAAATTGCAGTTTAGAAAGGAAGCCAAGGACCTTCCCAATGCTCATGGCTGTTGGAGATCCTTGGTTCTTACAGTGAATTGTAAATTCCTGTGGGGGCAGAGGGAGCCTTCTTGAAAGTAGCAGGTGCAACAACAGCAACAAATTTACTGCATTGTCAGATTTCAGAGTCAAATCTTACACCGAAATATTATTTATTCAGATAACACTGAATAAGCACTTTTAAGATGATCAGTCTTCACTGCAGCACCCAGTTTCTCTAATCCTGTGTCATGCCAACTGTCTGAAAAAGTAATGCTATACAAAAAAACACAACAAAGTAACACAGTTGCTCTTTTGTGAGCTGAGAAGAGCAGAGAATTTACAAATCTGGAATTCCTCAGAAATTATACTTGGTTTTGGTACTGAAGGTAGGAGCAAATTATGACAGTGCGTTTATATCTGAGCACTTCAAGCTGGTTCAGAAATCTTTCTAGAGGTTCAAGGAATTAATCTTGCCCCCTATGCCCCAGAGGTCTGATTCCAGGCAATTGCCAAAGGGTGCCTGCAGCAGGACCTGAGCAGAAATGTGGTGTCCAGAATGGCAGGGCTCTGACATTGCCTGCCACACTTTAGCATTTGTCACACACTGCTTTTGATCTCTGCTTAAATAGGTCAAGCACCCAGTTTACAAAGATGCAAATTTCTGAATTTCTTGCCTTGGAAATGTGCTTCCTGTAGTGAAACTGGTTGTTGGGTGTGTGTTTTCCAGCTTCAGGGCATGCTGTGCAAGGTGTCACCACCTGGGAAACCTGGAGCTGTTTGTTGGGGGGCTGGGGAACAACGTTCCCTGTCCAGTGCTGCCACAGCAATGTTTTGGGGAAGACTGTGGCGCTGTACTTTGCTACCTTAGTGGGGCTGAGACAGGTTGCTGCAGAGATTCCTCCAGGAAGAGCGCATTCCCTCAGTTACATCATCTGGTCATCAGGCAGCTTGCAGTCCTCATAGGAAAGGCTAAAACACAAAGCAAACCGTAACTGTCAATCACTTTGAAACAAACTTCCACTCAAACATCAGGAGATAATTTCAACACTTATCCTGAAAGTCTTTTTAAGTGACCTGCCTTATGGACAAAGAGAAGCAACACTGAAGGGGATCATAAGTCTTGGGTTGTGCACATGATAGAAAAAAGCTTGGGTCTCAGAAAAGTCGAAGGTGCAGAGCTGCTGCATCAGTCAGCTCCCCTGAGAGTAAAGTGCCCCACTTTTCCTTCCCCTTCCCTACTCATGCCAGGAATTCCTCCCAATATGCCTGTAGGCATTCACAGTTGTGTGCACTGGCTGTATTGTCTCCACAAGTCTGAGGTTTATTTTTTGCTCCCCTGAGAATATCCAGACCTGGTTTTCTGAACACACAAAAAGGTGCTGCATTCAGAACAGTGGTGGTGTGACATTTTAAGGCTCTTCAGCATTTTGCTGAAGGAAACAGCTGCAGAAAAGCTACTCAGCCCCAGAAAAACAGCAGTAGTTGTTTGGGTTGGCAAAACAGAGCTGTTGCAGATGGTGTCTGCTCTTCTGGAGACCTTTCATAGCCCACACGGCATTGCCAGCAGCTGGCTCCAGAGCTCTAGCCTTTCCTGGAGCAGATCAAGCTGTTTGTTTGTTTTAACACACATGTAACATGAAGGGGAACTTGAATCTTTAATCCATTTTTTTGCGGCCTGAGATGTTTCCAGCTGATTGTCTGATGCACAGACGTATTTCAGAAAGCCTCAGTGCAGGGGCTGATGTGTGGCAGTGGCCCTTGAGTGCCTGTTGTAACTGTCATCATGGGGAGCTGGGCCTAAGAACTTGTTTTCACCTCAAACAGTGGCTGATGTTCAAAGGTTTACTTTGTGCTCCTCAGTGGATTTGTTTGTGCTCTGAAGAAACCCAAGCCTTGGGGAAGATATCTGAAAGAAAAAACTGAATATCATTTCACCATCATCAACAGGCAGAAGGTTGCAATTAACAAGTATCTTTTTTTAAAATTAAATGGTGATAACAAAACAAACAAACAAACCACAACAAATCCTGACAAATAATCTGTGTTTTAACTGCCTTTTGAACAATAACCAAAGCTGTTTATTGTCAGCATGTCTGTTACTAAAAAATTAAATTTCTTACCCCTCCACTCTCCTCTGTTCTATGTTAAGAAACAATTTTTCCACAATAGGGAGGGAGAGCTAATAGACCCACTGATAAATTACAGGTTGTTGGCCCATTACCCAGCTCCTGCAGAAATGTGTTCTTTTACATTTTCTAAGGAAACATGAGTACATCTGCCTGTGTGTACAGCTGCATCTTCCAGCACCAGACAACATGGTAAAAGCTGTGGAGCTCATCCTGAAATGCGAGGCTGTGCTTGTTTGGAGTGCCCTGTTCCACTTCAGTTTACCACAAAGAGATTAACCGTCGTTTCCAGTGTAAAAGGAACCTAACCTGTAGCTGTTAATCAAGTCATTATCATGAATAAGCAACTGTGAAAAGAGGGAGGGGGCATCCTTTTGTTTGTAAATAAGCTACAGCTTCATGGTTGAAAGCATGCTGTTGTTCTTCCAGCATTGACTACCGCTGAAAGCAAGGATGAACATTCAGTACAACTTTAGTACAATTGGACCCCTTATTCTAGCAGAGAGCAAATAACATTCCCCAGAAGGTAAGTGGTGAACACCCCATTACATGATGCTAAATATTGGTATGAAGGTGGTACAGATTTACTTGAAGAGAATTAAAATCCAGAAAATAAAGCGTATTTGGGGAATAATTAAAGATGTACTATCCCACTTTTCTCTATTGCTTAAAAGCTAGCTATGAATTGTTTTTTCAGAGGAGTATGAAGCCACTTAGAAAAGGTTTCTTGTCCTTACATGATCTTGGCTGACCCCAGTTTATAGTAAAATATTTACTCTTCCACCATCCAGAGTTTCTTACAGTTCTATCTGCTATTTCTATCCTCTTGTTAGCTACGAGACAATTTCCTGTTATAAATCTTAATTAAAGAGTTTCTAATGTTAAGGTGTAACCTTTTGAGCTCTCAAATCAGATAAAATGGTCAAACCACAAATTGTGTGAACCTCAGCCGTAAAATTGTTAATATGATGTTTATGTTATTTGAAACATTTAATAAAACAAAATATTTTAAAGCTATGGCCATTCTGCATTGCTTGGTTTGTTAGAGGAGGTGGTTACTTGCTGGCCATTGCAGTTGAGCAGAAGCTGCCTCTCCAGCACATCTGCCCACATCTGCAGCACAGCTGTCGGTGGAACGGCAGCCCCACCTACAGGAGGGAAACACATTTTAAAGGCTGCAGTAGTGAGACTTCAACCCCGATAGAGAAGACTGAAAGGTCCTACTGTGATGTCCTACTGTGTCCTATGGAAACTCAGAGGGGCAGCAAAGAAAAATTGGGAGTAACCAGCCAATTTCCCCAAACAACATCCCATTTGTACCTGAGTATATTACTGCAAATTTTTAGTTTAAATATAGAGACCTCAACTCATAATATTAGTTTTCTGTCAAGCAAGAGTAGACAATATCTAGTAATTATCTCTCACTTCCTTGCAATATAGCCAACTTCAATGAGTGGAAAAGACACAGCATTATCATGACCCTTTGCTTAATGAAAATTATTTCCAATCCTGAAATTCAGGGCATATATCAAAGATATCACTTTCATTTTGTTAGCAAATCTTTCCTTAAAATATAATTTTCCATTTTTAATATGTGAATGTGATCTTTATGGAGAAAAAAAAAATTCCAGTAAGATGCATCAATGAACGAAAGCCATCAGCAGGAAAGTTCAAATTCTTTACAAGGAACAGATTTTAACATCAACCTGCATTCTTCAGTATTTACGGGGTTTTTTTTCTGACATTCTAAATTGCCCATATTATCAAGGCAAATAATAAATAAATGAGGGAAATTGCATTAATTTTCATATTTTAAGGGAAGCAGAAATAGGGGGGGAAGAAAATGATGTAAAGCAAGATAAATCCTTAGCTGATAATGCCACAGGTCACACAGAATAAGCACCAGGTCTCAAGGGAAGGCATCCCAGCCCATTTTCGCCATCTCCCTCAGTTAACGACAACTGGTGTTCATTAAGAACTGAGCCCACAGGTCCCGGTTCCTAACTCCCAGGATTATTTGGCTGTGAAATGTGCTGTGGATAGATTGGATTTCTGGACTCATACCCTACCTATGGAATGGATACCACAGCAGTGGAAGCTGAATTAACCCAGAACCCATCCAGAGCCAGGAGAGGGCCACACACTCATCCACTTCTCTTGCCACAGTTGCCTTGATGATACAAATTCCTGCAGCTGCCTGCACTGCAGTCTCAGGGGTGACTTGCTCCTTCCAGGGAAGCAGCAAGTAACACCCTGCCCCAAATGAAAAAGCCACAACAGGAGCGCACAGCAAAAGAAATGCATCTTCTGTAAAAGAAGATTAGGCAAGAGGGGATCAAGACAATAGCTCTGAAGCTGCCAATGTGATCCATCTTTTCCCAGTCTTCCCTGAACAAGGTATGGAGAGAGCTTTGCAGAGGGCCTTCAAACAGGAATTCCCACCTCAGCTTGTGCCCTGACTTTGTATTTCTGATTCAATTCTCACTGCAAGTTCTTTCTCTCTGTTATGTTTGCCCAATTATCCCATCATAAAAAAAACTCAAACTATTTGATATAGCAGCAATTTTAATTGAATAGTTTAGAAAATATATATTGACAATATAATTTGATTAAAAATAAGGGATAATTTGGTTCCAATAATAGCGCATAAGCAAAAGATAACCGCGGGGTACGGAGTGCAGGGCTCTTGGACCCTTGTCACCTCACGTATAATCTTGCCAAGTGAAGATTCTCCCCTTCTATGCCATGTGTCAATGTCATCTCCCATTTTCGATTCATCACACTTCTAACTCCGCCCTCATCACCACCTTTACCACGCATGCACCACCACTCAGTTTGGTGGTCGCACAAGTCTTTGGGGGTCGTCACTGATGAAGGCTCTCCTCTTCCTCTTTGTCCTTTAATTCACCTTTGGGTTACACAAGCACACCAAGCCAGTATAATGTAAGCCAGAATAACATATTACTACATTTTAGTATCAAAGCAATAAATCTCTTATAGCTGGCATATTCCTGGGACACAACCAGACTTTTCCTTCTTTCTGTTAATTTTTAGTAACTGTTATCTCTTGCTTTTTCCTCCTGTCCTTGAACATCTGGTGGGAGGGGGGGGTGGAGCCCCTCCTCTCCTTTTCTTCTTTGGCATTACAACTTTTAACTGTTTTATTATTTCCAAATAATAATTACTATATCAATATTGATTATTGTTTCAATTTTATCAGCACGAGTCGTACTTATTTACCACATTTCCAACTGGAATTCACAACCACTCTACAGAATACAAACCTTTGAGAACCACTGGCTTAATGAAATATAATTCATTGCATTAAACCTATAAAAACTGGCCAGAGAAATCAGGGCTGGTGAAAATGCCAGCATAAATGTTTGTAGAAAGAGGTTGTAAGTGTATTTGGATCAGTAAATGGGTAAGATCTGAGACACACAAAGACTGATATTTTGCTGCTGATAACACAGGTCCTCTGCCACTGACATTTGTTACCAAGTATTTGCTGTGCAAGACACTGAAGAGCCCCCAAAATTCAGACCACTGGTAGTGCCTCTGGCAGTTAGGTTTTTTGACCAGAAACTAATAGAAGGTTTATAGCATAGCACAATCTTGCAGAGAGAGGCAGGTGAATTTAAATGTATCTTTCTCTTTGCCTCAGGCTTTTAGAAATGGAGGCATTGTGGAACTTGAGGAACTAATGAAAATTTAAAGCTACAGACAGTAAAATTTAAAAAAATTTTAAATTTTAAATTTTAAATTTAAAAATTTAAAGCTACAGACAGTTACACAACTGTAACTGCAGAGTAATAAATAAAACTGGCTGCTTGAGTGTGAACAGCATTAACATAATGACTGTGTTTATGCAACACTGAGTTTAAGGGAAAATTGTGTCCTTTCTTCACAATGCATGATTATTGATCATTTTAGCACATTTTGTTACTCCCCCCCCAGCTGAGGGTGATGTGACCGTTGGTCTGGGGAAAAAGAAATGTCAGCTGCCCATGGAGAGTTTGCTACCACTTAACACTGCTGGGAAAGCTTTATTAATAAATAACGGGCTGCCGGGAAGGATATGCCAAAAAAATAAACTAAGATTGAGTCAGCAAGTGCAAATTCAGCAATGAGCAGAATAATGAGGTAAATTAGCTTGAAAAGGCAAGTGAGGCAAAAGTTTGGTACTCTGCAGTCAAAGCTGGGAGAGAGGATGTGAGTTTAGGCATCCAATAGATGACAGTCCCAGTGGTGGGATAAAAGCAATAGTTACATTATTTTATTCATTCTTTAATCTTTGGCATTAGGGTGAGATTAATATTTCCAGAAAAAAAATTAGATTGTTTTCCTAGTCTTCATTTTCATAATGACTGGCGAAATAGAATGTGAAAGCAAACAAAGGAATTAGCTAGAATTTCTTATGCAGTAAATTCCAACTAGCGTCTATTAGTATTTCTTCTAATTAAGATTCTGTTTGGCCTTAGAAAGCAAAAAATCAATCAATACAAAATGGTAAATATATTTTGGTATGTAAACCAAGAATTTATCTGCTGAGAAGGTTTTGTTTACAGTTTGCTCTAGTACAGCATTTGGCATTTTATTTTGAAGTGCTATGTCCTGTGATGAATATGGATTTGAAATATTGATAAGCTTTGCTTATTTCCTTGGGAGTTCTTTCCAACATCAGTGATCCTCTGATAAGTGTGAAATACAAGGATTTTACCTTATCAGAAGTTAGACAAAATACTGAGAGAAAATATCTCAGGCACCATCCACTACCCCAGGACACAAAAAGCAAGTAAAAATCCCGTTCCTCACTTCTGCTGAAGAGATAGTGAGAAATGGATACCCACCACAAAAGAAAGGACTGTATTTCCACAAGTTGGGTGTCTGCAGACTCAGAGAACCAGCAGTAAGATCCTAATGCAGGAAAATCCCCTGGAGAACAGCTTGTGGGAAGATGGACACGTAAATGTCCTTTAAGGAACTGCTAAAGAAATGTCTTGTCTCCAAGAAAGGAAAAAAAAAAGGTTAAGAGAGTAAATTTGACAAGCCACAAATTTCCCTACTGGTTGTAAATCATGAACGGGAATGGCACAGGAGGTGACAAGTAGGTCAGATTACATAAAATAATGTATTAAAATAAATAAATAAAGCACAGCCAAAAAACTAAGTAACTGGAACACAGAACAGTCCAAAAACATTCTATAAGATTATTGACTGGAAGACAACAGAAAAAAAAAAACCTAAACAAAAAAGTCTGTGTCTTTGCTAGAAAGATTAGTATAATTTATGTAATAAACATAAGATCATCATCAAAAGGGTAAGAACTCAGAGCAGACAGAGAAGAGGTTACAGAGTGCTTAACATAGATTTTTTACTGTCAACTATAGGCTAGAGCAAGCTGAGGTAGGCTGGTAGATATCCTGGAGAGCTCAGGAAAGATGGACAAAATTGCACAAGACAAAGGAAATACAAGAGGACAAGAATGTGGGAATTATTTTTAGTGAGACTTCAGTAAAAGAACAATACTCAGCAGTCACGCAGCAGTTAAAAAGGAAAAGAATAATAGTGTGGATTTCCAAAGGCAAATTATGTCACATCAAGTTTTCTCTTACAATAGAGTGAGAGGTATTGTTCAAAGCAGAAGAGTTGGAGATGGCATACAGTTTGTGCTTTAAGAGGTTTTTATCTCGCATGATCATTGTCACAAATAAGTTGAGGCAAGAACACTGCAAAATTAATGGAAAACCTGACAGAAAATCACAATACTTACTTGCAATTCAGTGTTAACCTGGGAAATTATATTATGTGTAACCCCAGATGAGAGGATTCTATAGATTCATTAAGGAGCTGAATGCTGGGATAGAGAGTAGGCTCTTTAAAACCTTGATGTCAAGGTGGGAAGGCTGTGAACAGTGCAGGGGACAGGGCTAGTTAGAACTCAGAATATTAAATTGAAACCCAAGGCTCCTACTTAAGTAAGTGAAAATTATGTCTTTCAAATTAAAAATACTTGCATGGACATCTAACATTAACTTGTCTAATTTGAGACAGTCTTGAAAGAAATTTATATAAATGATTCTTATTAGCTTCCCAAACTCAAGAATTTTAAATTATAAAATTATAAAATGCCATAGCTATGTGTTCTAACCTACTCATGTATTATAACAAGCTCTTTATTACTTGCACACTATTTTTGCATGAAGACCCACTGCTTTCTTTAGTGAACTTGAGGGACAAATGAGAAAACTCTTCACCATCTTTTTTGCACCTTTATTACCTGGTGGTCTTACAAGCTGTCATGCCACACAGTTCAAGCTCTGCTGAGCCAAGAAAATAATTCATTTCTTAATACATTTTTCCATGACACTCATCACTTCGATGCCTATAGGCAGATTCATTTAGATAGTGGGAATATTATTCTTTCACCAACTTCCAATATGTTGAAATCGGTGAATCCAGGCTTCCATTTTTCCTTGCAGGGAAGAACAGACCTTGCTGGAGTGTGATTTATTAGGATGCTGCATAAAGGTCTTTGACAACCAACAGCATCTAATGCAACAAGCTGATTCACATCTATATCATGGATTCTGAAGGCCAGGGAAAATAATCCTGTTTATTGCAAAATACTGGCTGGTACTGTGGATGGGATACCTCTACCCTCCAAAGCACACAACTGCAGAAAGGGAAAAGTGCAACCTGCTTAATGAGCAGCACCTGAAACTGCCCTAAAACAAGGCCACATCATTGAATCACAGAATATCCCGAGTTGGGAGGGACCCGCAAGGATCATGGAATCCGGCTCTTCCCAAACCAAAATTAATCCTGACAAATAAGGGAAAATGGTCTGAAAACCAGAAGTTAAACTAAAGAATCATCTTTGTTTAGAGCAGCACCAAGGAGTGGCTACTACTGGAAGCACATGGGACTTAAACCTGTGCCTTTAGCTGCAGGATATCACGGTCAAAGAGCTGCTCCATGGCCCTGGTGTGTGTGAGCAGAGAGGTCTGAAAGGAGCAGACATGATCCCACAGGGCAGAAAAGGGCTGGCACAGCAAAGGAGGGCTTCTGAAACTGGGAAATACAGACTGTGAGTCCCTCCACAATCCTTTAAACAACTTCATTAACAACTGCCGTGAGCCAAAAGGACACAGCTGGAAAGCCAGCACTGGCCCAGAGGTCTTGTCTTAGGAGTTTCTTATCTGTTAGCAGTCCCTAGGATCTGTTAATAAACCAGATATTTAATGTTCCCTGAACAAATTTAGAGCACGTCCCCTACGAGAAAACACTAAGAGAATTGGGATTGTTCAGCCTGGAGGAGTGAACCTATGGAGTGACCTAATTGTGATGTTCCCTAAAGGGAGGCTGCAGTAAAGACGTAGAGAGATTCTGGACAAGGACCTGGAGTGACAGGGCAAGAGGGAATGGCTTCACACTGATAGAGAGCAGGTTTAGATTGGATATTGGTAAGAAATTCTTCCCTATAAGGATAGTGAGGTCCTGGCACAGGTTGCAACCACACAAAAGGGAGGGGAAGATTGAAGGGAGAACAGAAAAACAAAACCAAACTGGAACAATGAAATTACATGTCGAAAGAGCTGTAAATCTCAACAGAACTTCTCCCCACCTGTCTTGATTTGAAAAGACAGGTGTCAGCTAAGGAAGGCAGGAGTCTGTCTTGAAATGAAAAATGTAAACCCCCTTCCTCGAATATTTTTGAAATTAAGGGGCTTTTCAGTCAAAGATATGGGAGTAGGAATTACAGTTCTTTATTAGGAAAATAAAAAATGCAGTAATACAAAACAACACTGACAGAGTCAGAATATGTCCTGACACCCTGTTGGTCAGGGTGTTGGTAGCAGTCTGATTAAATGGTGGCTGCAGTCCTCCTAGAGTGACAGGTGTGGTTCTGTTGAAGAAGTGATCCTGTAGAAGAGTGTAGTTTTCCTCTGAAGGCCCAGTGGTGGTGTAGATGGGTCTGGTCTTCCTCTGGGAATCCAGGGCAAAAGAAAGCTGCTCCTCTGGGAATCCAGTGGGAAAATGCTGCCTGTGGTGTTTCAAGTCTCAGATTCTATCCAGGTAGGAATGCTTGGCTCCTCCCACTGGGTGGAGAATCTCACAATGGGATGATGTGATTTTACCAGTAATGCAGTGAGACTGGATGGCCCATTAACAGATGATAACTGCCCCACCTGGAGAGCAACACAACACACACCCCTGGTCACATCTTCTATTGCAACCTAAGACACCCCCATATTTAATAACCTCTCCTCATTTGCATGAGCCAATCACTACACCTTATTCCTAACACTACACAATCAGATTGTACAGAGAGGGTGTGGAGTCTTCCACACTGGGGATGTTCCAGAAGCATCCGGATGCAATCCTGTGTGTTCTGGGATGACACCACTTCAGCAGAGGGGTAGGACGATGACCATTCCGTGACTCACCTTGCCAAGCTGCACCCCCTGCCAGCTCAGCCTTCTGGTGCCCAGCGGGGCCACGGAGCCCCGCGGACGCTCCGTGCGGGGGAACCCAGCAAGCAATCGTGGCCGGAGCGCCGGGTTGGAACTGCGCGGGGCAGCGGAGGAAGAGCTCCCGCCGCATTTCCAGGGGCTTGCGATGCCGAAGGGCGAACCCGAGGAGTGCCCGGTGCTCCCGCGGGCCGAGGGGAGCGGCACTGACCCCCCGGCCGGGTCTCAGCCCCGGGCAGGAGCGCTGGGCTGTGCCGGGAAGAGCCGGCGGCACCGGGGAGCAGCGGGGCCGGGGCGAGGCGAGGGCCCAGCAGAGCAGACCCGGGGCTCGGGAGAGGGCGGAGCGGCGCCGCGGGAGGGGAGAAGCGCCCGCGGGCCGGGATTTAAAGCGTGGCAGGAAACACGATGTGAGGTGAGTGAGAAGGTCTTGTGTGAGGGTTGGTTGGTGCTTTCCAGGGAGACTGAGTTTGGAGGAAGGTGCTCCTTATCACGCTGGTTTCTGGATGAAGCTCACGGCTCACCCAGCTTCAGGTCTTTGTGCAGGGCTGCTCTCGCTGTCCCGGGGGGCTCGGTGGCTCGGGCACGTTTGCGGCTCCTAGGCCGGGCAGTGCCAAAGTGTGCTGTACCAGCGTCTGTCCCTCCCCTTCTGCTCCCATCTGCTGGGAAAGGTTATACGCTCCTTGTCCTCTCCTCTTCTAGATGGAGCCAGCAATGGAGTCCATATTTTCCATTTTCCAGACCCCCGGGAGGAGTGATACTGCAGAATATCCAGGTGAGGTGTAAACTCTTGCTAGTTAAATCCTGCAGGGAAGCATGGTGCCAGTATTCCATCCCCGGGATGCCATGCCAGGCTGAGGCAAGGCTGCAGTGGCATTCTGGGTTTCTTTCTGCTGCAGTTTTCCAGCATCTCCTCTAAAATAGGACAATATAGTTCATTAGGAGTGATGGGCAGCCAGCACACTCCCCTTTTCCAGGGTTTCTTACAGGTGAGGCAGATCTAAGGGAGTTGTGGAGCTGAATACAAAGTGTGTAAGTGCCTAGCTGTGGGTGTATGTGAGAATGGAGGGTTCTGTGGTACCCTGTCACTGTCAGGGACCTGCAAGGCTTTGGGGAACAGTCAGCCTCGTGGTTGTAGCATCAGGAATGAGTGCTCCTTCCAGAGAGAACCTTCTTCATCCCTCTGGGAATAAGCTCTTCTTGGGTGTAATTCCTTGATATAAGAGAAAGAACTCCCTCTCTCAGCAAGTTTGCTTATTTTATTAGTGCTATTAACATGTTGGTGGCCCTGTCCATGTAAACAGCATTTTGCCTCTTCAAGGACACATTATATAAGAACTTTATTCCTTTGTATCATAGAAATTGCCCTGCAGAGTTTTATCTTGAATGTAGAAAGCCTGATTTGGTTTTGTTAGTGGACTAAACAACCTTTTTTTGTGTCAAATGTGTGAGTACTGTTTTAATGCTATATTTAGAGATGCCAATTGCAAAAGCTTCTGCTTGAATCAATAGTAAACACCTGAAGTTGCTTGCAAAAATCAACTTTGACTAACTGTCTATTAGGTGATCCTCATTATTCTGTTAGGGCTGAACAGCTGTACATCTAAGATCTACCCATCTGGAGAAGATACATAGAGCTTGCTGTGGGGTGTATGATGGTGCATATACCCTTGTGAAATAAACAGGTTGCACTCTTTAGGAAAGAAAGGGACATGTTTGAATGTTTGTGGTGCGTTTCTTCAAAATGCAATTTATTTGGCTTGTCATTGCAAGGAAAGTAAATGTTGTGCTAGATTTTGCTATGAAAAGAGATTGTAATAGTTATTGGGAATAATTCCCAGTAGTAATTGGGAATTAGCTGATTTTTTTAATCAATAAAGAGCCCTTTGATTTCTGGTGCATAAATATACAGTATCTTTATAGTACTTAAAACTATTGCTGTGATAGAGAAGAAAACCTGGTGTGCCAGCCTACAAAAGACATAATTTAACTGTTTTCTGGTAAATATGAACTAGCACAAGTGAGAACCTAAATCTCCCTGTTGCTAGTGAAAGTTGCATGGGCTCTTTTGTCCTGAAAGATCCCCACCCAAATGCCCAGCTTTGAAACAGTGTGTTAATGATAATTTAGCAGGCTGGAAAGCTTTTGAGCTAAGTCTGTGGGAACAAATAGCTAAAAGTAGATATTTCAGATGGGTGAGATGCTTCAGCATGTTCCTTTCCTTCCTTCATCTTGGCAGTCTTTGTTTTGCCATTCCCTGAAGGAAAGAAGTACAAGGAAATGGGGAGAGGAAGGAAGAGAAGAGGAACATTTCTTACCTTTCTCTTGTTCCCTTTGCCACTTTTCTCCATCTCCTTGTCTCAGTCTTTAGAATTTCTGTTCCTCTTTGGGAAAAGGGAATCTGGTGTAAGCTGAAGGTAGGCCTGAGAAATTGAGTTATTTTACAAGGAGCAGCCTATCTGCCTCAAGGAAAGAGGAGTATTAAGATGGGTCTCCTACTCCATCAGGGGACTGCGTTTTGGGAGACAATGAGGAGGAGAGAAGCTTCCCTGAAGACCTTAAGCAAGAGGAGCTGCCTCAGGTACGTGAAGCCCAGAGCCCAGAGAGGAGGGCAGCCTGTGATGTTTCTCCTCATGAGCAAAGAGACTCTAGGAAGCTCACCCTTGATGCTGATGGCGAGACACTGCACTGTGAAGAGAAACCCTTCAAGTGTCCAGAATGTGGGAAGGGCTTCAAGGGAAACTGCAGGCTCCTGACCCACTTGCAAATCCACACAAGAGAGAAGGTGTTTGTGTGTGCAGAATGTGGGAAGAGCTTTGGCAGGAAGGCCAACCTGGTGGTTCACCAGAGAGTCCATACAGGGGAGAGGCCTTTCAAGTGCAAGGAATGTGAGAAAACGTTCAGCCGTGCCTCGAGTCTCCTTGCTCACCACAAAACCCATCTGAAAAAGAAAATATTTTCCTGCACTATGTGCAGAAAGAACTTCAGTGGGAACACAGCTCTGCTGCAGCATCAAAGAGTCCACACAGAGGAGAAGCCCTGTAGGCATTCAGAGCACGGAAATAGCTTCAGTGTGAGCTCAAACTTCATCAGATACCAACATCTGAGAGACAGACCCAGTGAACACACAGCAGGTAAATGAATTGTCTTTATTTCAAGTTACACAACATTTCAGAGGATACATAAAATATTCTGCTCTGTTTGTTCCTAAACAGTTTTCCCTCTTTGCTCTGAATATGAGTGCTGGGGGTTTGTTGATTTGGTTTTGTTACTTTTTTTCCCCCATTTCTAATATTTATCTCTGCCATCTGAGGAAGTTACTTGAAAAAGCTGAAGTTGAAATTTAGGTGTTACCACAAAGATTGCCTGGCACCTTAGACTCCCCAAAGCTCTCAGATCCCACTAATAATAAAGATCTCACTAACTCCAGCTTCATAATGTTGCCTGATGTCTTACCATAGATCTTCCGAAGATCTAAGCTCAGCCACCAAAATGCTAAGCTTAGGGAGATGTAAGGAATTTTGACTTGCAAAAGGCTGTAAGCAGTGCCTTGGTCATCTCTAGCAGCCAAATTTTGTTATATGTGGATATTGAAACCTAGTTTCTTGTTGTCTGCAGTGGGAAGCCTCTGGAATATTCTTAGCACATCACAGGCTGACAGACAGTGGATTGTTTCAAGTAGGGAGTTTTCTGGATTTTTCAATATTTTGTGTTCTAGTAGTGACCTTAAACTCAGGGATAAAAAAACTGCAGTTGTGGGGTGTTTTTTCCTGTTGTTGTACGTTTATTTGTGAAGTCCCTTTATCCTTGGTCAAAAAAATTTTAAGTTTTCATCTTGCGTCTTGCCTAGACACCCACAGAATTGTCGTGGGTGTTTGCATGAGAAGCAGGTGTGTTGTGTGTGAGGTTTTTCTTCGGTTTTTGTTGTTGGTTTCTTTGGAGTTGTTTTATTTGTTTTGTTTGTTTGTTTCTTTAAAAAAAAATCAACCCTGAGCCTTTCACCTTAACAATGGGAATAATGATGAAGTTATGTCATGGTTTGATGCTGGCGCAGTGCCAGTGCCCCCATGAAAATATATTCTCCCTGGTGTCTGCTGTGAGATGTGACCAGGAATAGAGCAAAGCAGGCTCCAACTTAGGAATAAAGAAGAAAAAACTTCATTAACCTACAATTATATATAGAAAGAAACACACACAGAACTCAGAATGAAAACCTTCCAAACACATTCCTTCTTCCCCCACAAAATTTCCAATACATCCACCCCTCAGATCATCAATTCTCAGTCCATCACAAGCCTTTAGATAATCAATTCTCAGTTCATCAAGGAGAGAGGAGTTCCTCTTGTGCCATAGGCTTCCCCTGGAAACACAGTTGAGACCTCTTGTGTTTCCATATCACACATGGCACTGCCCAGAGATCATTTGCCATCATGACATCTTCCTTCCAGGCCCAGTGCTCTCACCACTGTGCATGGACCAGAGCTGCTTCTAGGGTTCCCCTTTTAAGGATGCTTTGCCCAGTTCCAAAACAAGCACAGTCTCTCACTTTTGGGACACCTGTCCCCCCCAAATTCACCCCCTGGGGCCGAGGGGTCTCGAGAACAGAGATCTTCTTCTCCTTCCCTAAAGACAGAGGGCACCAGCACCCTCCTCACCCATCGCCTCTGTTCACGCACTCCTTCACATCACATCACTGCACTCTCTTGGCTCTAAGCCATTGCCTCCCCCTAAGTGCAGTCTCTGTGTCACAGGAAAAATGGTTCTGTCCATGGCCATACAAGAAAAGTCCAGCCAAAGTCCACTCCATCATCCCTCCCACCTAAGATTCTTCTCAACTTCTCTCGTGGCTCATTTCCTCTTATCTCATCTCAATCTCTCTTCTCATTCAACTCCAGGAGGATCCTCATGTGTAAGGTTTCCGTCATCCAAGAAAAGGGTTAAAAATCTCAGGCTCTGCCTGTCCAGAGCTCCCACACTGCCTGCTGGGCACCTTCTTCCTTGGCCGGCCCTGCTATCAACTTTCAAGGTGGCACAGGCACCGTCTCTCTCTCCCTCTCTCTCTCTCCCCCTCCCTACCCTCACCCAGCCCATGGCTTCCCCTCCCTGCAGCTGGGCAGGGGAGCTCTGACCTCTTTCACCAAGGGAACCCAAGAGAGCCAAGAGAGCTTCCCCCTGAGACTTTTCTGCTTTTAACCCCCTGTGTTCTCAGAGGCGTATCCATGTCCTCAGTGGCCACACCAGGTGCCAGTATTCCAATCTGAGCACCTATTGGTTTGACCACAACATCTCAAAAAAACTCACTTCCTTCTCGAACCAGGACAAGTTATAATCAGGTTTGTGCTAGAATGGCAAAACTGAATTCTTAACGTAGGGTTTGAGGCCTCTCAGTCCATAGATACAGAGGAGTGGCCTAAGAAACCTAGGCATGGAACCTTACACTCCTAAACCTTGGTTTTTCTTCAGATGAGTTTATAATATATTCTTGAAGAAAAGTTTCATTTTTGCCCTTTCAGTTGGACACTGAGTAGTATCAGATTTGTCTAACACTGTATCTGCTTCTAAAGAAAGCATGCAAATACAAACATATTTTTTTACTAAATCTCAATTTCCCCTTTCCTTAGCAGATCCCTTGCTTCAGCTTGGCTTCCTCCTTCCCCTGTGCCCCCACCTCAAAAAAAAAAAAACAATCAAACAACCCTGTATCTACCTAATCTTTGGTTTTGGACCACCTGTGACTTGAATGAAATTTGAATTTTAAAATGTGAATGAGAGGAAGGGTTGTTGCTGAGCTGCCATGTTTGGAATGCAGACCTTGCAACTTTTGACTTGCAGTATCTTCCTTTTAGATGCAAATCAATCTGAATTTACATCTCTGCATCAGAAAGAAGAGCATAGATGCGATGCAGAGGAAGGGGAGATGGATCACTGGAATCTTGTTTCTCAAGAGTGTAAGTAGAAAAACATTTCTGAACTGCCTGTGTTTTTACATAGCAGTAACATTAGTAGCATAACATTAGTAACATAGCATTGACATTCCTTTCTCTTTGTACAGTGAAGAAAATGAGGGAAAACATGGATATGCTTCTCCTGAATCAGCGAAGTCAGCTGCAGGTGCTTCAGGAAATTCAGAAGCAACTGAATATACTGCTACCAGGCAACGCTCTCCTGAATTCCAATGTTTATAGCTTAGGACTCCTGCTAGGACAGCAGGCAGCTGCTGCAGCATCCATTTCTTGCCCTCTTCTTAATCCCAGCAGTCTCCTCTCCTGTGAAGGTGCCAGTGCCTTGTCCTTTTTATCTGTCTCTGGAGCTCTGCCTTCACCTCAGCTCCCAGCTCAAAACCCTGTGGCTTCTGCAGCTTGCTCAGCAATGTGCTGTGAACGTGTCCAGTGTAAACATCTGTGACTCTTCTCAACCGTTCTGTCACTCGGGGCAGGTGACCTCTGGGTTGTGGTGTTGCAGTTGTTGTACCTGTGAAGATACTGATTGTACACTCAGATGCATCAACAAGCAGCAGTTGATCAAATCCCTGCCCTGGAGCCTGCAGGGATTTTGGCCAGGAATGACCTTTGTTGTGGCAGCTCAAGAGATTCTTATCACTGGGATGCACTGAAGTGCAACATTCGTATACAAGATAATTCATTAAACTTGAGTGTATTTTTTACCTGGTATGTCTTTCAGCATGTACCTGGGCAATTGTACCTCTCCTAATGAGTTGAAACTATCTAATGATAAAGTCCTCAGGGATGATATAAGTATCTCCTGTTAAGTATGATTTATATAGAGGGAAGCAAGATGCTTATGTGAAGATGTTCAGTTTAACAGCACCCCTGTTCCCGACATCTGTTTGCAAAAGCTTCCTACCTTTAGGAAGTCTTTATATTAGGTGTCCTTGACTTAGCTGATTTTCAGGCCAGCACTACTGCTCAAAATAGAAAAAAGTACTTTCTGCTTTTTGTGTAAAACAAACAACCCCCCCACCATCACCCAAAAAAGCTCTTAACTGTAAACACAAACCAAAAAGCCCTGAACAAAATACCATCTTTCAGGTCTACCTTTCTTACCAAGAGTTCATGAGGAGAAGCCAAATTGGTTTATTGGTTTAACTTGTTCGTTAGTTCAAAAGTAAACTCAGTTGAGCCAGGGTTTACTTTGTCATATTGTATTTGGATTTTTATGTGGTTTTGGCTGTTATGTATTAATTAGTGTAGGAGTGGGGTAAATAATGAAGACTGAGAGGCTTAGGTGCATCATCCTGTGAAAACAGCAGAGGAAACAATTCTTTTTCTTTTCTTTTTTTTTTCCCCTGTAGGACTCTGACATTGGGTCTGTCAGGGCTGGAAAGTGCAGAGTTTTAAGACATGTTCACCTGGTCTATCTTGTTTCATCAGTGACAGACTTGGGGCAGTCTCAGAACCTTTAAGCTTCAAAAGTGTAAAAAAAAAGCTCCTTTACCCTTGAACTGGGATAAAAAACTTTGAGCTTGTACCTTTGCCAGAAAGTCTTATCTCTTGAACTGATGCTGTGTTTGTGCATGATTGGTTTTGTGGTTTGTAGTTTTATTTTTTATATTACCTTATTAAAAGGATGCACTCCTAGTAATTAATAAAATAAGGTTTAGATTTTAGGAATGGGAAACACTAGTTCTCTTAACAAGTTGTCTTCTTGTTGGCAGAATGTCACATTCTGTCCCAAAGCTAAAACTGTGCGGCCAGGTCTGTCACTTCTGCTGTGTGACTACAGACTGTGAAATTCACACACTTGTTTCTACTGTGTGGGATTCTGGATTAGTCTTAATTCATCAAGATATTAATTTAAACCAAATGAAGAGGTCTTAAAGGACATCCCTTCAATGTGATCTTGTTTTGGTATCTTTGAGCTGTAATTTCCATCAGTTGAACATTTCAGTATCCTGGAAACTCAGGAGTACTGTTCATAACTTTTTTTGATGTTTAGTGTCATTCTGCATAAAGAAGAATTCCCTCATGAAATCTGTGGTTGAAGTTTATATTTCAGTTGGGTTTATGGTGTTCATTATTTAAATGTTCCACTCCTGTTAGAAATGAATCTTTGGTGAATTTTTGTCCTTCCTAAAATACTACATAGATGTGACCCCTGGGAATCTAAGGGCAGCCAGAGCTGTTGGTCCTGGCAGCTTTTGTCTGGGTTTTCCCTTTCTCTGCTCATCACAAATCTGGAGATGTCCTGGCTCCATTTCCTTCTCTTTGAAGAATAATAATAATAATAATAATAATAATAATAATAATGATAACAACAATGGATTGGTACAAGTATAAGAAATAATGATCTGAAAATACAGGAAATTGAAGGTAGTTTTTTGAGAAGCAGCTGGAATTCCAGATCTGTAAAACTGGCACTAATTTGCCCAATTTTGCTTTTAACCTGTCAGTCTTCAGAAGCATTTTCTTCTCATCAGAGAAAAATAAAATAACTCATGAAGTTGTTACTAAGCTGGTAGCAGGAGAGAATTTTGAAAAAGTTTGCAGATTAAAGTGCATCTGAAGAAATTATGCACTCAGGCAGGTAATTGAGGTGTTTCTGTTGTGAGTGGAAGTTTCTGAAGCTGTTAGCTGTGTGGAGGTCAACAGCTAGAATAATTTTAAAAAGAACTAACATATAATCCCATATTACACCTTAATCACACTATTATGGCAAGATAACTCTGGAAAAAGAGACAGCCAGTGTGAAATATTAATCCTGGATGACATTTAGGAGGTCATAACGTGGATCCATAAATTTAAAGATTGATGTGGCTGGTGGCCCAGCAGTCCTTAAAGGTTTTTAGCCTTGTTAATCTGGATTGGATCCTGATTTCTTAATCCTGTAAAATAAGGATAATGTAAACTTCAGCTAAGTTACATTGTGGTTTTTGTGATGTGGTTGCATATAAGACATTAATTAATTAGATTCTAAAAGTTACAAAGGTCTTCAGTGCAGAATTTTTAGGGCTGAAAGTGATCATTTATTAGTGATGATGGGGAAGACACCTCCACTCTGCATCAGTTTTGGGATTTTCTGGTACTCTACTGGGAAAAACCACAAGTTTTGCCTGAATCCACAGCTGTTGAAAGGAGTTAGGTTCTCAACACACGCAAAAGTGATCATTCAAACAGAAATGAGATTAAATGTTGAGGTCCAAAGCAATTATTCACCTATATTTTTTCTTCATGAAGGAGGAAAGGAAGGGAAAAAATAGAAAAGTAGAAAATGCCAAAGATAAATAAGCATGTTATCATGCACTTAACTAGGCTAATGCAAATATTTAAAAATACAACTCCAGTGACAATTGCAATTCCAACTCGTGCTAACCATTTTCTCTGGCCTGTAAGCCCTAAAGGCTTTAGCAGGGTAGTAACCCATGATCCAGGTTCTGATCTATTAAACCAGGCTCTTGGTTGCATAGACTGAAATAATTCTCCAGCTTGATCACTTAGTTCATCTTAGCTCATGCCTCCTCTATGGAGGATAATGTACTATGGATGGTAATGCAACACGCAGTTCCAGATAAACTCAGCATATTCCCAGCTATATTCCCTTTTCAGTTCCCTTTTCCTAATTTCATAAAATTCAGTATCTGTATATGGGGTACCTTTTGTGGTAATTTGAGATGCTTCATCTTTCAAATCCTCAGTCAGTTTTAATAAACAGGTCCTTGTGTAACAAGCACTTTGTCAAGTTAGTTGTGTAGGGATTCCAACTCAGAGAGTGGATACTGTTTCTTTAGGCAACCTTGGTTCTAATTCATCATATTCTTCTCTTGTTAATCTCTCTGAAAAATTGAGCCGAATTGTAAAAGTTGAAACACCAGCAAGGGAAGGAGCTGCACATTTGGCCTTCACTTACACAGAGCTTAAACAGAGAACAGAGGCGTGGCTGTGTTGCAGCTTGTCTTCCTTGATGAGGATCCTATGGCAGGATCTAGATGATCTTCCAACCCTGGCCAAAGTGGTTGCTTTTACATCTCAGTAGAGCTATCGGGAATGTGCCCAAGATCTCAATGGCATGGTCAGCAGAAGATAACAAATTCATCAGCTTGAATATTATATACGGTTCTTCCTTTCCTTAACAAGCAGGAGTTATGGCCAAACTTCTTCCTCTCAAATTCAGCAGTTCAGTCTAATTTTAGCAGCAATATGTGAAAAACCCAGCAGATGGGGATCTACAACTGTATTTTATTTATACAACAGCAGCTTCTTAGGGACCTTGAACTGGGCAGAGGCAGCTGCAGTGCAATGGTCTTTCCTATCACAAACAGTTTCTTCAGCCTAGAGCAGCATTAATGCAATTCCCTCAAATGGGAAGCACTTTTATAGAGAATAAACTCTAGCATGATTTATTGCATGGTTTTGCCTTTTTGTCATTGAATATGGCCCAAATTTCAGCTTTCCAAAATCTCCAGGACAAAAGAGAGCCCACCATATTCCCAAGGAAATGAAGGAATTGCATAAAGCATGGTTACACATAGTATAGCTATTGGAATGAATGCTTCCTGGAAACACATGAAAAATCAGGATGAACAAACAATTAGAAAAGCATTAAAGGGGTCTAAGATTGGGATTAAATCTTAATTTACCATGTTTATTTTTACTCCATGCATTTTGATTTGGGTAGTACATTGTAGATGCATTTTGCACTTTGGCAGGCTCCCTGGTTTTGAGGATTTTCTTGTTTTTCAAGGAAGGATAATGAAGTGACTTTTTCAGAGGCAGAGGATTTAATTTTCTGTGATGGTAGACTACACTTACAGGAATGGAGAATCTATCATGGGAAGCACAGACTCAGGAAAAGACTTCAAAAGCCATGGTGAGTACCAGCACAACAAAACCTCCAGTGGTACTGCTGGGATGCCCACAGGAGCAAAAACCAGGGAACCCTGCACAAACCCAAAGAACCTCAAAATATTCACCCTGCATTTGTCATCCAGGAAAATTTGTACAGTAGTCACAGCTTAGCTGCTGGGTTTGAAGAAAGAACTAAACCCAAGAAGTTCCTTGGCATGTATGAAAGCGAGAAATCAAGCTATCATAGGCATCCTCTGTGCCCACCCTCCCTCTGAAAGCCCCATGTTAGTTAATGTGCTGGTACCCCCCCAAATTCTATTGAAACCTTAATAAATACTGTGGATATTTTGCATCATACAGCAGACACAGGAATTAAATCCACACACAGATGCTTTAAATCAATAACACTTAATTAGTTACTTCAAACAAAGTCAAAAATAGCCCTTCCCCAACAAGTCTAGTCAATAAATTTTGATTTAGCAGAAATTGAATAAGAAAAGCAGATAGAAGATAACTTGGATTTAGAGACTAATTATACTGGAAAGCAGAGATTTACCATTTTAAATGGAAGCCATTTAAATGTTGTCAGAGGAAAGAAAGAGTAACAATTTCATCTTTAGTCCATGTAGAAAAAAAATGGTTCCATTGCAAAACAGGTTGAAAGGATGGATTTTATATACTCCAAATCTGCCACCAACTGGGTACTCAAGGAAACTGCATTGCACTCAAATGCAGGCAGACATCCATCGCAGTCTTGCCAGGGCTGGCTGGCAGAATAAAACCCAATGAAGCGATGGGATAAGTGCAAAATGCCCCACCTGAAAAGCCAGAGGGTTCTTAAAACATTGGCAAATTCTGAAAAGACAGGTAAGATTTACCCTGTGCTATACCTGAAGGGAGCCTACATGAAAGGTGGAAACTATTTATATTGAAAGACTCCAGTAAAGTCTCTCCAGGGCCTTCTCTTTTTTCTGGAGGTGGAACGAAGAATTGTGATGGCCCAATCAGAGACAATTGTGATATAAAGAGATGCCAGGGAGTGTCAGGTGAGACAGCAGAAAAATGTGGCAGTGCAAAGGAGCTTCTGAAGGCTGCCTACCAGAAGAGGGGCTGCAGGACAGCCCTGTACTGGGCACTGGTGAAATCACACCTCAAATCCTGTCTCCAGTCCTGAGCCCTTCACTGTGAGATGGACATTGAGGGGCTGGAGCATGTCCGGGGAAGGGAACCGAGATGGGGAAGGGTCTGGAGCACAAATCTGATGAGGAGTGGCTGAGGGAGCTGGGGAAGCTCAGCCTGGAGAAAAGGAGGCTCAGAGGGGCCTTCTGGCTCTGCTCAGGCTCTAACAGGAGGGAGCAGCTGAGTGGAGGTTGGGCCCTGCTCCCAGGTAACAAAGGACAAAACTAGAGGAAATGGCCTCAAGCTGCACCAAGGGAGGTTCAGGTTGGACATCAGGGAGGATTTCTTCACTGAAAGGGTGATGAGGCACTAGAACAGGCTGCCCAGGGAGGAGGTGAAGTCAACTGGAGCTTTAAGGAAAGCCTGGTCTCCAGCAAGATGGGCTGGGGAGCTCTGTGGGCACTTTCTCATGAGGGCAGCTTCTCTTCCAAGCTGTGACGGGAATATGTCCCTTCTGCAGGAGACTTGGTCCCAGAAAGGATTCAGAGGAACAGGGATGCTGCAGGGCAGCAGCAAGCCAAGGGGTGAGACCTGCTTGAGTGACAGCTCTGCCCTCACCCACTGGGGAAGAAGCCTTTTAGATGCTGCCACTGCAGGAAGGGCTTCAGTCACAACTTCTCCTTATGTCACACCAGAGGGGCAAGGGTGCTGGCAGCATCCCTGGGTGTGGTCTGGGTGTGAGCCAAGGTGCAGCTCCTGGTCCAGGTCTAAGGTACAAGGTGGGGGTACAAGCGTGTGACCACACCAGATTGCCTGGATTCCAGACAGCTGGGCATGGTGATGGCCTTACCTCACACTGTGCTTTTCAGTCCCAACACACCCCCAGCATGGACTGGAATTGTGCAGGGGGTTCCAGGGGATAGTTCTGCATCCCAAAGCCCTGCCATCCTCTTTCCCTGGTACCAGAATCAGATGCCATTTGCCACATGGCCAAGGTGCAGATGTTTTCTCAAGCTTCCTTGTGATAGGTGTCTGCCCCTTCACATCAACCCTCAGGGCATTTATTTTCCTTTCCCCCTATTTTGTGAAGCACTGTGTATACTTAGCAATGCTCTATAAATTAAAAGGATTGACATGGATTTATTTCTAAGATCTATATTAATTTATTTTGAACTATGCCAGATGGAAGTGGCCTTACGGTTCACAGCTGTTCCCTAGCAGCTAGGATGGGATTGCTCACCAGTCTAAGGACATAACTGGAGTTCCTTTCCACAGCCACTGTTAGTTTTGCCTCTTCAGTGTCACTTGGCTGAAATAATTGATTTCCCCTGGCCTGTTTGCGCTTTATTTTCTGTGGCTATGTAGCTTGAGAGGAGAATCTGAAACCCTTGCTGCTGCAGAAGTTAGAGGGTATGTTCTTCTTCTTCCTGGGACATGATCCCTTTGTGGGCAACATAAACTCACAAGACAAATTCAGAACATACTGGGGATGTGCAACAAGGAAAGAACCAGAAGGTTCACTTTGACAGCAGTTACCTCACTGGCTTCTCTACCAGCCAGGCTCCTACCTCTGGACCAGTGGGAGGCTGGAAAAAGCCAAGCTACTCTAATTCCAACAGAGCATCCCTAGCACACTCCATGCCAGACCTGTGGTCACCAGCTGGTGCCCAAATGCTCCTGCTAGCTGTGGGATGTAGAATACTGCAAATTTCTGTTGTGCTAACAGTGCTCAGATCCTGCAGTGGGACTGTGGCACTTGAGAAATACCTGAGAGAGACAAATGGATGAATGACGTCTCTGAAATAAAATCTGTCACCCTGGTGTTGTTATCCTGACTCTCTCCCTCTCTCTTTCTCTTCCCTTCTTTTTATCATTCCCTTCCCTCTCTTTTCTTTCTTTCTTTCTTGCTTGCTTTCTTTATTTTTCTTTCTCCCCAGAGTGAGTTTCCCATCAGTTTCTCAGCCCAAGAATCTGGAGTTGAGGGACATTCTTGGAATTGGTCCTAATTTTCTCACATTTCTGAAAGAATCTGAAAAGCCAGAGGAGGGCACTCAATGCTCACCTTTCCTTTATAAGGGAAAGTGGTTTATCTTTTTTTATCTGTAGCCACACACCATCCTGCTGGTAGAAGAACCTCAGTGCCACTTGGGTTCTATGGGATCCAGTTTTCCAGTACACTGCTAGTAAAAAAAATACATGTAATAGTGATAAAATACAGCTTTTTACACGTATTTTGCTTCATTGTGACTGGAAAAACAGATTTCTTTTGATCTTGGACAAGAGGTGTGGTTTTGTGTGTTCAGTAAATTTTTAGAAGTATTTTATGCCTATTCTCTAAAACAGTTTTTGAGATATATCAAACAAAAGTGTCCTGCATGCACAGGAGACTTTTTCTTCAGGCTTTCCTTCAGCAACACTGGTCTGAATAGGCCGAGACACACCAGGAGCCCCCATCTCTGGAAAAAAAAGGAACTAAAGAAAATTTCAGAAGATTTAGCAAAGGGAGGCCAGAAGAGGCAACAGACCCAAAGTCTAGGCGCCCTGAAACATTTTGCCATTGCAGTGGTGAATGGCTGAACCAGGCCATCACATGGGAGGAATGGAGAGTAGGTGAACAACTAGGAAGACTGGGGAAGGGTTGGACTTCCTGAAGCTGATGGCAAAATGTAATTTGGGGGTGATAACAGCTGCATGGAAGAAGGGTCACAACTTTCCAGATCCCCCATTGATCCCTCATACCTGGACTTGCTTCTTTTTGCTTTCCAGAGCTTTTACATTTGCCCTGCTGTTCATGTGTTGCCTTGTGACATTTTCTGCTCTGTCTCTCCCTCCAGCTGACCTTCCCCACAATGCTGCTGAACTCTGCCTGCCTGAGTTGTTTGTGTGGCTGAGATGTTTGTACTTTCCCATCTTCAAGCACAGAACCACAGAAGGAAACTTCTCTGTGTCCGTCCCTGTTCTGTCAGCGTCTCCCCTCACAAAAGGGCTGCCTTGTCCTGCTTTCCCCAGAGCACCTCCAAGCACACAGAACATGCCCCTGCTTTTACAGATGGCAGAGCTTTTGACAGGCCTGTATGTATCCTTCCATGTCCCTTTTCCCAGCCTTAGCAGATCTTTTCCAGTACAAGAACTGGGAAGCTTCTTCCCACAGCTTTGCATCTGGCTGTTGTGCTTAAGGTCCTTCTTTGCTGGTCAACTGCTTTCTTGTCTTGCCTGAGTTCTTTAACAGATGACCTTTAGATTTCTCCTGATGCCTCCAGGCAGAAATACCAAACAAAACAGGAAAAACAGAGTTTACATATAGTACACATTAGAGAGATTTCAGGCATCTTCTCAATTTTTTGGACATATGACCAAGCCTTTATGTGAACATAGGGTGAAACAGGAACCACAAAATGCTTTACTGAAAAAAAAAAAGTATTTTAACAATTATTGGGAAAAGGGAAGCAGCAATAGAATGCAGGGATCAAGGGGCTGAAACAGAACACTTTTCCTGTGTCTAGAGAAGGAAGAATTAAGATCAATGAACACAGCTCCTCATATTTTTAGAGAGTGAAAGAAGATGATAAAACATGATGGTATTTGGTCTGGACCCTTGAATCCAGGTTCCCTGGCATGGTCAGCCTTGATGTTACCTGTCAGGGCTGTCTTGAGGACAGGTGTTACTGTGAAAGCACTCAGGGTTTGCCTCAGGGCAGCCACATCTTGCCCTAAGCTTCAGGCACTTGAAAAAAAAAATTAGCCTTTCCTTTGGCTAATTTGGGATGCAGCTGCCAATGTGATTGTAGGTTTCTCCTCCATTTTTCACCTTGTTTTGACCATAGCCATGAATGCATGTAGAGAGAAAGTGAATTCCTTTCTCTAGAAATGTAACCTGAGAAGATCTTGAAACTCCTCAGGTTCTGAGTCTCTGAATTCACCACCTTCGCCATCAGTGCTCAAGTCAGTCACCTCCCAGCAGGAACATTCCTGGGGATAGCAGAGATGAAGTGCCAAGTTGGAAGCAGGAGGGGAGGAAAAAGGAAATAAATGACTGGTTCGTAAAAATACTCAACCTAGGAGGCATGAACCATGAACTGAAGAGAGATGCCAGAAGAAAACCAGACATGGCTCAGAATACAAGAGAGAATGACTAATTACAGATGCTTCCTCCAAGTCTGTCATTAGGTGACAGTAATGTCACTGCTGGTGTGATCATGAATATTAGTGCTGGTGCATCACAGCAGAGGCATTATTTCTCTGGGGCAGAGAAAAGGAATACATCCTCTTCTGGAATGCATCCACAAATTGTTACTTCACTCTGTACCATGAAGCTGTCTGTGAAGAAGGCTCTTTTATTCCCTTTCTTGGTGATGGCACAGTGCCCATATTTGCAGTACCCTTAAAAATCCACGTAGCTTTCTCCCTAACCCACAGAATAAAGAACATCCATCGGTGGAATGGCACACACTGTATTAACTTTTGTTCCAAAAGCATCATGTGAAGGACTGCTAAAGCAAAGCCTGTGTGAAGATATTCTGTGCTGCCATCTGGGCACAGCAAGGTTTGCTCTTGTGTCCCTTATGAACATGGGCAAAAGATTCCTGCCTTCTCATTCCCCAGGCTCCTTCACTGGCTTAAAGGTTCATATTCCTTGTATTAAATAGGTATCTCTGAGGCTGGGCTTTCATGACATCTGAAAGGGCAGGCAGCTCCTGCTGATTTGTGACTGCAGATTATCCTGGATGGCTAAAGCTCATGCCATCGCCAGCCATGCCACTGGGTTATTTTTAATTTGGATTGCTTCCCTGATCCAGTGTTCAGCACAGCTCCACAAACAGCAAGACTGGCACAAGTGAGGGAAAATTGCAGTCTTGGGTGGGTGATAACGAACATCTCAGGATTCCTCAAGTTGGTAATGCCACCATACAATCTATGCCATCAAACAGCAGCCTGGTGGGAGCAGCAGGGAGTTAAGAGAAAGCAGAACAAAGGCATTAAACAGAAATGTGCCCTTTTTTGCACACAAAGAGTATCCTCAGAAGAGGTTCGATTTCAGCATCTTTTCCAAGTGGACGTTACACAGCTGGAATCTGTGCTCATCTCTTGCTAAGTACGTCTAAGGAGTGGAGCTGCCAGGTTTGTACTACTCTGCTTATCCCATTGGAGCTCTGGTTCCACCTTATTTTCTTCCAAAAGCCTCATCTCCTCTTCTGTGTGTACTTGTGGTCACTTCCTCCTGAGCTCTGCTCGTGGTGTCAGTGCAGCTCTGTGTGCAGCTGTTAGAGGGATGCAGATTGAAATTTCATTGGCTGAAAAGTAATGGTTTCCCAGTCTACTCTTGGTTATTTTTAGCTGGATCAGTTCCTGATCCAATTCACTATATGGACACACAAACAGCTGTATCAGTGTAACAGAAGGAAAATGTTTGAGGGAAGCAGAGGAGAGGCTTAGCTGAGTTTAATCATCACTGATACCAAGTGGGAAACCACAATCATGAATGATTGTTCTAATGCCTGGCAGCAGTTATTTAAACTTCTCTACAGCTCCCTGTCTTACTTCTTATGTAAGAAACAAAGCCTAGGGAACTTCCCAACTCTCAGAAAGGAAACGGCCCTTTGCCTGATATAGCTGCCCCTTTCTGCATGAATCAAGGCAAGCTGAATGCAGGGAGCCTGAACAAGTCTGCTGGCAGGCAAAGCAGCCAGGGTTCCTCTTCTTTTCCTGTTGTAGTTTAGCCAGCCTGTACATTTAAAGGTCAAGTCCTGCAGAGACCAAAATTTGCCAGGACACCAGCCAAAAGCAGCTACCCAGAAGTGTGCAAAATAAACATAGTGGTCAAAAACCATGCCTGAGACACATGCTAAATACTGGCCACTACCAATAGACAGTGATTCTGACACAAAGATGGAAAGTATAATTAAAAATTTAGCCATTTATTCAGAAGCAAAAAAATTTATTTAGTCAATTAAAATAATTTACTGAGGCATATTACATGCTCCTTGGTGCCTGACCAACTGCTGCTGTGGGCAGGGAATGGTGGGGATGTTGTTCCATGAAGACATTCTTCCATCCAAAGGCAGAAGTGTAGAAAGGATTCACAGAATAGAATGGTTTAGGTTGGAAGGAACCTTTAAAGGTCATCTGGTTCCAACCTCCCTGCCATGGACAGGGACACCTTCCACTAGCCCAGGTTGCTCAGAGCCCCATCCAGCCTGGCCTTGAATAGTTCCAGGGATGGGGCAGCCACAGCTTCTCTGGGAAACCTGTGCAGGGCCTCACAACCCTCACAGGGAAGAATTTCTTCCCAATATCCAACCTAAACTCCTCTCTGTCAGTGTGAAGCCATTTCCCCTTGTCCTGTCACTCCAGGCCCTTTTAAATAGTCTCCCTCCATGTTTTCCATAGGCTCCCTTCAGATGCTGGAAGGCTGCAATGAGGTCAAACAAAACTACTCAGAACAAAACTACTAAAGTACCTTTAAGGTCATAAAGTCCAACCAAAAACCATCTTAGTTTGCATGGTCCATTTGTGTGTTTTCCTTTCTTGATGATGATCATGACTGCAGCAGCACTCTGAAAATGTGGACAAAACCACCGCTTATTTTGGGGTTATCCTAGGAATTTCTACAAAGCTGTGCAAATACTGGCACCTTTTTTATCTCAGAATTGCATCCAGGGATGACAAGCAGCAATTTCATTTAGGAAATTTTTAAAAGCCTTTTAATCTTTCAGGTGATTATACCTACAGGTTTTTTACATAAGCAAAAAGAAATACAAGGAGAGGTGTAAGCACAAGGACGTGTTTTCCATGGATGATGGACATCCATCATGGCAACCTTCCTCCTGCACAGTCACCTGAAGTTTCACAACTCTGGTTCAGACTAAATACCAATGATCTGATTCATTCTTCCACTGAATTTCACTATTAATAATTGTAAAAAGCACATTTAGTGTCATGACTCAGTAGGCAAAGTATCTCCTGCTCCTCCTGGCTGAAGTTTGTAGCAGCCCACACCCACCTCCAGCAAAGGTTGTCCATAAATGGCCCAATGGCTCCATAACCAGGATACTGACACTCAGTTTTCCCAAGGATTATTGTCTGAGCTTGCAGGGGAATTTGTCATGAGTACCTGCAACAGAGAAAGCCCCCCCAGTTATGTTTTGCTTTAAAATAGCATCCCATACCTCCCAAAACTGAAGTCATCACAGACACATCGCAAATTCCCAATGTACAAGCTGCTGACTTTTTGGAGGAAGGCATTAAGACAAATACTGAGTGATTTGTGAGAAGTCACAAAGGAAAGCAAAGGTTTATTAATACACCTTGATGTATAGCAGTTGACTGGAAATGTTCAGGGGTCTTGGAATTTAAAAAAAAAATGGAATCCCTCACATTACAACCCCTTTTGTAGCTCTGAGATCAAAATAATGGAAAATAAGTTGAGAGACCCTGTTGTTATTAAATCTTTAATTCCTGGGAGTCCCAAGTGGTCAGCATTACATAAAACTTCTATGAAAAATGAATTCCATTCCATGAATAACTTGGATGTATTACGTAAAATATTTACTGAAGACAAATGCCATTCCATGAATAGCTTGGATGCTGTTTACTTTGAATAACAGCATGTTCATCTACTGTAAATTAACTTCTGCCCAATGAAATTACTTTTATCCCTCAGTCTATCACCCTTTTCGTACATAAAGTTTATGAACACATTTCTATTTTAAAATACAAGTTTCATAAGAGCCTATACATGAAAAAGGACACTGACTGCAGCTCATTAGTTGCTCTTGACAAAGGCTCAGGGGAAGGGGAAAGCAAATACAACAGAGAAAATAAAATATCTGTGATGAAGAATCTTTAAACCTGGTCCAGGGTTGGGAGACAACCACAGGAACATTAATTAGAGCTCAAGTCTACATCCCACTGAGTTAATCTTTACATTAGTGGACCGTCCCTTAAGTGAGGTCCCATCTGCAGGTGTTTCTTAGCTATATTGAAGGGTTAGAGTTGTCTCAGCAACTTTAAAAAGCTGAATCACTGGATGTAAGAAAAAAAATTAATTATTCTACCACTTTCCATACACAGGCCCTTTTCTGTAAAGCTGCTTATCCTGGTATTTTATAATATGTAATATAATGACATTGGATAGTGTGTGCAATAAATTAATCTGCCTTTTTCATATACAGTTAGCAAAACTACAGCTATACATATACAAATTCTCTTTTCCTCTAACTGAACCAACAAGCTTTTTAGACAAACCCCACAATCTGCATTTCCTGACTGTGTTGTTTCAGATTATGACTTGCTCATCTTTTTCCCCTCTGGGCTTCTGTCTTCTCTGGTCTTATGACTTCACTGTTTCTATTCCACACATCCCTTCCAGAAGACGAACTACAAAATCACAGTAGTGAAACTGCTGATTTTTTGAAACCACAGTTCTCAGAGAAAGATATATTATCAGCCCATCCTTGTCCTGAGCAAAGATTAACTGAGTATTAAAAAATGGTAAAATATTATAAGTAATAACAAATTGAGAATAGATCATCAAACAAAACAAGGAAAGCCCCTTTGTCAAATACTGAAGCAGCCTTTCTAGGGCATGATTCACCTATTCCTAAGGTAGACACCTGAAACAGGTCAGATGATTCATCACCTAATAGTGTCCATTTCTCCCAAGAAGTTTCAAAATCAAACACAGTTCAGAAGCTCTCTTTGATTTTAATACATATTTTCAGATTTGGGGATGAATTTCATGGTGTAGTTTTGACAGGCTTGGGGATGGTTTTTTCCTCTAGTTTTTGAAGGAAATACAGCTTTTTTTATCCCACTGTCAGCTGCCCATTAGGAACCAACTGTCTTATTTCAATCAAATACAAGCATGTAAAGGAATCAGAGATGAGGAGGTTCCTATATCCAGGAATCAATGTTCCTCTAAACAGGGAGCAATGCTCCTGTAGCCAGGGATCAGTGGTTAGGTGCAGCAGAGAATTCTTACTGGCATCCCCATGGGAGGATCAGCAGGGAGAACCTGCCTTGTCCATGCTCTTAAGCATTTTAAGTGGTATCCTGTCCAGGCAGTTTGTGCTCTTTAGACTGGAAGGATTATATAATATATATATAATAATATATATAAGATAATTATTTCACTACATAGCTGATACAAGGAGGCTACATAACTCCAAGTGATCCTGGAAGCTGGTGCTCCTAAAATGAAGGAGATGTTTTACACCTGTTCTTTGGCAGCCATTCCTCCTCAGGAGCTCCTGAAATGCTCACATTCCTTAGAAGATGGGAACCTCCTCCCCCTAGGAGAGTCTCTAAACCAGATTATCAAAAATCAATCAGAAATTAATTAACTTCTCCTATGAGGACAGGCCTAGATAGTTGGGGTTGTTCAGCCTGGAGAAGGGTCCAGGGAGACCTTATGTGGCCTTTCAATATACACAGGAGACAAGATGGAGACAATTGACAAGAGCCTGGAGTGACAGGATGAGTGGGAATGGCTTCACACTTGTTGTAGTGTGTTGTTAAGTTTCTTGTATTATTCCCCCAATTTATGTATTGTTCTCCCCTATTTCGCCTTTCGCCCTCAGCTAGTCGGACTCTAAACTTCAGGCCACATATGCCCCCCTCCGCACACACTGACAGAGGCTAGGTTTAGATTAAGTATGAGGAAGAAATTCTTTACTGTTAGGGTGGTGAGGGTAGAAGGCACAGAATCTGTGGCTGCCCCATCTCTGGAACTGTTCAAAGCTAGGTTGGATGGGGCTCTGAGCAACCTGGGCTAGTGGAAGGTGTCCCTGCCCATGACAGGAGGTTGGAATGAGATGAGCCTTTAATGTCCCTTCCAACCCAAACCATTCTCTGATGTTATGATCTGGGAGCCCATGAGGAGAGAGCTGATGACATTCCTAAACCTGGGAATTGAGAACAAAGCCCCAAAGCCCCACAGGGACTCTGGTTTCCTGGCAGGACTGGGATGCACAAGGAGTGAGCTGCACATACCGGTTCCTGTGCTTGATAGGGCCTGGGGGCCTGGCACCTGCTCCCAGCACCTGGCCCAGCAGGGCCCCCTACACCCACTCAGGAATCCTGGCCAACCCCACCGTGGGAAGCCACTGGGAACAGGGAAGGGGGTGGAGCACAACACGGCCAGGGAGAAGCAAGAAGCCACCACTGGCACAGGACAGGGAACAGCTAACAGCCAGTCTGGTGCAGGCTGGGTGTGGGAACACATCTGCAGCGATAAGATGTTTGCAAAACAACCTCTGGGAAGAAAGCAGGGAACTAGGTTTATTGAGTCCAGAGGAGAAGGCTGGAAATAGGGCAAGACATGACAGTGCAGTTGCAGTACACGAGAGGTTGCTGTTAAGGGAGACAGTGATTACACTGCTGGAAGGACAGAGATAAGATCTAACCAACTTAATTTCCAGGAAAGAAAAGAAGACAGGAGAAAAGACCAAGAGCAGATGTTGCAAAAACTTTCTCTGCATAAGCCAGAGCTGGAAAATACTATCTAGGAGGTTGTGAAACCCCCTGCACCAGAAGTTAACCAGACATCACCATGCTCTCTCAGTAGAGGACGGACTGCTGAGCTATTCCCCAAGCTGGCCTTTGGAAAACAAAAATCCATCCATCCTTTTCAAAAATAAACTAAAAACCACCCATGCATGTCACATGGATCATTAAACACATGGGTGATGAGTAAAAAGTTTTGCATTTGGATAACAAAGCTACTATAGATTTACAAATACTGATTTCAATGCAGGCATTCAAATTCAAAACATTATTTGGATAGAAAACTTTGATCTTTCCTCTCAAAGAAACCTGCAGTCGTTGAGCAGGTAAATGCTGCCAAGACCTTTTAGTGCTATTTCTGTCCCATGGCACCTCGTTCCTGCAATCAACCTTTCTTCTCTATATTCTGCTCCCATGTAGAGAAGCAGCAGCCATTTTATATTCTGTGGAGCACTTTTACTCCTGTTAAAATGTCTGTGGGCTGGGCCAGTGTCACAGCAAGATCACAGAGTCATCTTTCCACCATTTGATGATATAGGGCCATAAGATACTTCAGGCACTGGAAGAAAACCTAGACTATATGGTTCTTTTGGGATCCACTGCAGAGGATACTCCCAAGACAGAGAGGCATTCTGACCTTGCCAGTCCATCAGGAATAATTAAGGCCACTAGGACTCCATTGTAATGGAGTACCTAAAGGACATAGAATTAGGGTTTTTTTGAGTTGATGAATGGGTATCTAAGCTAGGCAGAAACAATCTAGGCAGATTCCCATAGGGCATATATGTGGAAAGGGTTTTGATGAGAATTCTGACCCTGGAGAAAAGCTTGACCTGTTTGCTCCAGTGAGAAGAGCTGGAGCTAGGATTCATGCCATCCTTACTCAGCATCAGTGACATCACCTCAGCAGGAAACCAGCCCCTGAATGAAATGTGCTCACTGTGAGACCTGCCAGGAAGGCATTCCAGCACCAGAGGTGGGATGAAGGCACAGATGTTCAAGCCACTGTGGGGGACTCCTGCAGGGAGTATGAGGCACAACCCCCAGATCACAGAGAACAATGTGACAATGCTCCAAGACACCGGGGTAGCAGCGGTTGGATATGAGCACCCTACTAAGATGATGGGCTTCATGGTTTTTCTGAGAATCATGAACAAGGGAGGGGGAGGTCCTAGGAATGGAAGATCAACCATCTACTTATGGTTGTGACTAGGTACCTTTTAAACAATCTTTTGGTCTTTTGATTCTTTATTCTCTGATTCCTTGGGGACTTCAACTCATGTGTGTCAGGAGGTGTGAAAATGTCAGAAGAGTCTGTGACAATGCATGTTGACCACAGGACAAGATTGTGGCCTCTACCACAGCCACTTTACCCCCTGAGCCTCCACAGTAATGCAGGAAGTTTTTTGCTGAGACAGAAACCCCACTCTTTTTATAGGGGTCATTCTGTTTTTATGTTTTATTCGTAGGATTATTCTTGTGCTGTCCTTAACTAAATGCAAAGAAAACTGAAAATATCACACAGTGCTAATCACAAAAAATGGCCTTTTTGTGTTTTAAGGACAAAAGTTCAATTCATTAAAAATGTGCCTTTGCTCACAGGAAACAATCGTGCTTCAGTCTGCCCTTCCAACAACAGCATCAGAACTCCAAACAATGCTTCCCCACCCTGTGTGTATGACTGTATTTCTTGCAAACTCCCATCCATCATTATAATCCCTCCTATGGAAAGGTTGCTTTTTCAAGAACTGAGGGGTGTGAGAGGCACAGGGAATCCTCTCTCAGTATACAACAGGCCAACATCATGGAGGTGATTCAGGAATATGTGCTTTTTTCTATTATGAGATTGGTTGTCTAATTAAAGGACTCATGTTACATAAGTTTAGGGCCTCCAGGAAAGCCACCATGGCTGGCTAAAATGCCAGAGATCTTATTTTTTAAAAAAAGTTGAAACTACAATAAAATGGTAGACGTTTCTTGAACATTCTGACAGAAAGCCTTAACAGTAATCCAGTGCACAAAACAAAAACTACCTGAGGAACGAAAAGGGAAGTTGCTCTCTAAACCTGCTGGTGTGACAACAACCAACATAGAAGAGCAGGCGCAGCAAACAAAATGGTGTTTGGGCTCACGTTCTCTCACCTGGATGCAGCCAGGAATCAGCATCAAGGAACAGCTTCCCATGAGGGGGCACTACACTACAGGCTTGGAGATCACCTCCAGGACTTGTACAAAGACACCGAACAGAGAGGGAAGCACATTTCAGCTTTGTTTATCCTCCTCTGCAAAAACTAAGATGATGAAGAATTACTGTGTTTATCCTGTTAAAAGCTACACTTCTATGTGTAATTCTGTCCACCATGACAACTGGAACAAAAACTCCCAAACACAAATCTGGAATGCGAGGAGAATTTGGGATTTCTGAACTTTTAACGGCTTGATTTCACAGTTACTGAAGAGGACCTTAATACAAACTAAGGACTTCTGTGTGCAATTTTTTAATGAACAAGGGATCGTCTTTATTGGCAAATGGGACAGATTAATTTGTGGGCTGGATTTTGTGTCTAGCCAGCAAGAGAAAGGAAATTGAAGGGCTGGCCTGAGTCATTACTACTGACCTACACCACAAGCAACACTTCAATGGACATTATATGAGGACCTCAGGTAGGAAGAAATAACAAAGAGGAAGATAAGAAAGCTTTTAGTGGGGTTTGCCTTTTCTCCATCATCCAAAGTTTTAATTTTTGGTAATCCAGGATCACAACACTGATGTATCCACACACAAATTTTGGAAAATCTTAATGAGAACTGGTTATGCAAACATTTCCAAACAGGTGTTCTTTTACAGCAGCCAATAGAGGCAATTCCAAGCTCAGTTACAATTTCAAGGAAATTTTTGGGCTTATCCTTTTTCTGCCCTGAGATGCTCCATGCAAAGGATACCCCAAGTTGCCTGTTCCTGGCAGGTGCCTTTCCCAGACTGAAATCCCCAGTTGCAGCTCCCAGGGAGCCTTTGGGAGGCAGTTCTTGGTTTCTTGCAGTGTATTCCATTTCTGTGTTGTGGGATTCTGAGCTCTGCAAAAAGCTGGATTTTTTCCTGAATCCTTCTGTGATTCTTCTGTTGCAGCTAAATGCCTTTGCAAATCTGAAGCAGAGCCCTCATGCTGCAGTAAATTGTTGCCCAGCCCCTGGTACTTTACACATCCCTGTGCAGGTAATTGCTAGATTGGGGTCTTAGCCTTACCTGCACCTCACACACTGTTTCCCTTCCTTCCTTAGCAGTGAGAAAAAGCCTAAAGAGAGAGGATCCAGGATAATGAGCATTGTCTGCTTTTCCCCTTAGAGAAGTCTTGGATAACATTACTGGGACTCTTAAAATACTTCTACTCCATTTGGAAATGCTAAAGCAAGAACTTCATCAGAGTCTTCCTCTGTACTATTATATATGGGTGTTGATGGCAATAACTTCAGTTGGGCTGGGGCGGGGAGGGTGACACTCAAGGGCTTCTGTAGAAATTATTCTGAACAAACCAATCCACTCACTACCAGAACATCTAGAACACTTCATTGTGGTTTTCTGTTTCTTTCACATTCAGGTAGGCTACTCACCCTGTGGTCATTTCTTCAGGCTTTCTGCTCCAGGTATGGATCTAGAATATGGGCAGGATGGGGTTGGGGCAGAGGCAGCTGTTCTGAGCATGCTGAGTGTCATCCCGCCACCTGGCTGCACTCACTCAGGCGCTGTGGCTGCCTGCATGGGGAGAGGCCTGCACACGTGCAGCTCCTACACAGCTGCATCTCCCTTTCAGCTGAAACCAGAGGAATATTTGGCAAGCCACTTGAAGGCAGCATGCTGCTTTCATTTCTGCTCTCCATGCTCAGTTTTGTAGAGGTCCCAACTATTTCAGCATATCTGGACTAGAATAAGAGTACCTGCAGTGGTGTGACTTTGTCCATATTCCACCTTTCCTTTGCAGTAATTTATTTCTAGATCCATACCTGGAGCAGAAAGCCTGAAGAAATGACCACAGGGTGAGTAGCCTACCTGAATGTGAAAGAAACAGAAAACCACAATGAAGTGTTCTAGATGTTCTGGTAGTGAGTGGATTGGTTTGTTCAGAATAATTTCTACAGAAGCCCTTGAGTGTCACCCTCCCCGCCCCAGCCCAACTGAAGTTATTGCCATCAACACCCATATATAATAGTACAGAGGAAGACTCTGATGAAGTTCTTGCTTTAGCATTTCCAAATGGAGTAGAAGTATTTTAAGAGTCCCAGTAATGTTATCCAAGACTTCTCTAAGGGGAAAAGCAGACAATGCTCATTATCCTGGATCCTCTCTCTTTAGGCTTTTTCTCACTGCTAAGGAAGGAAGGGAAACAGTGTGTGAGGTGCAGGTAAGGCTAAGACCCCAATCTAGCAATTACCTGCACAGGGATGTGTAAAGTACCAGGGGCTGGGCAACAATTTACTGCAGCATGAGGGCTCTGCTTCAGATTTGCAAAGGCATTTAGCTGCAACAGAAGAATCACAGAAGGATTCAGGAAAAAATCCAGCTTTTTGCAGAGCTCAGAATCCCACAACACAGAAATGGAATACACTGCAAGAAACCAAGAACTGCCTCCCAAAGGCTCCCTGGGAGCTGCAACTGGGGATTTCAGTCTGGGAAAGGCACCTGCCAGGAACAGGCAACTTGGGGTATCCTTTGCATGGAGCATCTCAGGGCAGAAAAAGGATAAGCCCAAAAATTTCCTTGAAATTGTAACTGAGCTTGGAATTGCCTCTATTGGCTGCTGTAAAAGAACACCTGTTTGGAAATGTTTGCATAACCAGTTCTCATTAAGATTTTCCAAAATTTGTGTGTGGATACATCAGTGTTGTGATCCTGGATTACCAAAAATTAAAACTTTGGATGATGGAGAAAAGGCAAACCCCACTAAAAGCTTTCTTATCTTCCTCTTTGTCTGACTACTCATTCCCTCAGGACACATTTTTTTTCTCCATAATGGCTTTCTGCCCTTTTGGAGGCATCTTAATAGCATGAAGCACTGGGGTTTTTCAGCCTTTTATTTTTTTTGGATCCTTGTTTACAGGCATTGCCTTGTGTTTCCTGGGTATCTTTTGTGAATCCTCCTCAGGTAGCCCATGGACCTCCTGATATGTGTGGACTCCAGGCCAGAAATTACTGCGGTAATTTTTGTTCAGTAAAATACACTGCTGAACTTCAGTGTAAAGTACCAAAAATACCCTTATTAATGTTCTTGCTCATAAACCACCCTTTCCCTGCACTATATATTTTCAAAAAAAATCCCTTTAAATTCAGGTTTGTGTTATTTACCTGCATGGACACTTCCATATAAATCTCCATATATTAATCAGGTGGGAATAGGGCTTAAGAAGCCATATATTCAACAGGAAGAGAAGAATGTGATGTTATACTGCATTATGTGTATCAAATGCAATTTTTGCAAGTTTGGCTGAGGGAAATTCTCCCAAAAATGTAAGAGCTTACTACTGTCCCACTGAGAATTCCATCAGTGAGTTGCCAAATGCTACTGGTGAGCAGGAAACTGGGTGCTTTAACCACAGTATGTATCATTAAACGCTGGTAACTGCTTCAGAGACTATAACCACTTTAGCATAGCTCCTTTTTTCCCCCAATACTTATTCAAAGGAGCTTCTTGCTTATGAAAGGAATCCATATTTTATTAATCCCAAACAAAAGGATTTTAATGGAATTGGACTAATTTTAAGCTATTTCCTTCTGTCTTTTGAAAAAGAGAGTACAAGCAAATAGATGTGAAGTTTTAAGTCATGTTTTGCTGCAGTTGTTAATGTGAAATCTTGAGCAGGAGATACATTGTGGGAATTTCTTCAATTTGTAGCTATGCTTTGAGCAGTACTTTGTCTTCCCTTCTGCCCAGCTGACATTTTTTACATCCTTGGGACAAGTGAAGTAACATCTGAGTCGATCTTGCCTGCTTTTGCTGTTTGAGACTGGCCATTCCTGCCCTCAATTCCATCCAAATCAGTGAAGGTCAACAAAACCAACATTTGCATGTGTGCAGCCCTCACTGTTCTGAAACTGTGGCATGAGCAGTCATTTTCTTTGATATCAGTCTGGACTGTAGCTGTAAACTGAGTTGGGAAAGCACATCAGCCTCCCCCAGACTGACATCAACAAGTTCAGAACCACTTCATCCCTTTCATTGCCCAAATGAACTGTTGGGCAATGTCAGGCTACGGAATGTGTGCAAATAAAAACATCCTTTTACCACCTTTCATGGCTAACAGGCAGGGACTCTCCAGACCATCCCGTGCTCTCATGCCCCTAAGGATAGCCTTTGTCTCAAGACAGTCTGCAGCCTTGTCCATTTGTTTAAATTTTCCTGGCAGACCCTATTAAAAAAGGGCAATGGCCTGACATGCATGTCAGGCCAGGCACTGCAATTACTCTGGAAAAAATTTGTACAACACAAAAAATGGGCCATTCACACTTAATCCATCCAATGTACACCTTCACTGTAACTGGTACATAATTCATCATGACAAAAAACTATCCCTTCATGCTTCATATGCAGGTATACATTTGTACAAAAATTCTTGCTGCTTATCGTAAGGGGAAAAAAAAAACAAAGCAACAAACCAAACCTGGATGAATTGAGTAATGATTATAAAGATATATAATTTTGGTGGATTATTTTGCTCCTGGTTTTACTCCATAAGACACAGCATTGTATCTAGGTCACTTGTTGGCTGTAGGCTATTTGGAATTCCCAGGAGAGGGCACCTGAGAAGGAAATGGGGAAGCCCATTTAGGTCTGTTCTTGTCTTGGGATGTTCACATTCTTTGACAATACGAGTTTTCTCTCAGAGCTACTGTCATTAACTCAGGTTATGGCAGCAATGTAGATTTATAACTAGTTTCACACAGAAAAGCATTTCTATCCATATTACCCAATTTCCCAGTTCTGTATTTTCCTAAACTTTTCTGTCACAGCTGCCTGGACATCTCCTTGAACAAATTTCAGAAAACATCCCAGAAATCAGTATTTGTCTGTGTGAAACCCACAGTTTTTTGAACACCTGGGACAAATGATGCCTCTCCTAGACAACAGCAGCAGTTCACCCTTGTAACTGCATCCACAACTGGCACTGAAGCAGATTCTCAGACTAAGACAGACCCAAGCTCACTTCCACAAATGAAGAACTTCCTGTAAACAAACCAAGAAACAAAAGCTAAAAATAGTCCCCCTCCCTAGCTGCTGTCATGTGGGGAAATCAGAGCATGAGATACACCTCAATCTGAAGCAGCGAAGATCCAATCCATATCTCTGAGGGATGGTTTGCACACTTAGAACAACCTAATACCCCCTTCATTCTTTCTACCCTACCAGACTGAATCCAAAGGTATGGCTGTAGGGATAAAAAACCTCTGTCAATGATACAGCTGCATTCAAGATTTAAAAAAAAAGAAAACTATTGTGCAACTGTGACACTTTTTCCTCTCTTACTTCAGCAGGTGCTGTAGCTCAAGAAGGTGCTGGCACCCACAAAAGCAGTAAGAGCACTGCGGTACCAAAGCTGAGCTGAGGCCAGGGGAGAGTCTGCACTTCTCTCAGCACTCTGCAGTGAAAATGCTATGCTGGAGACTGTAAACAAGAGGCAGGAAAGGAGATGACTGGATTTCAGAAGGGCTGCTACCTCTGGATGCTCACAGCAAGCCTTGGAGGAAATGAAGGAAACAACCAGGACTGACTCACAGGGGATGGGTGTTTTACTTGCTGCTTGTGTAAACTTACTGTGCTGCAGTTTCCAAGCTCTCTGTTCTGCTCCCTTTCACTATTACCAAGGTTCTTCATGCCATATGCACAGGCTTGCATCTGCTTGGAGTAAGGTACAGCTGCTGAACATGCCTAGGGAAGCAAACTGGCTTTCCAAGGAGGGCTCAAGCAGATGATTTTAGTTTTAAGAATATGTCAGCAGCTGAACCAAGTTACTGTTCTCTCCTGCTGCTTGCCTGGATTTTGGCATGCCCAGCTGTGTGCTCTGCATGTAGAACTAAACCCAGAATAGTGTCTGGGCAGAGCAGAGAGGATGTGACAGCGCAGGACTTGAGTGGGACAGGATGTTTACAAGGAGGATGTCAGAGTGGGAGGTTAATATCCCAACTGCCCTTCAGCCTGACATAGCACAAGGCATTGCAGGAAGCAGGAGCAATTCAGGGTACGGGGCCCTGCTCTTGATGCTGGTGGGCCTCTTTGCAAGGAAGGGACACACCAGAGATACATATATATATGTATACACACCAAGGAGGTGTGTCCTTGAAGGGAAAGGGGCATGCTCAGCTGCTGCAGGGCAGAGTTTGGTGGGCTAAGAGACAGTGCAGCCCAACCCATGTGGGATACTCACAGCATGGGACAAGCCCTCCCCTGCTCACACTCTGCTGGGTTCCAGATATGTTCAGGCACTCAAACTCTGTGCAGCAGGCAGAGAAAGCAAGGTATCTCAAGACATAATTCTCAAAATCAAACAGAAAATTGCCTCTGCAGCTGCTGGAGGTGCCAAGGACAGGGGGAGAAGTTAAGCCCACGTCAGACAACAAGTTGCCCTTTTCTGGATAGAAGAGGAGCAGTTTTCCACTCAGGATGACCAACTCCAACCTGCTGCCAGCTGCTAGGAACTTAGAAAATGCAGTGAGAAGATGCACTAGCTATTGTTGCCCTGATTTTTTAAGATTTTCTAAACCTTCCGATGTTTACATTCTTGTAACAAACTTTCTCACACACTTTCTGTAAATAGCTTATTGTTTTACATTCTTTTATGGAAGAAGAGAAATTTAATAGACTGTTAAATGACACTGTTTGTCCAGTGTCACTGGAGAGCTGGCACTTTCACCCTCCAATCCACTGTCACTTTTAGAAATCTATAAATGTTAGTCAGAAAGTAAACTTCCCTTTTTTTCACCTTGAGAGCAGCAGTGTGTGCGTGTCATGTTGTTTTGTGTCCTATAGTGACAAGCTATTTATATAATCTCCCAGAGGTCTGACACGAAACTAAAAAGAGACATGATCCAGAGTCAGCTCCTGGGAATTTGAAGCATCCCTTTCCTTGCGTCTCACTGTAAATGAAGTGATGCGGAATGGAATCTCAGCTGCAGGAGCTCATCCACTCTGCTGAAAAAAGGCACCCACACAAATGAATGAAAGGAGTAATTGAATCAGAAGACAGCAGCAGGCATGAGGATGATTCTGTAGCTGGCTGGGGAGAGTTCTCAGTGTGCTTCCACTTCTGAGTGGAGTTTTCCTGCCTGGGAGACTCCACATGGATCTTGCAGGCAAGGGAGGGTTCAGGACTGCCTAGGTGTGGGCTGCAGGGTTGCTCTGGTGGTTGAGCAAGATCCCTCTTTCTCTTTTGCGGAAATCTTCAGAGCACATCCTGGAGGAAACACCTGTAAGCCTCAGGAAATGATCAGGAGAAAAAAGCAGACTTAGCAAAGAGACAACTCTGGATATCAGCTTAAGAGACAAAATATATAATATAGGTAATACCTTCCTCAGTCACCTGTCTAAGATAATTCTTTGCACATTTTGTGATTTTGGTAAGCAAAGATCTATATAATACACCATGGCAAAGTGCACCCTCACATAAATCCTGTATCCCTTTAAGCACCGTGTACCTACAAGAGACAGAAAGCCCAGGAATTGTAGCTGTGGACTCAGCTTCTTAATGCAGCCTACAGAGTTTTTCTACCCATAGCCTGGTCAATTTCTTCTGAATTCAGGTGTTTCATTAATTTTCATTTATTTTATGATCTTGGATGTGATCCTGCCTGGGATACTACAAAGCCTAGGATAACCCAACACTTTTCCTTGAACCCTCAGCTGCCTGCTGGGAGGAAACACAAAGGGCTCACACATGTGAAGTTAAGAAGTGGGAAAACAAGACTCAGATAATGAAGGAAGCTTAAAAATTAAAAAGCATCTCTGAGTCTTAAGCTGGTCCAGAGACCTGGGCTGGTGGGTCAGCTGCACTCCAGAGGCAAAGCAAACAAGTGCTGTGTCCAAACCTGAGAGGGACAGAGTTATTGTAGAATCACAGAAAGTCTGGAACTGCAAAGGACCCACAAAGATCATCCAGCCCAACTCCTAGCCCTGCACAGGACACCACAGCAATCCCACCCTGTGCCCAAGAGCGTTGTCCAAACGCTCCTGGAGCTCTGTCAGGCTGGGTTCTGTGACCACTACCTGGGGAAGCATGTTCAGTTCCCGACCACCCTCTGGGTGAAGAACATTTCCTAAAATCCACCCTAACTGTCCCCTGACACAGCTCCAGCCGTTCCCTGAGTCCTGTCGCTGGTCAGACAGAGCAGAGTTGAGGGCCAGCCCCTCCTACTTGCGAGGAAGCTGCAGAATTATTGTGAGCTCTAACCTCAGTCTCCTCCAGGCTGAACAAGCCGAGAGACTTCAGCCACTCGTCGTATGGCTTTCCCTCTAGGACCTTCACCCATATACTTACTACTGAATTAAAAGAAAAAAAAAGAAAAAAAAAAAAGAAAAAAAAAAAAGAAAATACCTTCCGCTCGGACGTGTCAGGGCCTGTGGCCGGCCGGAGCCAGGAACGGGTCCAGAGCCGCCGTGTCCGCCAGAGCCCCTCGGCCACCCTGCCCTGCCTCGCTGCGGTGCCGTCGGAGCGCGGCCGCCGGTCCCGCACGCCAATCAGGGCGGCCCGCCTGCCTTCCTGTAGGTGTGCCCGGCTCACCTGGAGCCGCGCTCGGCACTCATGACATACCTGCGGCCCCACGCAGGGCGACGGCGAGGTGGCGGCCGAGGGGCGCCGAGGGCGGTCGCCGCTGGCCCCGGCCCCGCGATGTGAGCCCGGCGCAGGTAAGGGCGGCCGCCGGAGGCGGCGTTGGCGTGTTCCCGGGATCGCTGTTGCCGCATTCCCGGGAGAGGCGCGGGCCTTGCGCCGGATCCCCGCGGAGTCTGGGCCAGGACGGACGGAGGGGCGGCTGCCCCGCGGGGCCGGGGCGGGGGCGACGGGCGGGCTCCGGGAGCGTGGGGCGGGTGGGGGGACGGGACGGGAGCAGGGGGTGAAGGAAGAGGAGGGAGGTCGGCCGACCCACCATTTTAGGACCCGATGGAGACGGGAGGAGGGATCTCCGGGGAAGGCGAGCGTCGCTCCTCCCGCGGTGGGCCCGGTGCGGGTGCGCGGTGCGGGCGCCATCGGGGCGCGGAGCCCCTTGGCGTCCCGGGCGCCGCGGGAGCTCCCCGAGGGGACGGCGAAGGAGGCTCCGATCCGCCCAGCCCGGGGCCGCATCCTTGGCGGGGGCTCTGCGCCCCGACGGCAACGCCCGTCCCGCCCGCCGCCCCCCGTTCCCCCGCCTGCTGCCGGCAGCAGGGAGGGCCCGGAGCGCAGGCCCGATCCCAGGCTCGGCTGCCAAGCAGCAGCAGGAGTCTCTTCTCGCAGAAATGGTGCCTCCCACGCAGGAGCGAGATACCACGGTGTTCGCCGGGTTTTCAGCTCCCGCCGGGACCTGCGGCCCGGGAGTCGCGGGGGTGCTGTGCTTGAACTCTGGACACCTCCTTGTTTTCCTCCTTGCCTCGTGACTTCTGTAGCCTGTCACGGAGGGAAGGCAGAGGAACGAAAGGCGAGATCTTTGCCTGCTGCTCGCTTCCTGCCTCCTTCCTGCAGCCCCGGCCACCGCAGCAGCTCCGATGGCAACCCCCAGTGCCCCAACCAACTTGCCGAGGGGAAATTCGGAGGTCCCACGGCTCTCACCTGACCCGTCATCCTCCCAGCACTCATGTTTGTCGTTGCTTGATGCTTCGTTTATTCCAAGATATTGGCTAAGACTGCATCAAACCTGGTAGGAATTACGGGGTCAGAGATCTGAGCTCAGCTCATCGGTGTTGACTTGCTGCAGATTTTGCCAGAGCACTGCTGGATATCGATGCCCGTGTTGGCTTCTCCTGGAGCTGAGTGCCTGTTCCTCCTGGACCTAGCCACATGTATAATGTGTTGTTGGAAGTTTTGTGACCTGATTCCTTGGTGTTTTGGAGTTTCTCATAACCTAAATGACTTTGAGATGGCTTGGATAAGGGCTTAAAGGGTTGCACTGGAGGGAGGTGGCTTGGTTTGGAGGAATAATGTGTGGGTGACCCAGATTTCAGAACTGCACCTGAATTGGGTGAGGAGGAGGCATCCATAATCAGACTTGAAGCTGTAAGAAATCTGAGTTCTTCTTAGTTTTTGTTCATGTTGGGAAGAGGTCAGCTGGCTTCTGTGTAGAACCTTGTTTTGCCGGGTGGTGGTTAAGGGTGGCATTTGTCCTGTCCTCTTGGTCTGGGTAAATCTCAGTGGGATTACACGGTCCAGTTGCTTGTGACAGTAGGTGGCTGGGCTTGAGGTTGATGCTCGTGCTCTCTGAAATAGTGGGACACAAATACTTCCTCCGGGAACTTCTTGTGCTTCCTGGTAGATTTTAGATGGATGGTAAGTCTGTTCTGCATGCTTTTTTTTTTTTTTTTTAATTCTGTTAACTTTAGATGGATGTTCTTGTGCTTGGTCTGTTGAACCTTATAATTTCTTATAGTACTCTTATTTCATGTGCTTTCTAGTAGGAAAGAGTCAAATTATGCTATAGCTTTTTGATGATTTTTTATTTCCTTTTTTTTTCCTTTTTAATGTAATCTGCTTTAGAGTCTTGTTTAAAACAGGCTGTTTTATTTAATTAGTTTGTATTCATCTTACATTCACTCTCCATAGTTATCCCAGGCAAAATTTAAGGAGCAACCCACAAGGGAATTCCAATTCTTAATTGGAATCACTTTTTTTCCGAAGGATGTTTGATTCTAAGTATTTACTTTGCTTTCTTTCATCTGGTATCTTTCTAGTTCATGTTGTTTGCTTCGTTACTGTTTGGCTAAATTATCCACAGCTAGTTTATTTCAGTAGTCATGCCTGGGAAGTTTTGCAATTCCTTTCTGCTTTGCAGCTCCTCACTGAACTGTTGAATCTTTTACTGAAGTACTCAGAAGTGACTTCAGTGCAAATGCAGTTGTACTCTATTGTTTTGACAGTTGGGCTCTACAGAGAGTATATTTCCCTCTTTCCTGAGGTAATCACACAGTTGATGTTCAGAGTATCAGCCAGTTGGAGACAGATACCTTCACCTGACCCCTGGCAGGTATTTACATTCCCAGCTGGTTATCACTGCATTGAATCCAAAATTCTACTATAAAAGTACCCAGTCTTGATTTCAAGATATCAGGTGATAGGCTGCAGTGGTTTCCTGGATAAATTATTCCAGTGGCTGATTACCCTCGCTAATTTCTTATCTCCATCTGTCTGGCCTGGCTCCTAACCACAGAGTCTTGCTACAAGTCTTCATGTCAGGTTGACATGAAAGCCTGTTGCTGCCAGGATGACACATTCCAGCTAAAAGATGGTCTGTTGTACTGCAAGCCCATGGCTGTTAGTATGCTGAGCTCTTCCTTCTGGGAAGAGGCAGCTGTGGAGCTGGAGTCTGGGTGGTCAGCATGGTTTAGAGCAGTGATGGAGGGTGCCTGGCCTGGTGTCTCTGTGGGCAGGGCTTCCTGGGAACTGTGATTGAATAACTCTGTTGCTTGGAGCTGGGCTTCACATGATGAGCAGCCCAGCAGCACAACAAGATGCTGCTGAAGGAATGATCCAGTTCTCATCCAGTCCTGACTGCAAGCTCCTGCTGCATCCCTGGGATCAGCTCTGGTGACCAAGTGGCCTCAGATCAGTCCAGTCACGGCTCCAACTGATTAACCCCCCTCCCTAAAGAAAAAAAGTATAGAAGTTGGATTAGCCTGCCTTGTGGCCAGAGAGATTGCTGAAGAAGAGTAGCGTGACACTGCACATGAGAAATGTAGTGAGGGACCACCTTTTCCAACAGCAGAATTAGATGCCAGAGGGAATCACACATTTAGTTCCTACATTTCTGTGCTTGGATAAACAGGCTGTGGTTGCACAAATCCTCTCAGCTGGCACTGCTGTTGAAAGAAGCCGTCATGCCTTCCTGTTGGCATCTCTACTGGTTCTCTGGTGCGGTTTGTTGTGGGACCATACATGCACCTCTACCACCAGGAGAGAAAGGACAGAGGATGGAACTCCTTTTGGCAAGGTGAAGAGTTGGTGAAACTAGGAGTTGTCACAAGCATGCCTTACCTTTAAATCTTCATAGAAGGCAGTGTATCTTTTTGCCTTCTCTCTGCAGCTGACCTGCCATGAGAGCAGCTGCCCTGATTTACTCAGTAGTGTGGATTAACTCTGTTGTGTGGCTTGGGAGAACTGGGTTAACCCAGGACTGGGATTAGGTCAGCTGCTTTTATGTCTTTGGTCAAGAAGTGCGTGTTGAAATTTGTTGTGTGGGAAAGAGCATTTAGTAAGAAGAAGGTCTGAGCCTTGGCTGTGACACACTGCTTCCTATGAAGGATTCAGTGGTGCAGAAAAGTTCTAAGTTAATGCATTCATGCATTCTAGATGTGAGTTCTCAGTGCTGAGCAATGTGGGGTGCCCTTTTGGGAAAGCTTCATTAATCTTGTCTTTTCCATTAACAAGTGACTCCAGCTTTCTTGCCTTTAAGTAGAATTGGTTTACTGAGACAAAATCCATTCCCTGTCTATTCTTTTAGACACCATTCCTTCAAGTCCTGTGCAGAACACTGCAGGATGAGGAACAGAGCCTGTGGTGGGGACTTGTTTTGACCTCATGTTGGGGAGGTTGGATTAAAAGCAAGGTGAAGTCGGAAGAAGAAATTCCCATGACTTTAGTACAAGTTCAGTGCAAGGTCAGGGGGAGGGCTATTGGTTTTAATAGTGGGAAAAATTTAGAAGAGGGGAGGTGATTACCATGACATGTGTACAAATGCACATAGATAAACAGACACCATATGTAAATGTATACAAAATAGAGGATGTTCTGATGCTAGGAGAGGTTGAGGAGGAGTGGCTGAAGAAACTGTAATTGGATAGCACACAAGGAGGGAACTGAGGAAGCACAGGAACCTGCTGCTGGGAGAATACTGCATTCAAGCAGAGATGGCCATAAATTCCCTTCCTGAAAACATATCCTTTTTGCAGTGTCACAGAGAAGTGTGTGACATTTGGACACCAAACCACGTTTTTGTGATCTCAGATTGAACACCCAGCTGCAGGCAGGGGCTCAGTGTGTGAGATTGACTGCGCATGGCCTTGCTGGTGCTCTGAGTCATTAAGCACGGGGATTCCTAATGCTGATCATATACAGAATTTCCCATATCTCCACCAGGGCCAGGCTGGGGTGGTGCCCAGCGGGATCCACTAGCTGGGTGATCCCCTCCATGGGCAGAGCAGAGCTGTGCACTAGTGAGCAGACCCAGCCTTGCACAGGGTGGGACTGGAGGAGGTGAGGGGAGGGAAAGCTCCTGCTTCATCACCAAATCCAGCAGTAGAGTTTATGAATCCAAAATACACCCCTCTGGAGGCAGGGGAGGGGATTAGGATCCTGGTCATGTTAGGGCATGATTTGTTCAGGTTGCAGAAGCCCAGGGATAATCAGGGGACACGAGTGTGGGTTGCAAGCAGACTTGTAGCTAGTTGGACATGATCCCTGTTCACATCTGCCACAAAGTGGCTGCCATGGCTACACTTTCATATTCACTGGATAACAGAAATAGGTGCACGAAGCAGTGTTAAGCTAACACAAACGCCACTGCTGGGAGGATTAGAAGAAGATGCTTTGCCCGCGATCTTGCTGGGCAGCTGCAAAAAATCAGGATGTGTAAGCTATATTGTATGTGTGCTTTACACTCACCTTTACAGGTGTAGTGATCAAAAATGCCTACAACAGATTGTTTGAATAGCTTAAATCTTACTTGGGCCCTTAAATCTTCACTACAGATTGCTGTCTGTTACGAGGGGCTCGTGGAAACTTGGAAAGAGTAGATGGGAAGATTATACCTTTCACAGTAAAAAGATACCATACCAGTGCCTGTAGCAAAGCTCTGATGTTGTAGCATCAGATGTCTTTAGTGGGTCTGGGCTGCAGGCTAAATCCTTGGATTAAGCTTGAGTTTAGATGCAGAAGTTTTGCTGTAGGTATTCCATAGTGCAGGCATCCAAGGGTAACTCTAGACTATGAAATGTAATCCATCTGCAACATTTGAGTCACTCTTTTTTCTGAGGTCCTCGAAGATTACAGTCTGGTTTTACAGGTGAGGGCTGCCAGGCTGCTGTTGAAGTTGTGAAGGTGCAGTGTGTCTATTTCCATTCTGTTGCTGGATTTAGGGAAGAAGGGGTGTTCTGAGTATGCTGCCAGCTCTTCAGGACAGGAATAGTGCACAGTATTTAGAACAGTGAGGATTCAGTCCTGATGGTTGGTATGGCTCATGGCTCAAGTAACTCTTCTCATTATTTGTTCTCTTTTTCTGTGACTTACTTTGCACATGAAGATATTTCAGGCTTGAGTCTGGATACAATAGATCTGGTAGATCTTAGAGTGCTCTGAGAATGCTGCACTTTTCTCTCCTTTCTCTACTCCTCCGCACAAGACTGTACAATATCCTGAGTTGGAAGGCACCCACAAGGATCACTAAAGTCCAACTCTGAGGCAAGGTGTTTTCTCCTGGAAAGGCATGTCCCAGGTACAGGTAAGGAGAATTTCAGGATGGGCAAGGGGGGGAGCACTGGCAAGGCTGCAGTACAGTACACAAGCTGGTTGTGACTCTGTGCTCTGACAAACTGTGGGGCAGAGAGAGGATGCTGTGGGGAGACAGCCAAAGGGAAGTGGGACCATCCCATATTTTTGCAACAAATTACAGCTTGTGGCATGCTTTCTTAAATGTGCAAATGATTGAGGGAAATGGGTTAACCCCTCCAAGTCACACAGTAATTTCTTAATAGCAACTGGTGATGTGTATAGGGAATACATGACTGTATGTCACTCTCTTCTCATCCCTGAGCACAGCTGGGAAGAGGGAATATTCTAGCAGGGCATGTGGAGAAGGCTGAAAGGGAGGCTGTAGGGTGTTCCTGTAGGCACAGGGTGAACACTGCTTGTTTTGGTGCCATCTGGGAAGGCAGTCATCCTCTTGCATCGCTCCTGCAGTTTACCTTGTCTTCTGCCCCTGCACAATGAATAAACTGAGCTGTTTCATTTCGGAGAGGGCAGAGAGAGGAAGATGAGCAATTTGAAGGTATGCTGGAGCAATGAAATGTGCCTTATCCTGGAAGAGCAAGGCCAGGCATGCAAGTTATGTCATTCTGTCACAAGGGAGGGTCTGGGCTGTGAAAAGCAGCTAAAAATTGTGTCTGTGCATCTAGAAGAATCATGACAGCTGAATGGCCCAGTGGGTGTTATCCAGATGAATGACATTTCTTCCTTCGTTCTCTACCAGCGTCATTTTTGCCTATCTAGTTGCTGAGTGGGTGATAACAGTGGTATCAGACATGAAAATAAGCATCTGAGTATAAAAGGAGAAAGATGAATTGATTCTTACTCTGATAGTCGTTGCAGATGACCAGAACAAGAAAAGGTGAGATGTGCTGCATTGTGTATGCAGTGAAAACTGGCATGATCAGAAATCTCATGTTCAGCAAGGCAGCATGGAAGCAAATCTGCCCTGAAATGTATTATAGCTGCATTTTACTAGAATGTTGCCTTTGGAAGCTTAATTTAAAAGGTGGCATTGTAAAAGGTTTTGTTGTGTTGCTAAAAAGAGTGAACAAAGTGCACTGAAAGGCAAAAAAAAGGTATTAACTGATGTGGGAGACAAATACAGAAGTGTCAGGCAAAGCACATGCAAAAACACCAGCTTGGTTTTAAACTATGGTTTGGTAGAGAAATACAGTTTTGTGTTTAATGGGAGCAAGAAATAACTAATGCTCTCTGTCCTAAGTTCATAAAATTGATGGAAGTGGAGAAGGGGTCTCCCCTGAATGTAAGCACAACGAGAAATAGACATATCTATTAGATATGTGTATTAGAATGTGAATATCTGACATGTGTGAGATTATGGGAGTGGGGCTTTCTCTGACTGGGCAGTGAGACTCCTCCAGTACAAGTGCAATACAGAATGAGCCAAAACAACTAAGTATGTACCCTATATTGTGGGAAAAATCTTTGTTATTTGTAGAAAACAACTTTACATCAGAAAAGGAAAATATCTTAGTAATGTGTTTTGTTATCTGGAAGAACTTGGAGGCAAAAAAGACACGAAAATAAAGAAGAGAGTGAGCAGCTGATATATTTTTGTTGGGGAAAGGATTGCTTAAATAAGACTTTGCTTATGGTTGCAATCAGATATGGGGTTTATAACAGGCCTTTGCATATTCAGTACACTGAGCAGCCACTCCCTGCCTAATCCTCAGAATATGGCTGGGAGGTAGGAGGGTTTACTATTACCCCAACTGCACAGATGACCCTCAGACGGGCAGAAACTCCTGCAAAGAGCTAGAATACAGAATTGGAAATTCTGCTGGATGGGGCCATTCTTGGTTGCCCTAAAAAGATGCCAAAACCAGTTACAATCTAAGTCTTCTGCAGAGACTCCTTTTATTGAATGACTGCAGTGGGGCACTGTAGGAAGGAGAGTCCCCGGTATCCTAATGTGTGTTCCCCTTCCAGCCTGGATTATGTTACTGGTGATAACAGCTATCCTTTGCCCCACTGTCTTGAAATTTCTAGTGACTGCACCCATGTTTAACTGCTCATAAGCCCTAGCCGTGAGGAGAGGCAAGACTCAAAACAGCAGTGTGCATCTTTGCCACCTTCTGTTAGGACAAGTGCAGGAATAGCCAAAGGTTTGGAATGCTGGGGTATTCCCCATGTTTGCATCAAAAACAGCAATGCTGCTTGTCCTGCTGTGGGGATAGCTGTAATTGCACTTTCACTGGCACAAGTGGAAGAGGTGAGGTGCTTGCTTCAGTAATAGGCCACAAAGATCTGTGCTGAAAGCTGGGTTCCTCAGGTGCATCAGTCTGGCGGAGGTTAGACCAAATTTTCCGTCCAGGAACATGTTTGGGGAGAGGACTCCAAGAAGGAGAGCTCTGGCTTTTCGCTCTTTCTTGGGCATGATCTGCTGACAATCCCACCTCTTCCCCTTTCAGGCTCTCTGTTGCTCTTAGCTTTCCCAAATCACAGTGGTCACACCACATCATACCCTTTGCTGTCACATCCAGTGATTTTTTTTTTTTTTTTAAACAGAGCAAAGCAGTTTTCCCCATGCTAAGTCCAATGAACTCCTTTAGATGACTAAAGGAACTCTGCTGCATCTCATTGACCTTGGCAGAGATGAGACATTTATGTGTGTATTTATGCCCTGCTGATCAAAGCGTGTTGCAGGTAATGGGAAGGTGAAGGAGCCAAGTCTCTGATTTCATTTGCCTGGTGCTTATAGCTTCCTGGGGGAAGTATCTCATGGATGGGAAGGTACGCACCAGTCCAATTAGAATATGCCATGCACGCCTGTGTAGGCCAGGGGACGAGAGGACTTGGCATTTCTCAGACAGAGCTTTCGTTTTGTGACCATGTCATAAAAAAGGTGAAGGAAATTTTATCGGCTTGACTTTACACTGTTATTCACAGGCCACTGTTAAGTTGCCTCATCCTCTGATTTCTCATTGCCACACTGAATTCAGGAGCTTGGGGTGAATTTGAGACACACAGACCTTATTTTACTCCGAAGCATTGCCATCTGATAGGGTGGGACCTGGGAGGGGAAAGAGAGAAGTGGTGTTACATGCCACAGGGCTGAGCAAAAGGAAGCTGTGGGCCAGTGAAGAAGAGAGAGAGTTGATGTCTTCAGAGACTCCCAAAGAGTAATCTTAGGATCCTGATTGCTCAGCTAATAACAGAAGATCATGAAGCCAGCAAGGAGTGCAGTGTTGGAGAATCTGGAAGGGTGGTGGTGGGAAACTGACTGTGCCCCCTTATTCATATGCAGAAAAATGAAAATAGAGGGAGGAAGATAAAAATATCTCTAGTTTTCCTTATGCATTGAAACTTGTTTAATTATTAAAATGGGAAAAATATTTTAATTAATGCATCAAAGAAATGTCAGTAATATTTATGAGCTGGTATAAAATTAATGCTTTAAATTAATCCACACTTGGAGGTGTACTGCTCTACCTTTTTCTTTTTTTTTTAATTTTTATAATATGCTGTGTTAATGACAGTATTAGGAACTAATGCTAAATCTTACCTACAACATCTATGGGCTATAATTACTACTATAAACTTTGAAATAAAGTAGTACTAATTGGTAAAGCTGGTTATAAAAAGCATTTTCTAAGACTGATGTATATCCATAACAGCATTTAAACCCCTGATTTATACAACTTTTCACAGCTTGATCTGGAAGACAAGGTCACAAGAGTGTCTTCCTCTTCCCTTCCCGGAACTTCCCTTTGGATTATTTCCCTTTTAAACTTTGCAGGTTATTTGAGATTTCCAGGGCTTTTTCTGAGGATCTCCTACATGTTTTTACTTGTTTTCAGAATTGGTCACAAGGGCTGTCTCCTAATTGACCTCTCTTCCATACAACATCCCCTCAAGAGCCAGCCCTTTCCTATGGGAAGGAGGCTGGCTGTGGGTTCACCGGAGTGTCACAGTCAGTGGCAATAAGGAGACAAGGAAACATAAAACTATGAAAACAGTCACTCATTTGGAAATGGTTATGGATCCAGTTAGAATATCCTGCTTCCCCTGGTGCCCGCTTCTCACCTGAGAGGGCAGCAGACATGTTCCTAGCAGAGGGCCAGGACTGGGTGTGTAAAACCCCACTGCTCTGCTGCTGCTGGTGTGTGTGGGCTGCCAAGGGAGCACCTGGCTCTGTGTGTGGAGTGCTTGGCAGTCACACACGGAGAGACACCTATGCTGGAGTGGCAGGGACTGGCCTGTGGATCCTGGGTGTGGTTTAACTAGAACATAGGGCTAAGTCCAGGTTTCTGCTTTCCTCCTCCTGCTTTGCTGCCCAGTCCTGTGTTCTTATCTTCTCGTGCAGCTTGTACAGCTGCTCTGGGGTCCCAGCACATGGAGGACATGGGCCTGCCGGATGGAGGACTTCTGCTATGAAGACATGCTGAGGGAATTGGGATTGTTCAGCCTGGAGAAGAGAAGGCTTTGGGGTGATCTCATTGTGGCCTTCCAGTGCCTGAAGGAAGCCTATAGGAGAGAAGGAGAGAGACTCTTGATAAGGGCCTGGAGTGACAGGACAAGGTGGGATGGCTTCAAACTGGCAGTAGGTTTAGTTGGGATGTTAGGAAGAAATTCTTCCCTGTGAGGGTGGTGATGCCCTGGCACAGACTGCCCAGAGAAGCTGTGGCTGCCCCATCCCTGGCAGTGTTCCAGGCCAGGTTGGATGGGGCTGGAAGATGGAAGGTGTCCCTGCCCATGGCAGAGGGTGGGAATGAGATGGGCTTTAAAGACTCCTCCTACCCAAACCACTCTCTGATTCCATATATAACTACTGCAGGGAGCTGTCAGATTTACCTTTATTACTTATCTTTTCTCCTGTGTCATACCTTTATGGCTGCTCACATCACCCTGCTCCAGGGTTGTTGTTTCTTTTGGCTCGACAACTCCCTGGGATGGCTCATACATGGTCATGTGTGCACTGGCATGAGGAAGATGTTGGCAGAAACCTGGATGCATAGTAAATTGGTCTGTTCTGGATTTCAGGTGTTGTGGATTTTCAGAGTTCCATGTCAGGTCTTAATGGAGATTTATTAAGATCCAGGTGGTGTTGGATAGTTTGTACAGTCAGCAGCAGAAGGAATTGAGGAAACTCTTCTTTTCCTTTTTTCCTTTTTTTTTTTTTTTTTTAAGTAATGGAGTATAAATAAATGAACTTTGCAGGATATCTGCAAATACCTAAATTTGGCCTGACAAATTTGATATTTCATCTTTGTTAACCCAGTTATATCACAGTGTATTTCACTGCCCTTTTTTTAGTTCCTGGTAGCTCATGTAACTCGTTGCATCAGGCCTAAATAGTCTACGTTGTCATGAGTCCCAACCTTTGAAAAACAGGGATCAGGCAGAGAGGGAATGGGGAGTTGCCGTTCCTCTCCTTAGTTACAATTTAAGGTTTAGGATTAAGAAATTAAGATGAACTCAGACAGTGAGATTTAATTGTTGAGTCATACTTAGTTTTTCTGGCCTTTTCCATACCCATTAAAGGCTATACATCCATTTTTTCTTAATTGTAAGCCAAAACTCTCACATAACCACATGATTCTAGGAAGTGGGACTGTATGAGAAACAGAAAATGTGATGTGCACAATAAAGACTTGCATGGCCAACTGTGCCAGTTGGCCATACAAGCCTTAGACCCTGAGGAACAACGAGTTTTCCATGTGTTCACATTAGTACCTTCCTATTCAGCAACCACACGATTCCTGTGGCTTTGGGTGTTTTTCCACAAGGGAGAGGGAAGGGGTCCCCGCTGTTGCTTTCCCACATTTACATTTCTTATAACATTTTATTTATATTTAATACTTTTTGCTTCCAATACCAAACTTGTCTTGTGGTAGCTTCTTCAATCTAAAGACACCAGTTAAATTTCCAAGAAAAAAAAGGTTTGTTCCCTGAGAAGCTGGGTTAGGGGAGGGTTGTACCAAAACCTGTTTTTCCCACATACATCTCTACATCTCTTTTGGATGGATTTTTTTTTTTTTCTTTAGCTACAGTTTTCAGTACAAAACTCTATCATTCCTACAGTATTGCCAAGTATTTTTGTGATTTGGTTGTGATACAAATCCCATAACTTTTAAAAATAAATCTCATTGCTGGAGTCATAAGGTAATTAAAAGTGATATGGGGAGCTAAGGCTGAAAACATGCATTCTGAGGGCACAACACAAGGATAAATTTGTGGTTTTGTTGTTGTGATTGCTATCTCATGGGATTCTGAATCCAACAATTTTTTATTGTTCTCTCCAATTGATGGTACAATATTAAAGCCAGAGAATGAGAGTTTTCTGCTGTTGTTATGGCTGATGATACTGTACTATCACTTCCATGGAAAGTGCAGTTTTATGGGTATTTTAGCATTTTTTTAGTTGCATAGGATGTGCTTTACCTATTGATAAAAAAGAAGGATTTTGCCAGTATATTTATGGCTGGTTATATATCAATGTTTAGCTTGTCAGTCATCCCACACTACTAAAATGTTCCAGCTTTATTTTCTGTGGGACTCTGACAGCTACCAGAAATCTGACAGTTTTCCAGGTGGCAATTGATCTGGCTGTGAAAGAGGTTATATTACCTGTTTGCATCAGACAGGATAACTTTGAAGGGCCTCTCTGCCAGGCAGGACAGTTTGTCCCAGTTCAGTTTGCTGAATATTGTTCATTCTTATCTGCCTGTAGCTTAACTGTGCTCAGAACGGGTACAGGTTACACAAATGGCTCCACAGTGAAGGCTGGGCAAGGCCAAGATTTCAAGTATGTTTCCAGGTCCTTTGATGTCTTAAGGGCATATGCATCTGTCAGAATGGTTTGGTGCAAATATGAGCCTTCTTTAAACTGAGACTCAAAAACAGCAGTGTGGGATTCTGGCTCACACATCCATAGTGTAGTGAGAGACTGAGATTTCTGCCTCTAACTGGAGAATCTGTCCCATGAAAGTCTTGAATCATCTTGCTCAAAGAGGAACTGAGAACTCCTGGGGTTCATGTCAGACATGCCATCTAGGAATGTGTACAGCATGCTGCTAGTAGCCACCTCTGCATAAAATGTCATGGGGAAGGTAATTTGGGAAGTTCTTGCCTTCTTTTGTGCTCCAGATGTTTCTGTCACTTGTGTCTCCATCCCCAGAGTTTGTGGAGAGACCTGAACAGAGCAACTTGCAGTGACTCAATACATTAATTCCACTGTGGGAATTCTGCTGTTCACCAAGTAGTGTCAATTATCTTTCTACTGAGCTCTAGTAGTGAGAATCACACACTATTCTTGTTTATTCTCATATTAGAAAACTGCAGAATATCAAGGCTTACCCATTACTATTATGAATATAAACTTAACCTCTGCTTAGAGTGAACTGGGTTTTTTGCTTTACAGGTGACCCCATTTTACCTTAAGAATGAATCACTTTTATTGCATCTCTGGGAAGTGCAATGTACAATCCAAGCCACATTCTTCACTTGCTGTTTGCCAAATGTTCAGTAGCAATTTCCAAGATGAAATAGATGAAATTGTGTTCAACCCAAAATGATGCTTCTCTGACACTTTTTTTTTGTTAGCATTAAGTATTTTAATCTACTTAAATAGCAACCAATGTAAGAAAAGTATGGAAAAGTATCCTTTTTTTTCCCCTCAGTTAGTGAGTCATTAGATAATTAATAGGCTCAGCGTATCTTGAGTGTGCCTATGACGAGTGAAAGCTGCAACTGGGTGTGTTGAAACTCGGGCAAACTCCCTGCACTGGTGTGACTGGGAGGTCTCACCTGTGTTTCTCAGGCTTCAGTATCAGCTTAGATGCATTTTCCAGAAGATCAGGTGCTTTTGGCAGCTGTGTTTTGTTCTGCCCTGCCTAAGACACCTGAGGCAACTCCTGGTTCCCAGAACATTACCAGCACTGTGTAGCACAGCAGTAGACTCTACATTATTTTGCTGTTTTAGATCATATTACTTTCCTTTTAAGTCTTTTCCTTCAGCAAGCTCCTTCAACTCTCCATGCCCTCAAAGCTGACTCCATGTTACAGTTTTCCCCTCCTTCCTTCTTATCTCTAGCATCCTGTGTTATCTCTTCCTGAGCTCAAGAGTTTTGACCCCCCTCCTTCACCTCCCTTGATGGGTTGTACAGTGATAGAGCAGCCCGGGGTGGTGTGTGAAAATTGGTGACTGTTTTCTTGCAGGGGAGTATGTGCAGTGGGAATCTCTCACATGGACATGCAGCTGAGGAAGCCAGCCTAAGCATGGCAGGACTAGCTGAGGAAATACCAAAATTGAGGCTTGTGGCAGGGCAGGCTTTGTGTTCAGTTTCCTGGGTGTCTCACCAAACTGAAGTCCAGTGCGTGGCTTCCTGCGAGAGATGGTGCTGTCCTGCACACTGTGCTCTGGATTTTGTAAGGAGAAAGGCTGTCTCTGAGCTGATTCAAATCATAGAATGATAAGGAGTTGGAAGTGACCTTAAAGATCACCTGGTCCCAAACCCATCTGCTGTGGGCAGGGACTCCTTCCACTATCCCAGGCTGCTCAGAGCCCCATCCAACCTGCCCTGGAACACTGCCAGGGATGGGGCAGCCACAATCTCTCTGGGCAACCTGTTCCAGAACCTCACCACCTTGACAGGAAAGAATTTCTTCCTAATATCTAACCTAAATTTCCCCTCTTTCAGCTTCTTGTGAAGTGTATCCAAACTCTGTGACCAAGATGATTAAACCAAGCTGAGATAGCAGGAAAAGGCTCAGGGCAGCCTTGTTGTTTTTTGGGTGGGTGTTAGAGCCAAACACAAAACTCTTTCCTGCCTGAACTGTAGTCCTTAAAACCAGCTTTGGCATTTCTACACCACGTTGTGGCTGCACTAGCAAGGATAAACTCAGACTAGGGACTACTTGGAAACCCTTTGTTTCAATGAGAAAAAGGGTGTCCTCGCTCATGCCGCTCAAACATTATCATGAATGCCTTTCTTCTCTCACTGCCAGAAGCTCATGGCTTCAACTGGGCCGGAGCAGCTCCATCCCCACGTCACAGGGCAGGACTTTCTCTGCTGGGAGCGTGGGCTACTCCATGGCCCACAGCAGGGGAGGCAGGATGGGGAGTGGGGCCGAGGGTGGCCGGGCGCCACCCGGCAGCATGCGGTGAGGGACAAGGGGGTGGGCAGAAAGCTCCATTTCTCCCCACTTTTGGAGAAGGAAGATCTCGCGGCTCCATTTGTGTGTAGCCTTACTTCCTGGCTAGCCAAAGGGCTTGTCTGTGCTTGATAGTACTTGTTATTGCTCCTTTCTTGTTTGTTGGAGGAGGCGGGGAGGGAAGGTGAGGTACTTTCTATTTAAAACCAAAAGTGTTTGTCATCTCTGTCCAGGTGAATTAACCCACAGTGGAAGGAAGTATGACATTCACGTTGCCTTTTGTAAACTGGGAAAGCTGTTGATGGATTGTGCCCTTATGCTTTCACTGCTGTCCTTTTCTTGCTCTTGAAGGCCACCTCCTTCACCCTTCTCCTCTCAGGTTTTGTGCCTGTGACTGCAGCAGGACCAAGCACTGCCCTTCTGTTTTTGTGCTGGCATGTGGCCAGTTGCTCCCTCTCACTTGGAGGGGTTCTGTGCTCCCAGAATCACATAAAAGCTGAGTGCATGGGAGCTGAAGTCTGGTGTTTCTAGGCCCTCTCTAGAGAAGAGCCTGAGTGTCTTTATCTCAACAGGGAACATTGGTTTACCTCGTTTCACAGACAGAGCATATGAGGGAGTGATGGCCAGCTGATCATCTGATCCAGTTAGAGATGTGAAAGATCGGTAAGCCCCAAAAGGGGAAACAGTGAATTATTTTTGAGAGTTTGTATATCCTGCCTAGTGGCAGCGGCTAGATAGGTCCTGTGTGTTGCTCTATCACATTATTGCCCCTGCTGAAAATGCTAATTGAAAGTTTGCTTTGGGTAGCTGAGCTCCTGGGGGTCTCCTGGGACCTCCTCTGATGGAGCAGACCTGCATTGGGAGTTAAATGTGACTGTGCTCCACAGGCACTCTCTTCTGGTTTTTACTGGGCTCTTGTACATAGCTGCTCTGCGTGTGAAGACTACAGGTATTGAAGTTGGAAGGGAGACGACCCACCTTGCATTGGTCAGCCATCGACTCCGATTTATTAATCAATCATGCACCTTTTATAACAGTGTTAATCAAGTTCATGCATATTGCAAAATCTGAGCTCACAATAGGTCAGAGATAACATACCAACCCCTCCTTATGTTTCCAATACCAAGATTTGGGTTCTCAAAATTATTCTTGCTTTCCCAAAACAGCCAAAGATAGAACATCCACTTGTTATGAGAAAGCTGCCTGAGAACTCTGATGTGCAAGGCTCTCAAGGCCTTCATGTTTGTCACTTTTACCTGTAATTAAAAATAACCTGAGAACCTCTGCTGTTCACAGAAGCAGGCTGTGAGAATCTGCTCCTCACAGCTGCCTTCTAAGCCATCCCTGAAAAAATCTCCAACATACAGGTGCTGTCAGTCTTGTTTTATTATTTCCCCTTCCATCTCCATGAAATCTTTATTGCAGACATGTGTCTTCTACTATGGTGTACCCAGCCTTTGACCGGGAATTTAACAGTTTCCCTGGTGAAATGCATGTCCTCCTCTTGTGTTTCTGCAGAAAGTTTGCCTGCTCCTTCTCCTGCCTCACTTCTCAGAGCTCCTCTCTTGCTCTCCCTGAGGTGCGCAAAACACCTGGCGGTATTATGATAGGACAAATCTCACTTGGCAGCTTCCAGTGATGATGTGCTGTGCACCTCCCTCTACCCTGCCTCCCAGTATCATCATGGAACTGCTCCAAATGCAGTGTTAAACTCGTCCTTTCGCCTGTCAAAATCCCTTGCAACAGAGCCATGGAGATGAAAACTAGCATTTTGAGCTTAATAAGAGGAAATTCCAGGCTGTGTACATCTATGAAACAGCACAGTGAGCAGGAGTTCTTCCCCTGACAAAGTGTGGGCTTGAGCTTGAGCACTTTGCTATTCAGATCCTTATCCTATATTTACTAAGAGTAAACCTTTCTTAGCCAGCAGCTTATGTCTCCCTAAATAGTCTCTCTGCTCTTGGGTAGCCTGTTTTCGAAGACTCTCTGTATTAGGTGTGAGAAGTAGTACTTTTCTAGGCCTGGAGCTGAGTAGACTCAGGTGGGGTAGCCAGGAGAGCCAAGAGCAGTGTAGTACAAGAGTGATCTGATGTGGAACCTTTGAAAATACAATTTAGCAGTATCCAGGTAGTTTAGTAGCAGCTGACAGCAGCTGGAAACTCCGTGGGAATCCCCTGAACGGACATACCTCTTTGAAACAAACAGGTTGTTAAAATTACAGCTATTGCAACTACTCAGTGCTTGGGAGGAACAATCCAAATTGCTGAAAAACCCTGGTTTTGGCCTGGTTTTGTAAGAAAGACTGTATTTTCACTATAAACAAAAATTAAAGATGACATGAGAAAAGAAACACACAGGAAGTAGTTAGCTGATGAGTTAACTCAATTAGCTAACTCAATTGTTTTCCTAATTTTTTTTGAATTGAGGTTGTTCAGCCTGGAGAAGGGAAGGTGCCAGGGAAACCTCATTTCAACCTTCCAGCTACATGTAAAAAGTAGCTGTCCCTATTTCTAAACACCAAGGGTGTTTAGAAATAGGGACAGCTACTTTTTACATGGGCAGGTAGTCATAGGACAAGGGGGTTATGTTTTAAACCAAAAGAGGAGAGATTTAGATATGATACTGGGAAGAAATCCTTTAATATGAGGGTGGAAGGCTCTGGTACAGGTTGGCAAGAGAAGCTGTGGCTGCTCCATCCCTGGAAATGTTCAAGGCCATGTTTTGCACAGGAGCTTTGAGTGACCTTGGATAGTGGAAGGTGCCCGTGCTGGGGGTTGTATCTGGGTGATCTTTGATGCCACTTCCAACCCAAACCATTCTGTGATGACAATACAATTCTGTGATGAAGGTGTATAAATGCTTCAGTTCTAACTCCAGAGCATGCGCTCCTTGCCTTCAGAGCAGGTGTTTTGTTTCACTTGACGTAAGGGAAAACAGAAGCTAAACCATCTTTCAGGCCAAGCGTGCCCTGGCCATGGAGCTAACTGGGACAATTAGTTCAGATGTAATTATGCCGTTACTGCTTTTACTTTCTGTGTGGGATCAGAAGTTGGTACTTGTGACTACAGAGCCACTCTAGCACAAGGAAATCACCGTAGAAGAAAAGAGAGGCAGCCACAACAGTTTGTCTCTTTCTCAGGTTTTTTCCAGGTAGGGATTGTGGGTCATGGTAGAAGACAGACGGGTAAAAGTGGTGAATCATATTCTTCTGTCCTTTTCACAGACATACCCCAAATGTGCATTCCCTAGTGCTTTGTCATGTCTGAACTTCAAATGCAATAGTGGATGGGAAATTCCACTATATCCTTTGGGAAACTGTCCAGCAATCCTGAGATGGCTTTTTTTTTCCTTTTCCCCTCCCTAAAAGAGTAGACTAAATGATGACATAGTTTCTCTCTAGTCTATAGATTAGTCCACACACACCAGAGCTACTCCTCTAAACCCATGTGGTTTACAGCCTTCAAATATCTTGTGTCTTGTGTCATGTTCTAGTTACCTGTTAATCTAATGTGTATGTTCCTATGTTTTGTTAATTAATTTCTGTGGTCATTTGCAATGAATTTCAGACCCACACAGAGATCTGCAAAGAGAGCCATCAGCTCCAAAGAACAGGCAAAATCAGAGAAAACTTTTAAACTTGGCTAGAAGAGGCCAGTAGTATTTGTCCACCTTGCCCGATGAAAATCAATGGAGATTTTTGAAAATTTTCATGTTCTCTGGATGCCTTCTGGTACCCCCTTTTGGGTGTGAGATAACCAGCCATGGCCACCACTTTCCATAAGTTGCCCTGTGGCTATTGCATAGAGCTCAGCATCTCTGCTCTTCGACCAAAGTCACTTTCTGCATTTGCATGTCAAACTAAAAAGACACCAGTGGGGTTATTTTGATATTACTCTCATCTTCAAGCATACATGTGGTTTTTGCCTATTCTCAGTCTTTGTGTTTGTTTCCCAGCTCTTATCACCCTCTAGGTATGTGGTGTGTGTTTTGGTTTTTATCAGCTGCAGTAGAAGCAGTGAATTAGATCCATGTATCATTGTGAAGTAGTAACAGAAAAATTCATTTTTCTTCAGCAGGATGTGTCACTAATGGAGTCTGAAGAAACCAGTGAGAGAGGTACCACTCCCCCAGGAGCCAGCAGCATCACTGGGGAAGCCTGGGATTCTTCAGCCGTGGCAGGAGAGTATCATGCCACTCATATAGCAGCCGAAATGAGCACCAGCCCATCTAACTCTGCAAAGGGACCAGAGCTCAACACACCCAAGGACTGCCTTGCTGCTCCAGGGAAAGCAGCAGAGATGCTGGGCAGACCTTCTGACTCTATGCAGAAAGTGCCAGCAGGACTGGAACAAGGCCAAAGGGATACAGAGCCTCAAAAGGGACTCTCAGAACTGGAAGGAGAAATGCTTTTAGAGGAGGGTGGACTGCATTATTCTCTGAAACTTAGGCAATTGGAACTGGTTGACCTGGAAAGCAACCAGGGCCTTTCCTCTCACAGCAGAGTCCCGGATGAGCCAGCCCGTGGCAGCCCAGTCCTGCAGGCTGTGAAGCTCAGCACTGAGTTTCCTCAGTGCCAAGCAGAACTGCCTTTGCATGGCTTAGACCCTCAGGCCCAGGAAACGAAATCCCCTTTGACTGATGCCATTGCCTCTCAGAGGGACACACCTAAGTGCTTTTTGGTGTGTAAAACTGTTTCAGAAGGACATTATAAGGCTGAACCCTTTCTGGGTAACATCTTGAAGGACTCTTTGCAGGAGGTTGATGCTGGTGCAGAGCAGGAGCAAAGCACCAAAAAGTTGGCACCAGCACCTGATGAGCAGCCTACCTCAGAGGGAGCAGTAGAAGACACAGCTAAACCTTACACTTCTGAAAATGTTCAGGAAAGCTTAAGAGCACCCCAGGGTTTGGAAAAGAATACAGAATCTTCCTCTTTCCATCAGTTGACTTCCACCTTAACATGTGACAGCCAAATGAGTTCACTACAAGCAGAAGGAAACAACTCATCTGGTGAAACAGGGAATACCATGATGGTCAAAGACCAGGGAATGGTTCCTAAAAAGAACTCATCTGCTTCCAGATGCCTTCATCTAGAAGATGATCACAGAAAAATGGAGGGCAGACCTGCCCCTTCAGCAAAGAGTGCTTTTCAAGGAAAGAGTACTTCTAAAAGGACAGAAGAAGTGAATGCTTCACGGCATAAGAAGCCAGCTTGGGAGGAGGCAGTGTCTGGACTTCAACAAGAAGAGGAGGAGGAAGAGTGCAAAGAGCAGAATTTGCTGGAAGAAGGCAAACCTTTGGAACTCAAAGATCAGAAAAACAGGGAACAAAATGAGCAGGAACAACTGCCAAGGGAAGAGCTCAAACTGGGGGAAGAGCTGAAACTAGAGGCTTTATCATCAGCTTTTGGGTCAGAGATACCTTCTGTTCCCAGGCATAATGTGGATGTGTGTGGTTTGGAGTATGCTTCCTTGTCTGAGCAAACAGTATCAGTATTTCTTCCTGGGGAACCGGTCTCTGTGGAGCAGCATCCTGGTGAGTACGTGCTGCTGAAAGCTCATGTCACAGAAGCAGGTTCTGGATGTCAGCCACCTGCTGTCAGCCCTCTGTCCTCAAAAAACCAGAACCCAGGGGGGGAAACTCCATACACGTGCCATGTTTCTGACCAAGCAGAAGATCTGGAGGACTCTGGCCGCTTTTCCATCGGTGGTCAGGATATTGGAGAAGCTTACTGGGATGATAAGACACGACTGGGCAGGGAGAATGAGCACAGTGATGATCATGGAAAAGCTGTCCAGAGGTTTGATAAAAGAGATGCATCACTCTGTGGAGGGGTGATAGCACCTTTTAGCGCAGAGAACCCAGAGGCTCTTGTTCCAGCACACCCTTCATCTGGTATCAGTAACTTGGAGCCACGTGATCACATAGATCTTCATCCTATAACAGGAAAAGCTGAGCTTTGGGACTTCATTCCAGCTTCCCCCTCAGAGATCACCTCAGCAGTGTCAGCATCTGTTCCAGAGCAGGATGGTGGCAGAATAGCCTCTGTGACCTCTGAGCACTGTCCTGGCACCAGGCTGAACAAGCTGCCGGACTCTGCAGGGAAACCACCCAAACAAGCTGCTTCTGCACAAGAGTGGAACCCAACACCAGCAGAAACTGCTGTTGTAAGGACAGGTGCAAGGGAGGCCAAGACTTCCCATGAACTCCTTACTTCTGAGGAAAGCTATCATGAGGACCTTAGTGGCCCATCTTCTTTCTCTGTCACGTACACTAGCTCCTTTCCTCTACAGGGGGGCTTTCCTGGAGATAGGAGGTCTGTGGCTGGTATTGCAGGACCTCTGGAAGTATCCCAAACACCAGGAAGGACTTCCACTCCCCTGAACCACCCAGAGACAATTCAGCAAATCTCTCCCCAAAAAAGTGCCATTATACAAGGAAAAGAAATGGCAGCAGATGTGGATCGTAAAGCACAAGTGCCTTTATTTGATGAGCCTGACTGCAGTTTATACCAAAAAGAGCCTGGATCCAGAATTTCCAGTGTCCTGAGCGCCCTAACTTGGCCCTCCAAAGATGATTTGGTCCTTGCTGTGAACCAGCAAGGACAACCTCTGTCCCCTGTGTCCCACTCAAGCCTACCTCTGGGGTCTGAGCCTGATGCCAAACAGCTTCCTCATCCTCCTTCCCATGTCCAAAGGCCCAGTCAAGCTCAGGCCCCTGCACTCTACACAAATCACCTTGTTTCACCTCCAGTCCCTGAAGGTCACCAGCTGCTGGCTCCTGGACTGCACTCCAGGCCCCTCCTCAGCTGTGGGATGGATGATGGTAAGCTGGGAGCCATTCACCCTGCTCCAAGCTGTCATCTCCGGACTGCCTCCTCTGCATTTGATACCAACTCTGTGGCCTCTGCTTCTGATGGAGAAAGTCTAGCAGAGAGAGATGACCTTGTTCCAGTGAGTGGAGTGTGGGATCTTGGTGACTCAGGTCCCCATGATACAGAGACTTCTGATGACTCAGGGGTCAGTTTGCTGACCAAAAGTTTTTTGGCTCTTGGAAACGAAATGTTGGTTGGCTGCTCTGACACCAGCCCTGAAACAGCAGATCACGACATGGATGTAGAGAGTGGAAAATCCTCACCTGACCACCCTTCTTGGCCCTCGTTGGAAGGCCTGATAACATCCCCAGACTCCAAAAGCAGAGAGTCTGCACAGCTCCTTCCAATGCTTGCATTCACCAATCCTATTCACTTCCTCCGGCTCAGCCCTCCATCACTGCTGACCACCAGAACAACCTGCCAGGACAAGGAGCTGCGATGGCAGCAGCCCACAGGTAGCTTTGGTGGGGACACAAAGAACATCCAGGCTCCACTGGCAGTCACAGGGAAAACAGAAGGTGAGAGGAGAGTCAGGCAAAGGCCGGAAGGAGGAGAACACCAGCCAAAGGAAGAAAAGGCCAAACATGCAACCTTGGAAAAATCATCAAGTTGGCCAGACAAAAAAACTATTGGGGTAGCTATGCAGGACCCAGCAGGCAATCAAGAAAGCCCAATAAAAAGCCGAGTAAAAACCAAGGACTGGCACCGTCAGGGCCTGAAGAGGATGTCAGTACCACCAGACATCTTGCAGCGTGAGTCCTCTCTTCCATTTCCCTTCCTTCTTCCCCCCTCCAACTTAGAACAGTTATCAAGACATAGGATTAAATTAAATAAACAATATGATGGAGAAGCATGAGAGTAGAGACCTTAGCATGGCTCTTGTGCCTTTCAAGTGATATTCCTTGCTCCAGCCTTACAGCCGTCTCCTAGCCTGCCCCAAGTTTCCCTTCCCAGCTGTCCCCTCTTTCCTCTCTGCTGTCCTCTGTATCCTGTTTGTTCCCTTGAGTGATGCATCCTTGAGGGATGCACTCTGGGGCTCAGTCTCCCCATGCCACACTAATTCCTGCTAAAATAAACTTATTTCATGGATCCCTGAGGCAGTAAAGAAGAGCCATGCACACACCCTCAGTAGCCCATATCTCTTATCAGTTGTTTATTTGCTGCCTCCCCTTATTTTGCAACTGGCACTTTTAGGTTCCCACTTGACCTTTTAAAAAAGATTATATTCTCGTGAGCGCAAGATTTAAGAGTACAGATAAGAAGCAAAGTTTGTCAAACCCAAGGTCTCAGCTTGCACAGAAGTCAAATCACTGATGTCACAAGTGGAAAATATGCATCTTCTGTAATACAGCTCATTCAGCAGTACTTGCTATCAGGATGTATATATGTTCTTTACTAAACCTTACGTGAACTTTAAATAATTACTTCTTTTTAGCTCTTGCTTTAGTCTATTTTTGAAGCTCTGAAACATGCTGTATTTTTGGCACAGGGGAAAAGGAGAGGGGTATGGAAGGGTGTAAAAGGTTTGGAAGAACTCGAATCTCAAGATCTGTTAGTATGTTTGACCTGTAATTTCTTGATTCCAAATTTTAAAATATTCAAGGCAATAGTACTGTCTTTCCCCTTATCCATAACTGCAGCTCGGTCTTTGGACTTTCTTCCTTTTTCTGCTTCCAGTTATTTGAAATTTAGAATTTCTTCACACCTTATTTGATTAAATCTCTCACAAATTGAAAGGACTTCTCCATTTTTACACTTTGGCTCCACTGATCTGATACCTGGCCCTAGTAGCTGAAAGTGTTAGGACAGCACCAAACAAGGCACACAAGCAATGTCTTTACTTGCCTAACTGGAGAGGGAAGCTCTTAGAGTTACTGTTGCTGCCTAAAATATCAGCCTTTTTCTTTGTGTGAAAAGTAAATGTGGCTAACAGATGTAAAGTGTAAGTAATGTCAAGAATTATTAAAACTAGAATGTTTCTGACCCAGAAATAAATGCCACAAGGGCACCTGTACTCCAATTCAACACTGTCACTTAGGTGGGGCATAGTTAAGTGGTATCTGTGTGACATTTGGATTGTAGATTAAGTCTTAAAATTGACTGATGTGTTTACTTTCCAATTGTCTTCTATGCAGAGGTTTCTTCTGTTCCTTCAGAGGAGGAAGCTCACCAGGCACACAGGGAACCACCAGTCATCTCAGAAACAGTTATAATGCGGTGAGTCTCTCAAAGATCCTTAGAATTTGCCCCAATCCCTGTGAAGCACAGAAACCTCCGTTGTTTTTGAGTTACCAAAGATGATGATAAGGAGTGGAAAACTTTAATTAAATGCCATAGGTCTGTGTTTCAGTCTATGCTCTCTTGAAGAGAACCCTACTGCAACAGAGGTATTTCTGTGCCTTCAGGACAGCCTTTCCATTAAGCCAGACTTTTCCCTTTGTGTCAAGTAAAGCTTGTGGAGCTTGAGCTTGTTGGAAAATAAGAGGTCCCTGTTGTGACAGAGCAGTTTCTAAGGTTTGGATAAGCCTTCTCTGGTGCTGTGCCCTTTGTTCACTCCGTGTTTTGAAATCTTTATTCCGTGGCAGAGAGAAGAAGTCTGCAGACACAACAGAGAACTTCAAGCGTCGGCACTCCAAACTGATCAACTCCTGTAAGTACCTCCTGCCTGAGGTGCTGTGGCAGTCCCCTCTCCACCAGCATCTTTCACCCTTGCAGTGAGCACAAAGGAGAGGGACTTCTGCCACGTGGTGGTTGTGAGGATGTAGTGATAGAGAGCAGGGAAGGCAGTACACTCTGGAATCCTGCAGTACACTCAGGCAGCTGAGGAGCTTTGCCTGAATTTGGTTGTCCCAGTCTGGGGCAGAGTTTTCTCCAGGTTGAAAGCAGAGGGTGAGTTGCTACTACAGAAAAGATAAATATATGTGTTTTTCTCCACAGCAAGATTACTGTATCAGGAGTACAGTGATGTGGCTCTGAACAAGGCCATCCAAAGCCAGAAGAGAGTGGATTATCCAGAGGATATAGAGTCAAGTTTACCAAGTTCCCCGAGGCTACGGAGGAAAGTGCTGTCTCCCCAGGACTCATATTTGCAACGTCTGTCAGTCTCATCTAATGCATCCCTCTGGCAGGACATCCCCATGGTACGGGGCAGCAGAATACTGCTCAACATGTCCCGTGAGGAGCAGAGGCTGCAAGAGGTATGGGGCAGATGTGGCAAAGTAAATGGGTGGTCTTGTAGTCAAGAAAGAGTCTCTGGAAGGAGGGTTAAAGCAGAGAGCAAAATCTGTGCTGTGGGAATGCAGGTAGTTGAGGCAGAGGTCACTTCTACTCCTGGAAGCAGCATGGGGTATGAAGCAGAGCAATGCTGAAGTGCTGAATTTTAGAGAAAAGCAGCACTGAAGGACAGACTCTGCACTGTATAAATAACTCCAAGTAAACAGACATGGGGAAAAGTGGGAACATGATAAGGAGTTTTGAGTATGCTCAATGAAAAAGGGTGTGTAAAAGTAGAAGACTTGCAGCATTCTCCCATACATAAGCTTGTGAGAAATGCTAATAAAACCACAGTAAATTCTGTTTTCTGTAGTACAATATGAGTTTAGCAAATTGACCTGTGTGAGTTTAGCAAATTGACCTGTGTGAGCTGCAGGGCTGAGAGGAAACTGGGAGATGTATGGATTCAGCACAATGGTACAGAGAAACTGGGTAAAGAAAATGAGAGGATCTGAGAAGTGGACAGGAGGACTCAGAGAAAGAGGTGAAAACAACAGTATGGGAAAAGGTGTGTGGTACGGATGCTGGACTTTATGGGAGCTTATGAAAGTGGTGTTGAGGGGAAATAAAAAGTAAAATGAGAGCAAGTAGCTATTTTTAAGTCATAACACAAGTCTGTTTCTTAAAGAAAGTCTGTAAGTGCATGCTTGCCCTTCCTTTCTAAAGCCTCTCTTCTGTAATTACACACTCCTTGCAAGATGTGCTGGGAGGTTTTCCTGCTTTGCCTCGTTTCCTCTCTGTAAGATTCCTCACAGACTTGCACAGTGTACTGATGTTGTGCTCCCTTGTTTTCTCTCCCAAGGCCAAGTTTGAGCTGATAATATCTGAGGCTTCCTACCTGCGCAGTTTGAACGTGGCAGTGGATCACTTCCAGCGCTCGGCAGAGCTCCAGGCGATGCTCACCAACCAGGAGCGCCAGTGGCTCTTCTCCCGCCTCTCCGATGTGCGTGATGTCAGTGCCAGGTGAGACGTGGCCCTTTGCTTCCAGGTCTAACATGGTGCTTCCATCAGGAACATTTCTCACTCCTCTTCTGCACTGTTCAGTGCAGATACAGCACCTAGTGATGACACACCAGCACTGCCTGGAAAGGAATATTCACCTTTTTAGGTGACAAGGCAGTGTGAATTCTGGTGTTAAATCCCAGATATTACGGCTGAGTTGAGCACAGAGCTCACTGCAGGGGATCAAAATGGTAATGTAGCCTTGTGCTACTGCTTTCAACTACAATTAAACTTGACTAACTAGAGTTCAACCCAAACCAGCTCCTGCCCAATACAAGACAAAAGGGGCAGCTGCATGATCCCTGATGAAAAGTGGGGTAAAAAAGGAAAAACAGTAAGTTACAACCATCACCTGACAGAAACTAATGTGAATCAATAGAGCATAATTCATGAAATGTGGACATGACCCCACATGCCAGGAATTCTGTATGTTGTAGGATTCTGTTTTGCTTTTCCTCCTGCAAGGCTTGATTACATAAATTACTAAGCTGGTAAGGTTTGCTGCTACCTTTTCCATTTCTATTCGCAAGATTGTTCTGGTGAGGTCTTAGTTTTCAGTTGTTTCCTGACTATGCCTGTAGAAGCATGACCTCTCAGGAATAGAAGTCTTTTGCCTCTGCTTTTTCTTTGCTCATACAAAGCCTATATTGTCATTATCCAGACATTACACTCTCCCTAGACCTAAAGAGCCGTTTTGTGCTTGTGTGGGCTGTCAAGGTTTTAGAAGACTAAACGACACTGATATTTCCCTCTCATTTCTTGGCACCACATGCATGTGCTGCAGTTTCCTCTTTGACTTGGAGGAAAAATTTGAAGAGGACATGTTCACCTTCCGTGTGTGTGACGTGGCTCTGAAGCATGCCCCCGACTTCCGCCGGGTGTATCTGCCATATGTGACAAACCAGACATATCAGGAGCAAACCTTCCAGAGATTACTGTAAGTTTTTCTCATTTGCTGCACCCTTCTCCCCCTTCCATGAATAGCTTCCTGCTCTTTCAAATGATGGGCAATACTGCAGGAAAAGGCTGTTGAGCAGTGCTCTTGCTACACCCCCCAGAAGAACCTTCCTCAGTTCAATGGCATTTGGGACAGCAGGACAGAGCTCCTGCAGGCTTCTCTCCCATATCATTGGATGGAGAAATAATGTGTAATATCTGATCTTGTTGCAGGCTGTTCTCTGTCTGCCCTCTACTGAAGAGAGCAAAAATGACCATCCTGGATTATGGTTTTCAGTCTTGATCACTGAGAACCAGAGTGCAAACTACCACTGTCCCCATGAAAGCAGCGCTGCTAATAGAGGGAGTTGAAATGTAGATGTTACTTCTGGCTTTTACTCCAGAGAGCTGTGGAAAGAGGATAGAGATAATAACAGCTGTACTGTCATCCTGTAGCTGTTAGAAACCCATAGTTGCTCTTCAGCAGCAGAGTGGTGAAGTTTCTTGACATTTCTTGCCCCAGGGACAAAACCTGACTGTTGGGAGTACTCCAGCATTCCCTGAAATCTGATACTAGGAAGGTTATTTATTTACTCTGATGCCTGGATGTCTTTTTTTTCTTTGCCGCTCCCACAGAAATGGAAATGCAGGGTTCCAGCAAGTCCTGGAGAGACTGGAAAGTGATCCAGTGTGCCAGCGCCTCTCGCTTAAATCCTTCCTCATCCTCCCCTTCCAGCGCATCACTCGACTCAAACTCCTCCTACAGGTAACTGTGGTGATTCTCTGCCTTCCCTCAAGTTTCCCTCGAGTTGTGTTTGGAAGCAGCTGAGGGAGTTGGGAAAGGGGCTCAGCCTGGAGAAAAGGAGGCTCAGGGGGGACCTTGTGTCTCTGCACAACTCCCTGACAGGAGGGTGTAGGTGGCAGGAGGTTAGGCTCTGCTCCCAGGGAACAAGTGACAGGGCAAGAGGAAAAGGCCTCAAGCTGTATTAGGGAAGGTTCAGGTTGGACATCAGGAGGAATTTCTTCCCAGAATGAGTTTGGAGGCGTTGGGTTGAGGGCTGCCTGGGGACCTGATGCAGTCCTCATCCCTGGAGGTGTTCAGGAAATGATGGATGTGGCACTGCGTGAGGCATTGCTATTTGTGAATCATTTAGGGCTTTGTTGTGACACTACTTTAATTGTACCCCAAGAAAGAATTAATGGAGTCTTCTCAGAAAATGCTGATTTTCATTTCATTGAACTTTCTGGCTGTCTGCTAGGAAAACAAAGCAAGGGTTCCTTGGCTGCCCTCTGGAAGGCAGTCTGTGTCTATGCTTTGCCTGCAATTTTGACTAATAAAGAGCCATCCAGACAGGGAACCAGCCAGTCCCTAAAGAATTAATTTTGAGTTCTTTCTATGAATTTCTTCTTTTTGATTATTTGAGCTTCTTTTTACCAGGAGAAAACAACAAGTCTATTCTGTTCATACATCCATTTGTGGTTTAGCTAGTGGTTGCTTCCTATGCCATATAACTTCTATGTGACAATTAATACAATTTAGATTTACAGGAATTACTGGTCAGTATGACTTAACAGTGACATTCTGCATCTCAGTTTTTTGGCTTTCTGTCTCCACATGTCATCAGCTACTTCTGCTTTACTTTTTATTGTACTCTTCAGTGGTGGTAATGTCCACCTTTCCCTGTTTGCATCATGAAAATCATCTTTTCTCACACAGAATATCCTGAAAAGAACTCGGCCTGGGTCTGTGGAGGAAGTGCAAGCAACACAGGCCTATGATGCACTTGAAAAGGTAAAAGTGCCTACCCTTTCTGCAGCCTTACCTTTGTCTCTAATTAATCAACTCCCACCCTTGTCCCTGCAAGAAAATCTTGCTTTAAAAAAACCCACAGCATTACTCTGTTGCATCCCTTCCTCTTATCCTGTTTATTATAGAGTCAAGGTTTAAAGTTTTCTAGGACAAATGGTTATCTGAAATTTGTACAGCTTCATAAGGTGGATTGTTCTGTCTAGTGATGATTTGACTTTCCAAAGGAGAGCCACCAGGATGGTGAAGGGCCTGGAGGTGAAAACAAAAGGAGTGGCTGATGTCTGTTCAGCTGGAGGAGACTGAGACCAGATCTCACAGCAGTTCTACAGCTTCATCATAAGGGGAAGAGGAGAGGCAGGCCCTGATCTCTGCTCTGTATGACCAAGGACAGGACCCAAGGGAATGGCTGGAGCTATGTCAGGGGAGGGTTAGGTTGGATATCAGGCAAAGGTTCCTCCCCCACAGAGTCATGGGGCACTGAACAGGGTCCCCAGGGAATGGTCACAGCCCCAAGGCTGCCAGAACTCCAAGAACATTTGGACAATGCATTCAGGCACAGGGTGAGATTATTGGAGTGTTTGTGCAGGGCCAGGAGTTGGGCTCAATGATCCTCGTGTGCCTCTTCTAACTGAGAGTATTCTCTGATTGTAATATATACTTTTTTTGCAGGAGGATGCCTAAGGAACTGTCACTTATGCTGACACCCGAGGGGCTCCTGGGAGTAGTACTGATCCCACCATGCAGTTCTGCTCCCACCTCACTGCTTATCTGTTTTCCTCTGCAGCTCATCAAGGATTGCAATGAGAATGTCCAGCGTATGAAGAGCACAGAAGAGCTGATCTACCTCAGCCAGAAGATTGAATTCGAGTGTAAGGTGAGCTCACCCATTCCCTGGGCCTTACTCTAGTCTCATGTATTTTCTGTCTTTCCCCACAAAACCACTTTTTGTTCTCCTCTCAGAGAGAACACAGAGCTGTTGAACCAGAGCATCCTCTGCAGGCCACCTCTTCATCAGTGCTTCCCTTGACAATCATTCATGTCAGCCTTCTTATGAAGGTGCCTGCCATGACTTACACCTCTCCAGCTGGAGAACTGAAAGCACAATTCCTCAAGAGAAAGGCAAAAATGCAAATCCAAAACTCACAGGGACCCTTCTTCTTGTGCATATATATTTATTTTTTGTCTTGCAGATATTCCCACTCATCTCACAGTCGAGGCGACTTGTGAAATGTGGTGAGTTGACAGCACTGGACTTCAACAACCTGAGTCCAAAATGGAAAGTCACAACCCGGCCCATCTACCTGCACCTTTTCAATGACTGTCTGCTCCTGTCTCGGCCCAAGGAGTGAGTGCTTCAACACAATTCTTGCTGCCCCTTCTAAAATACCTGTCTCTTTTGGGGTCTGTGCTTTGGTGACAGAGTCCTTTCCCTCTGCCTGCCAGCAAGTGGCAGTCTTTGTCAAGTCACTCTCCTGTCCCGACTTGATGTAAGTATCATGAAAGTATGTGGAAATTGATAGTCCCAGTGCTTAATTACATATTGTAATACAAAAACCTATCTTGTGGTCCCTAGCAAAACACTTTGATTCTGCCTTTGCATCTCTACAATGTGAAATACTTGAACAATAACCACTTATTCTAGTTTTACTTGGTAAATAATTTCTTCCTAAAGCACAGTATGAGGACTAGTGAATGTGCAAATCACTGGTTTGTCAAGAGAGTTGTTGGTTAGTTGTGTTGGGGTTTTGAGGGTGGTGGGTTTGTTTTTAAGCTGTAAGCTACCAAAAAAAATCTGACAGGACAGAGCTTAGTATTTCTACCCTTTTCATTAAATCTCTTCTCTCTTTTCTTTGGTCTTCTGAGACTTCTAACAAGAGCACTGCTTAGGATGTGTGAAGCAGATGAAGACTTACTAAAAGCTTTTTGCTTTCCTGCAGACTATGTGACTCACTATGTAACCCTCATCGCCTTAAAACTCTCACCTTGTTTTGTTCCTCCTGTTGACCTGCAGGGGTGGACGTTTCGTTGTGTTTGACCACGCTGCTTTCTCATACGTGCGTGGCGAGAAGTGCGAGATGAAACTCCACGGGGCAAACAAGAATCTGTTCCGTCTCTTTCTTCTTCAGAATAACCAGGGGAAAAGAGTGGAGTTCTTGTTCCGGACAGAGACACAGTAAGAACTCAAGTTTACCTGTGGTATATCCTGTTACCATGGCCAGACACCTCCTGGTAGCCTGATGATTGTCCCTCAGCTATTCAAATGCTGAAATACCAAATGTAGCTTCTAAGCAGAAGTCTTGAAAAGCATTCTCTTGCTATAATTATTTCCTTGTGAAACACCTGCCCCTCTCTCATCATAGCTGCACATACAGGACTACCACATTACGTCATACCATCAGCCTCCAAAAATGGGAACTTTTGCCTTTTCCCACCTCCTTTCTCAGCTTCCCTTTGTGTGAGCAAACACCCCTCCATCTCACCCCATTTCAGTCACCAGACTGTCATCCCTGACACTGAATGCTGATACCTATTCTGTGCTGTTTTCCAGCAGTGAGAAGCTGAGGTGGATATCTGCTTTGGCACCTCCCCGGGGAGAACTGGACCTCCTGGAATGCCCTGGTGAGACTGCTCTACTGCTACAGCAAGGGGGCTGGGCTGGCTCGCAGGAGTCACAGGCACTGTTAGGTGGGATACCCCAGAAGGATTCCAAAGCAGAATACTTGGGGTTTTGTAGTAAAGAACATACTCATGGGCTTTCCCTCAGTGCTGGGTGCTGCCAGTTATTGTACATGTTTTAATGTGTCATTTTAGATGAAGACCTGCAACGTCCCTTCCAGTTCTCAGCTTTTTATTTGGGCAGCTCCTTATTCTCCACCTCCTCCGGAGCTGATTTTTAGGTTTACTGTTGCTTTCCGAGATATCAATGTGATCTTTCCTCCCCTTCAGATGCACCACAAGTTCAGTGCATAAAGACTTACAAGGCTCGGGAAAATGATGAGCTGGCTTTGGAGAAGGCAGATATCATCATGGTTATGCAGTACAGCAATGACGGTGAGCAGAATGAGCAGTGCCTGTCTTAAACTGTAGGATTGAGAGGGCAGAGGGATTCTTCGTCTTCTTCAGTATGCTTTATTTGGAAGCTGAAAGAGAATCTTCTCCTTTGCTCTTAGGGTCTTTTTGGATGGGGCTTTTTTATGGGAAACAATAAAAAAAACATGTGACTTTTGCCTCATGTTGTGCTTTTCCCCACACCACAGGGTGGATAGAAGGAGTAAAACTCTCAGATCGGGAGAGAGGCTGGTTCCCCTCGGAACACGTGGAAAACATCTCCAGCAAACACGTGCGGCAGAAGAACCTGAAGGAGGAGCAACGGGTGAAGAATGCCAAGCAGCAGGTCTTCTGCAAGAAATAAGGCTCTGTTTGGACCTGTACAGTCTCCCTGCCATGGGGAAACCATGGCTTTTCTATCGTGCCTCAGAAGAAATGCCTTTGTGAAGAGCATAATACAAAGCACTTTGACAGGACCAGGTGCTTTTTGCCAAAGAAAGTGGGAATTCAATCACGAAAAACTTCCTCTGTGTCAGCAGAACTACAGCAGCAAGAGGAGGGATAAAGGTTGCATGTATTTCTTGCTTTGTGGTAGCAGGGAGGGACTTAAATCAGACAGAGGTCTGGGGTCTGGACTTCTGAAAACATATTCCTGGTTTTGCCACTGACAAGTTGTGGGACTTTATGAAAGTCACTTCAGAGTTCTGCCTCAGTTTTGCCATCTGCAAAATGGGGGTAAACTTACCTACCTCACTGCATGTTGTGAGGCTAAATTCACTAGTATTAGCAGCCTGAGAGCTTCAAGTTCCTGAGAAGGAAGGTGCTAAGTGCAAAGCACAACAGAGCTGAAGAGAATATTCCATTTGAATATCCTCTGGATACCTGCATGGTGTTGATCTCCATAGTGTAATTTCCATTTAGGGCAATTTATGTTTTAGATCATGCAAGTCTACAGGGGTTTAGATAGGCAAATAACAGCATTTGGGTACAACAGCATTGTACCCAAATGCTGTTAAGAGTCCTTGACAGCATTACAAAATCCATTAGAATTAAGCAGTTTTCAGAAGCCACAATGATGATTTCCCCCACATAAGAAGTATCATGCTGAGAAATCTGCTTCCAAAAGGTCATCTCTCTTCTAAACAAGCATCCCACCAAGCCATTTGAACTGACCTTTTTTTTACTCGGTCTCCCCTTGGAAGATCAGTGACTTTTGACAAAGATTTATATTTTGTGTTGGTAGATGCCCTGTACAAAATAACCAGGACTAGGCACATGCAATGAAGTGGCACTTTACTGCTGCTCTTACTCTGATTGCTGATGTGGTATTGCATGCACCATTTTGCACACTTATGGAGAACACTGAGATATTTAGCCCCTGTAGATAAAGGCAAAATGTTCACCAGGGTCTTTGTTCTTTTTAAGGACTCTGGTTTTAAGTCCAGTTTACATGCATTTGTGCAGAACCTGTCTGTTTGAGGATATGCCTTCAAGTGTAAAATACTGTTTTTGTGTTAAAGTGTTCAGTTCAGTCAATGCAAGACCAAGTTTAAGAATCAGTACACCAAAGAAAGCCACGTGTAGCCTCTTGCGTTTAATATATTTGAAGAATTAGTTACCTTTGTATCTCCAGCTTTCTGTCTCTGTAACATTCTGCCTTTAAATCCCATTTACATTGTATCTAGAATAGCTTATTATGGCCTATTTATATCAATAATTTTTGCTGGATTAAAAGAAAACTTGCTTTTAGTCCTAATAAACTCATGCACTTCTCCAGTTAAAAAGCTTTCTGCTTGCCTTGTTATTTAGGTTTTCCTCTCAAATGTAAGTAATTCAATTTACTGAATATACATGCAGTATTTTTTTGCTATAATTTTCCTTTCTAAGTGACTGTTAAGTACAAACAGTTCTCTTTAGCAGAGGCAGTGATGAAAGCTGGGTTTATCCAGCCTTAAGGTTCTTCAGTGTTATCCCCAGCCCTAGAGAGCTGATGTTGCAGCTCTTCCACAGTGATGTTAGTCATCCATAACTGAAGGTAAGCTGAAGGGATGAACTAAGAAAATGGGAGTTCAGCCCACTAGAGCAGAAGGACAGGACCCAGTTATTCAACTTTTAGTCTATGGTCAGACAACAATCTGCTAACACATTTCCCCCAGAAGGACTGTAGCTGTTCCCAAGCTAAGAGCCAAAGCAGAGCTCTACCTCAGACTCACACAAGAAGGGTTATAATCCTCCACAAGACCCAGAATATTCAGATATCCCAAACGCCTGCTTGTCCCAAGCTGTCATGAATTTATGCAGTTCCAAGTCCCCAGGATTGTCAGTGTCTCAGGTGGGACATAAAATGTTGCCATAGGATCACTTCTGCTGTGTAAGGTCGCCTCACACAGGCAGTCAAGGCATTCCACATCCACTTCAGCTTCATCCAGGAGGAGCCAGCCATATATATTCCCATTCTAAATTAGAAGTCATCTTGTTCAACACCTCAGGTTCTTTACTCTTTCAAACTCTGCTCTGGAAAGCAAGCAGGCAGATTGTTCATTAGAGCCTCCCAAAGTGGTTTCTGTGCTTAAGTCCATATGTTGTTAAAATTCCACTTGACATAGGAAACTTCAAGGGTACTGTTGTCATAATTGACAGCACTTCTGTACTCTTTTTAACTAGTTGGATCACAGGTTAACTTGTCCCTGTCACAGCCTTTATTTCCTGATGTCAGGCCTTTATATGTTGAGGAGCATTTAAAGGTCAGCTTTCACTTCTAAGAACAAGTGCTTATACCCTGGGTTACTTTGATTTCTTACATTTCAGACAGGCCTCAACTTCTCACTATTTAGTTAAACTTTTAGCCCCAGCACCATCCTGCCACCAAAATCCATAAACAAATCTACACTGAAACTGATTGATATATCTTTGATTTGTACAAACTTAATCAAACTAGTACAATAACCCTCCCAACTGCACATTCACAATACAGGAATCAAGTTAATGGAATGCTTACTGTATCCTATGACAGTCTAAATTGTGCCAAAATTTCTCCCCACATTATCTAATATGGATTACCTGATTTACCAGAAAATCAGTAATAAACAGAAGCATAGGGTATGTCATGCAAATCCCAACACTTTCCTGCTACTCACAAAGATACTGTGAGGGGTGGCACTGTATCTTCCCCGGGAACCTGTGGAGACTGACACAAAGTGTATCTGGACAAAACAAATTCAGGATTTCTGAAAAAAAGAAATAATTAAAGACGACACTCAGGGCAGTTACACTATTTTCTTTTTGTGAAAAGGACAGCAATGAAATACAAGCATGAGCTGCCTTTAAAAAGTTTTGTTGAGAAGCTGAGAAGTCAGGGTGTATGTCTGAAAACCAAATTTTATGACTGCTGACATTTTCCATAAAAAGCAGTTTAAAATACATATAAAGTAGTTTAATATACATGGTGTGTATATATTATATATATATATATATATATATATATATATATATACACATATACATACATACATATCTACACGTATATGTATGGCTCAAAAACCCCCCAAAACTTCTAGTGCTGGGGATCTGTGATGGTCCTTCCTCAAGGAAAATAAATGAAAGCATTTTCCTAAGTAATTATTTTCACAAAAAAGGTGATATTAGGACCAAAAAGGTGATATTAGGACCAGAGTTCAGTAAATAAACAACCTTGCTCAGAAACAACTTTTAAAGCAGATAGTGTTTTTTTCTATTTGCATTGTTTTCTAATATTGAAGAGGTCCCATGACCCTCAAGATGTGTCTTGTCAGCTGAATCCTGTTAACAAATCAAATGCCATTTTAGTCCCAACTTCTTGTAGCTGATGGCTGAACCAGGTGCACTGTTAAACCAATTATACTGGCTCCAAAATGTTGGCACAGATCTTTCAGCTTACACTCGTTTAACCTGATGAAACGATTCAGGTGAAAGCATGTGCAGAAGCAAGGCTTTAGAAGCCAAAAGTAAACCTTGAAATGAAGACAGGAATTTTGAGTCAGGAGGAGAACAGTGCTGTGCCAGCAACACGATGATGAGCCAATAAACAGGAGGAGGATGAAGGATGTTGTGTTTTGGTGCATCAGGACATATGTCTCAGTCTTCGTGCAAGCACTGCCTGGTGCTGGTCTCTTAGGAGCCTTCTTTTTTAGTAAGAATTGTTAAGCATTGAAAGGACACAAATTATAGCACTCAAAAGTCAGGAAGTGCCATTTGTTCCTTGCAGCCCCCAGCTGCTGAAGAACTAGAAGCTGCTGGACACCTAAAAAAATGTGTTCCTGCCAGGCCACCGGAAAAGATCACAATCACAGAATTCTTAGGGCTGGGAAGCATCTCTAGAGATGGTCTAGTCAGGGTCATCCAGAGCAGGTGACACAGGAACGCGTCCAGATGAGTTAGGAATTTCCCCAAAGATGGAGACTTCATTCCCTCCCTGGGCAGCTGCTCCAGTGCTCTGCCATTCTCTACTGAAAAAAAGGTCTTCCTCATGTTGAGATTAAACTTTTTGTGGTTTAGTTCATGGCTATTTGTGAAAAACGCCAATCATTTATTTTTAAAATTTTTAAAAGTTTAATAGTAACAAAATGGTTAAAAAAATAGTAACATGATTAGAGTAATAACAATTTGTACAAATTGAATTAAGGCAATATGAGACAATAAAAACAAAGAGTTACGGAGGTCCGGGTACCTTTTTCTGGGCATCACGAGCCCGAAAAATGATCCCTGCTAACAAAGGATTAACCCTTAAGAACAACAGCCCGTCGCATATTCATACACTTCATACATGATGCATAAATTCCATTCAAACACAGGATTCCGTCTGGTCATTGTCAACTTCTTCCTTCTAATCCTAACAGCGCCTCCAAGGCGGGAAGAAGTTAGTTTCTTCTGATAAGAAGGCAATAAATTCCCTTTCTCTGAAAGATTTAGGTGTCCTGTGGCTGCTATCTCGCTGTAAGCCCTTTCTGTTAAATAAAGCATCTTACATAGCATAGTTTCTATTTTAACAATTTTTATAACCTAAAACTATATTTAACACAGTACTTAGGAGAATTAATACAGCATTACTTTTTAACACAACACATATAATATTCATTTTAATATTTGCGAAAAGCCAATCATAAAATACATGCGGTTTTCACACTATTGCTCCTTGTCCTGCCGCTGGCCACAACTGAAAAGAGTCTGGCACCATCCTCATGCCACCTATTAAAGATTATTTATATGGATTACAAGACCCTTCCCAGTCTTCCGCAGCCAGAACAGACCCTGCCCCTGCAGTCTCTCTCATTGTAACATTCCAGACCCCGCATCATCTTGGTTTCCTTTCGCTGGACCCTGTCCAGTAGCTCATTGTCCTCGTACTGAGGAACGCAGAACTAGGTCTAGCAGTCCTGACAACGAAGTCCCCTCCATCCACGGGTGGCGAGTTTTGCAACACCAAAGTGCACACGGCGATATTTCAGCCAGCTCCTCACGGGGAGCATTCTTCCCGATATCCTCACCAAGGCTGGAACACTCCCATTCCCTCCGTGTGGAGAACAGGGGCCCAGCGTGCTTCCCGTGGAGGGGGGAGGGGTGGGGCGGTCTCCCCCGCTGTGCCCAGGTGGCCCTGATGAGGCGGCCGGGGCCGGGCAGGACGGGCGGCCGGACGGGGGCATTAACCGGGCTGGGTCGGAGCGGGCCCGCCACGGAGCCGGCATGGACGGGGCGGACGAGGAGCAGCAGCCGGAGGAGCGGGCGGCCAGAGGGCTTGGAATGGGCTATGGTAAGGGTGTGGATGAGGGCAGGGGGGATGAGTGATACCGGCTCGCCTGATTATCCGGTGGGGGCACCCGGCAATGAGCCTAATGGGCAGCCCCGGGGGAGGATAATCGCTCCTCAGCGATGTTATCTGGGCACTCATTAGCCTTCCACGTCCTAGGCCCCGCGGCTGGGAATGATGGATTTCCTGGCCCTCGTGTTCCCTGCTAGTAAAAGCACCTGGCTGGGGGCAGGGAGTCTTTTCTTTGTGTCATACCGAGCGGCTCCCGCTACTTCGGGAATTCTCATTTGCACCTTCCTCGCTGTCCAGTTTTCCCCCTCCTTGTGTGGAGGTACCTCTGAGGCTGTTCCTTTTCCCCTGCCGTGTGTGTGTTCAGGTGGCTTTATACCAAATGCCCCAAACAACCCTAAAAACCTTGCGGATGAAGTGGTTGGCTTTTTCCGAGGAATGTCTAAGGAGGTGGCTGTGAGATAGAAAATGGGGCTTGGCTTGCTGCAAGCGCACCACGTGTTCCAGACTACCTATTCCTGAACACCCACTCGTCAACTTCCTTCTCCTTAACGTTCTATTTTTCTAAAAGTGGGACAAAGTGGTGTTCAGTCTGGTCTCTGAATTATGGGAGAAAGGAGTGGTTTTATAACTCCCTTTGTTACCAGGAAGGCCCATCTTTCTCTCCAAACTTGGTTTTCATTTCAGCTCTTTTCCTTGGCAGTCCCAAATGGTTGAGAGATTTTTGTTATCTGTTCTAGAAATAAAGCACAGCAGTTTACTTTCACTTGGAGGTCTATTTCTGTAAAGAATATGAAACTCCCAGGTGCCCACGTAAGACTTGGACGCTTGTGATGTAAACACATACTGGGGCTTGCATAGAAACAAGTAAAAACAATGTGAAAATACTTTTTTTTTTCCCCCCTCACATAATGAGTGAGATAAACTCAGATATAACCAGGAGGATGGTGGAAAAATTAATTATATGGACCAGAGACCTCTTCTTTCTCATTCAGTTCTTGACTCTCCCCATCAGGATATTATATGCAGTGGAAACTAGTTGCTGCTTAACAAGATCAAATTATTATAGCTGCATAGTTTCCTGCTTCTGTTTCTTTCCCTTGCAACTAATTTGGTTCTCTTAATCCTATAAAAAGCAAATTAGATGCTCTTGGAGTAGCCGGCCATCCCCTCATACTTCTGTGAAATTTCTCTGGTCTGCTTAGAATTGTGGGGCTCTTCCTTGATTAGCAGTTGTTTCTGAAAGAGACATTGAGGCAGAAGCAAATCCTTTATTTTGACATTGCACTAATACATATCAAAAGCAGAGCACAGTGAAATGAAATTATTTGTATCTTTTTCCCTAAAAAATTAAACTATCAAGTTTCTGTGTTGTCATATGCTATTGGAATGCTGCCAACAGCCTGCTCAAACTTTCTTCTCTCCAGACAAAGGCAACTACATGGGTTTGGGTTTATTATTCTACTTCCTATTCATATGAAATAATCACTCTAAAAAAAAAAAAAAAATAGCAGAAATCACACAGACTTACACATTCTGAGCCGCTTGGGAGATTTTTGGAACTTTTTATTTGGAAATGTATGTGCCAGCTGGGAAAGTATAAGGCTTCTGTATTATTCTGTTGCCTATTTTAATTATTTCTCTTGCTGTGTTCTTTCTGACCTGTCTTCTACTATTTAGTCTTTCTTATTGTAACACAGTTTGGGGTTTTTGTTAAACTTTGTTGGACTTCTGTACCAAATTTTGTCCTTATCCCCCTATTTCACTCCCTATCTTGTAAATCTTTTATTCAGAAGTGTGACTGAAGCTACAGAGAATTAATTTAAGGCAATTATTAGAAGTTTGTACAATTAATGGTTTTTTGCTTGGCCAGCTTTGGTATGATAGAACTCTGTAAAAGTAAAAAAGTGATGATGTTTGTCAGGTAATCCCTGCTGACAAAGTGGACCAGAATTTTGCTTCTGTCTTTCTTCTGCTCATTTTAATAAGGTGTTGGAATCTTGTCAGGTCATTGATTTTTGTTCTGTTGCTTGTTCCAGAGACCTGTGTTATCTCTGAAGCTGTTTTCCCACAACTGTATTTGTAATATGCAAGCTTCCCTTTAATCTCTGTGTCTGGAATTACCCTCTTCTGTAGTTTATAGTTTGCTTTTAAAATGAGGCTTTTCTCATCACACGTTTGAGTATCTCCATATTGACCATATCAGCTTCTTTGCTGTTGCTTTCCTGGCAGCACCTGTCCTTATTCTGAGCTCTCTTGTCACTGTTGGGTTTTGTTGTGTGGTCTTTCCCTTCCCCCAGAACTAAAACTCCTGATCCAGGCACATCCAGCTTAGGCAATGGGCATGTGGGGTGGGGTTTGGATTTTTTTCCCTCATTTTTGCTTTGCAGAATGCCAGGATGAGAGGGAGAACATGCTGCTGAATACAGAGCACCTTGTGGTGGATGCTGATGCTGTTGGTGACCATGGCGCAGAGAGCAGTGTGCTACCTGCATTCCCAGGCACAATCCGACAAGAAATGGTTGAGGACAACTTGGGAATAGAAGACAGGAATAGCTCTGTAAAGGAGGTGGAAGAAGATGAGGGATGCAGCAGCCTGCAGGCAACTGGGTCCTCTTCCAAAGGCTCTGTTGTCCTTGATGGCCAGCATGACTTTGCCTTGGTGTATGAGCAACCATTGGATTTCTGCAGTGACACGAAGGTTGGATTAGCACAGAAGCCCACAGGTCAGTCACGGTCACAAGAGCACTCTGAGAGTTACTGCCCTGGTGAGATTGAAAAGGAGGCAAAGAAGGGAAAAACTAAGCAAGCATCCAGTGGAGTGGCTGGAGCTGCCTGCAGGCAGGAGGAGATCGGCCTGGCCCCTCACCGATCCAAAAGTGCTCCAGCCAGGACTGCAGCTCAGAACTCCTATGAGGACTCTTCAGTCCTGGACTCCAGAGGCAGCTGTGATGTGGCCAAGAGAAAAAAATCCTTACCTGTCAAGAAGAAACCCCGCACCTTCTATAGTGCAGGTAGATCCCAGGGCACGCACTGGCACACAGTGACATTTGCAGTGCCAGTGGCACTTGGTGTTCCCTTCCCAGTGCTGATGTGCTCTAACTGGTATTGCGTTGCACTCCACACCATTAGGTGTGTGAAGACCTCCACTAATAAAGGTTGCTGAGTGTCTTTCATTTGAAGCATCACTGGCAATGCTCTTTGCTTTTGAAACAGCTGAAGAAGATTTTTGTTGATTTTTGTGGTTTATTTTTAAAAAATTGTTTGTTACTCATGTATTTCTAGTATAATAAAAATGTTCTTTTTTTTTTTCTGTTTCCCTCTCTTTTAAATTTTTTTTCTTATTTTCTTGTCACATACTTCCCATCTCTCTCTCTTTGGACAATGCATCATTTCTAGAACAGCTAGAAGAGCTGGAGAAGATGTTCCAGGAAGACCACTATCCTGACAATGAGAAGAGGAGAAAGATTGCAGCTGTGGTTGGTGTGACACCACAGCGTGTCCTGGTAATGCCTGCTGGGGGACAGTGCTGCCTGTGGGTTCTGTGCAGAAAAGGGATGGGCAGGGACTGGGACACTCTCATTGTCTCCATGTGTAGATGGTTTCTTCCCTGAATGTGTTCCTTTCTTCCCATTTTTCAGGTCTGGTTTCAGAATCGCAGGGCAAAGTGGAGGAAATTGCAGAAGTTGAGCATAAAAGGCAACAGAAAATATCCAGCATCATCAGCTCTGTCAGTCCCCTTTGGATCAGAGGGCTATGGGTAAGGAACTTACTCTGTTTTCTCATTTTTCCACAATTGATACCGAAGCCATTAAATATTTTCTTTTGCCATTTCCCCTTCACCTTTTAACAGTGAACAGCTGAGCATTGAGTTGGACCTAGGTAGCCTGTCAGATTTCTGGGCAAATTGTGATGAACCCTCTTAAAAGTCCTTTTGATTAACCTGTAACACAGATTAATCAAATTAATTTTGAGCTAAAACAATTGAAATAGCTCTGGCTGAAATCATGTAAAGAGCAAGGGATGAGGTAGAAAAATTTATGGAATCATCTCTTCATAATGACACATAGTTTCTGTGAATGCATCAGCCGGGTGCTTTGGGTGTGCTTGGGGATTCTTTTAACCCAGTTCTCCCACCACTACTTTCCATTTCCATGGATTTTCACTTGGTGATGGAAATGCTGCTTGATTAGATCAGTCTTAGAAAGTAATGGACTTCTTTGAGGAAATCCAAGGTAGCAGCTCATATGTGAGCAGAGGACATTATTGGGGGGAAAGGGAATATGTAAGAGGGTAGATGGTCTTTCATAGGATAGTGAATGTGTGAAGAGAGAAATCAGTCTCCATAGGGATGTATTTATGGCAATCTGGAGTGTCTTCTTATGAAGAAAACAGAATCAAAAGAGGAAAAACTAAGTGGAAGAGGATAAATTAAAGTGGAAGATTGGAGAGCACCTTACTTTATTGCACTGTTCCTGCTGCCTCTCCTATTCAAGTGACCTGGTGCTGCTTCCCCAAAGACACTTGATACAGCATTCCTTGCACTTCTAGTCAGACAGGGCTTTCCCTTTGCACCTGCTGGTGATGTAGGATTTGCTCCTTGTCTGACAGAGTGCATGACTGTTCATAATGCCCTGCCTTGTCCTCTGTGTCTGCTGCAGGGCATCTCCTCTGCCTGTGCCTCCATTGCCTGACACTGCTGGAGACCAGCCTGACAGGATGGGAGGAGACCCTGGAGCTGAGAACTCCTCCAGCCTGCTCAGCACACACCCTGCAGCACCCACCTCTGCCTCAGGTGAGACCCCGAGCAGCATGTGTGCTTTGCACAGCTGCAGCATTAGCTGGTGGAGGTGCCCCAAGGCTTTAGGAAAGAGCATGTCAGAGCCTTATGCCATCAGTGCAAAAAGTGGCATGTCACTCCACAGGCTGAGAAAGCTGAAACTGTTCTGCCTGAAGGAGAAAAAATTTTGTGGAAACCTCAGAGGAACATTCTAGTATTTGAAGGGGCCTACAGGGAAGCTGCAGAGGGACTTTTCATCAGGCACTGTAGTGGTGGGACAAGAGGGAATGGCTTCAAACTGAAAGAGGGGAAATTTAGGTTAGATATTAGGAAGAAATTCTTTCCTGCAAGGGTGGTGAGGCACTGGCACAGAGTAGCTGTGAATACCACATCCCTGGCAGTGTCCAAGGCCAGACCACAGGGCTCTGAGCAACCTGGGATAGTGAAAGTTGTCCCCACACATGGCAGAGCGGTGGAATGAGGTGTTCCTTAAGGTCTCTACCAATGATTCTGTGATTGTAGGTATGGCAGCTCACTGCTGATTGAGTCTCTACCAGCATGGTGGTGCCTCTGTGCTATTTCTGGAGACAGATTTGCAGTCCTTGTTTCTGTCCTAGCAGAAGCCATCAAGGAATTCTGAATACGACTTCATAAGGTTAAGTGAGCAGGGCATTCTTCCGTAACAGCTGTTTGACAGTGGTCCTGCTGCTGTAAAGGATGAGGTGAATGTTCTGGTTCTGATGTTCTCTGTGTCTGAGACACACTCCCCATATTCTTTAGATGGAAACATTCTGGTTACAGTCTGAACCATGTGAGCTGCCTTAGGAAGGTGCCTCTGTGAACTGCTGGTGTTGTAAAGGCTCTATCAGCTACTCCACGCCTTAAAACATCCAAAGGAGCTTCCTTGGCTTCTCCAGGCAGGGCAGGTTTCCATATTATTCGAGACCTTGAGGGAGTGAGAGTAGCTGAGTTCCAAAGCTGAAGATTGAATTTAATCATTGTTGCAGTGGAGTTTTAAGTCAGTAGGGTGTGCTGTTCAACCAGTTTTCTACCCGAGCTCTGTTAAAAGATTGATGGCAATGAAAGAGAGAGGATTTGTCTAATTGTTTATTGATGTGTGCAGTTCAAGAGCCTTCCCTAGAGTCAGGAGTGCTCCCTAAAGCATTTCCTAGCTACATTTGTTTCCAAGTTGGTGCAATATGAAAAGATTTCCAAAGTGATGAGGACTCCACCACTTTCTTAGGGATGGATATCCCAAGCAGATGTGCTGACATGTGGTACTGCTGTGTGTGTTTTCCTGCTTCCCAGTGTAATTAATTCTTTGGAATTTCATGCCATTATGTCCGTCCTCTCGTTGTATTCTAAATATACCAGTATTTAGTTGTCAGTATTAAAGCCAGTTCCTGCAACTCATTTTCCAAGAATTACTCAAATATTTTTGGTAGTGCTTTTACCTTAGAGATATTTTGGTATGGTGGAAAGCAACTGGAAATTTAGAATTTTTATGTGTTGCTAAAAGTATGTAATTGAAATACTTTCTTTATAACCTAATCTAGTACTTCTGTCATTTAAATTTGCCTGTCATCCTCCCAAGGCAAGGACTCCTTTAGTCAATCCTATGACCTTTTTAACTGTAATTCAGTCAGTTCCAGTTTTCCCACTTCTTGCGACAGAGTAAATATGGTCAAAATGTTTGAGTAATTCTGCTTTCAGAGTGATGAAGTGGTGAAGTCTGTTGAGCCCTGTATTTAATTGGATAGAAACCAAGGTTTTGCAAGACAAATAATTTAAAGGAAACAAACCAAATATCTTCTGATTTTTATGCTTTAGGAACCTCCCCTTGTTCCTAAAGTACCTCTGCTGAGACACTGTTTAGTCAGGAGAGAATATCAGGGAATGGTTTGGGTTGGAAGGGACCTTAAATATCATCTCATTCCATCCCTCCTGCCATGGGCAGGGACACCTTCCACTATCCAAGTTGCTCAGAGCCCCATCCATCCTGGCCTGGAACGCTGCCAGGGATAAGGCAGCCACAGCTTCCCTGGGCAACATAAGCCAGGGCCTCACAGGGAAGAGTTTACTTCTAATACCCAACCAAAACCTGCTCTCTCTCAACATGAAGCTATTTGCCCTGTTGGATAATGTCTGTCAGAGAAATAAAGTTTAATTTAGGGACATGATCTGGGTCCTCTGCTTGCATTTCTTTCTGGGGGATCTGCACACTGGGATGCAGCTCTCCATGTGGAAAACACAAGCAATTCTTTCTAATAGGAAAGAAAGGTCCTATCTGAATTCTTGGTGCAATATGTAAGGAAGAAAAAGTGTTCTCTCTGAGGGAAAAAGACTGATATTACTTGTAGAGAATCCTTGTAGAAGAGAGATCTGCAGGGCTATCCATGGATTGCCTGTTTTTTTTATTAGGGTATCTCAGACAATGAAGGAGACAAAACTTGGATAGGATGAAATCCAAATTAACAGGAGCAAAACAAAAGAGAAGACAGATGAATGAAAAGGTTATCAATTTACAAGGCAAAACCAATTGCTTGATAGTGTCCCTTGTGGAAACGGCTCATGTATGGTTTTAGCAAAAACCTCTGGGATTTCTGCATTGTGGTACAGTTGGGTCCACAGAGTGTGACCTGTTGGAGTGGCTATTCAGATGCTTTCCTTTTTTAACACATTCAGCAGGACAAGAAAATTACTTAAGTGCATGAGACTTTGTAGAGTGTTCAGTGCTGCAATTTCCATTGTTTTTCCTTGCTCTATCCAGTAGTTCTGACTCTTGCTATGTGGATTTGGCTTGTCTTGTTTTTTTTTAAATGTCCCACTGTTTTTACCAGTTCTCCAAACAAGCTGATTTAAAATGTCAGTGAGTTGTATTTGAGATGTGTGTTACCTTGCTGGCAGTTACAGCTTCTGATTTAGATATAGTAGCCACACTACTTGCTATAAGAGCCTCTTGTGACTCAAAACTTCAATTTTGAGCTTGTTTTGATCTTAGAAATGTTTTGCTGGTGGGTTTTTTTCCACTTTTGCTAAACAGCATGATTACAATTAATGGCTTTTTTTTTAGACACTGGGCAATTATTTGAAGCTTTTCTTGGTCTTCTGAGATTTCTTGCCGATACATATGTATCTGCGATTAATTGGCTTGTGTTTTCTTTAGAGTTAACCCATTAGGGAAAAAAGTTCCTTTCTGTGCCTCTGGTAGAGAGGGGATTTTTCTGCCCCATTGGTGTTCTTGCAGGAAATCCTTTGTTTCATGTGTTTGCCTTGCTGAGGACACCTGTCTGGAGCCCAGCCTGTGCAGGTAACTCTGTTAAGCAGATAGCAAGGTGATTAAATTCAGTGGCAGAAATGGGATTGTAATGGAAATCTTGGGAGCAATTGGATGAAGCTGGATATGGCTTGTCAAAGAACAGTAAATAAATTACAAGCTCCAATGACTTCACTTATATGACTCTAGCTTTCACACAAATTTTGAACAAATTTCTTTATCTCATAATTTCAAGATGAGGATGAACCTATCAAAAGCTTTGTGATGGCCCTTGATGTTCCAGTAAAGGCTGCAAACAGAATAACCATTCTAGAGTTAAGTCAAGTGTAGTACCAGGACTGGTTCTGAGATGTGAAGGTGTAAATGATTAAATTGCTCTCCAAAAGTTCCCAAGGTTGTCTCATGGACTGAGAACCCAGAAGTAATGGAAGAAAGAAATAAAAATCCTACTGTTACATTCCCATGTTCACTGGAAAGCCTTCTGAGGTTCTCTCTCTCTCTACATCAGCATCAGGAAGAGCCACAGAATTGTACAATGTAAGCATTATGTCAAGCCAGGGTTCAGAATTCTTCATGGAACAATTCTGGAATCTTCCGTAGATATGCCAGATTCAGCAGATATGACTTCTCTGGGAATTGTTTCTTCTTACTGCATTTGTGACTTTATTTAGAAGACAAAATATCAGTGTCTCTTTGAAAGGACAGAGAAGCAGAGGAGACTTTAGAAAAGGCTGAACCAGCTCTTTGGAGATTGAGGGTGCTGTCTCACAGTCTCACTGCCTGGGGATCCTATTGTCATGATCCACAAAGATTACCTGCACTAAGTGTTGCAAATATTTTTAAAAAATTAAATTATTCTTAGTAGGCATGGAGATGGGTTTAGAAGTGATTTCCTGGGCTGCTTGTGTTCATCAAGAGGAAGAGCAGGGCCATCTGCAGAACCGCTGTCATTACTGAACTGGAGCTTTACCTGGATATAGAGTGCTTTTCAGGTAAGTTGTGCCCCCCATGGCTGCTGTTCCATAACATTTGTGTGAACATTCTGGGGCACAGTGGTCAGGACAACCAGTGCTAAAGAAGGGTTTAAAAAAATCAGAAGAGATCTTCAGTTTCAGTTCCTAAACCAAAACCCAGGAATGCAACAGGTACACCTGAGATGCTGCCGGGCATGGATAAATAGTGTGATCAAACAAAAAAAATAAACCCCTGAGAACTGCCTGAGTATGTAAATGCTTTAGAGATACCATCCTAGATTTCACTTCAGTTTTCTGACTGAGCCCAAAATCAGGACTATTGAAAACTTGAAAAGTTTTCATTGAAACATTTGATTCCTTCTCTCCATGGCTGAAGAGAGTTGGGAAAAAACAGAATGTGGCAAGGTGCACTAAGAGACACAAAACTGCCCAGCACACTGGGCAATCTGAGAAACAGTGCTGCAAGATGTTGAAGTGAAAACTCCTCATCAGCTCTCTGGAAATGCATTCCAAAATTCTCTAAAGGCTGCTAATACTTGTTGTGGCATCTTTATGTTTAGGTTTGTGTTGAAGGCCTTTGAGTCACACCTGGTGGAGTGCATTTGATGTTACTCTCTATGCCTGTAAGGGTGAAGTGCAGCTGCAGACTTTCCCTGAAAACTTTGCAATGTGGGAGAGCTTCACCTGGGCAGCTGGTGATATTTTCTCTTCTCTTCCTCATCCTTGAGCTGGTTCAGCTACACTGGAGAAATCATTGCACCTTCCTGCACAGGTGATGGCTGCATTTGTGAAGAGAGAAATCATTTGTTAATTGCCATAATAAGAGAGAAACTCATTTGCTTGCACCACGCCCAAGCTTCTTGAGCTTTGTGTATAATTGTTACTCTGGATCATCAGCATACCTGATTCTGATCGTCAATTTCATTTCTTCTATTGTGTCTTTCCACAGAGGCTGTTCTGTAGGAAACTGTTCCACTCTCCTTTTCCAGCAGAGGAGACAGGTCACCAAACAAGATTCTACCAACAAAAAGGTGTTGGTTTCCTTTCCCATCTCTCATCTTCTTTTTCCCAAAGACCTTCAGTTGCCATTTCTACTTTTTTAATTTTTGTTTTTGGCATGATTCATCAGAGGCCAAAACGAGAGTGAAAATGTGTTTCAAAACAGCCCAGACAGTGGATTTGTAAAGGCATAGCTTTGTTTCTTTCAAAGCACAGTTCATTTTTTCTAAAGGGTGATCTGTGCAGCACACTCCTCCCAGAGGATAATAGAAATGGAAGATGACTGGGGATTGTTCCTGCCTCTTTTCCAAGAAGTATTTTGCTTCATTTGGCTGCCTTCTTGAGAGCTGGATAAAGATAGTATGCAGAGACAGAAATCACAAAGATAATTTTATTTAACCAATAAACATCATTCTGTGTTCCAGAGAGCTTGCTACTACTCGCTTTTGCTTCTCAACAGCAGTGCTGGTACTCATTTACTTTAATTCCCATCAATAACATCCACTCTTTTACTGGCATCTTGTTTTTCTGTCCTGGTCCTCTTGTCATTTCATCTGCTTGCTCCTGCAGGTTCCCAGTGTGATGGCACAGTGTGACAGTCTGTTTTATTCACAGCCTCCTCGATGGTAGGAATGTTGGCACCCTGTGAAGCACAAGCTCAGAGCAAGGCGCTGCACTTCAGTCCCAGCAGCGTGGAGTGCTTCCCTAATCTTCCCAGCCCTCCTCCCATCCGCAGGGCCAGCCTGCCGCTCAGCCTAGCCTTTGACCCCCACAGCCACATTGTTCCCCTGATGCTGGACACGCCCAGCAGTGAATGCAGCATGGCCAGTCAGGAAAATGGCTCCACGGAATCCGTCTCTTACAGCGACCAGAATCAAGGGTAGGGGCAGATGAGAGGGTCTTTGAGAGAGATGAAAAAAGCAGCCCCTGGGAGAAGCCTTGGGAGGGTGAATGTGGGACAGGGGATGAGGAATTAGGTGGGAGCATTAATGAAAAGTGAGAGGCAGATGTGACGATATACTTTAAAAGGAGTATGAAAAGCTGTATAAAGTGCATAATAGGACAGGGTGCCTGCTATGAGACAGGTGCTACCTGTACTCAGAGTGCTCTCAGAATTGCATGCCTGTCAAGTGAAAGTGAGGATGTTCAAGCTTTGGATAGTGCTTTGGAGAGTGGGAAGATAATCCCCACTCTCCCACTAATACCCATTGTTCAAAACCCTGCTGTGAAAGCACTTTGCTCAAGTGGCTTTTGTTGCCCTTGTCATGTGCCTGGCCTTTGGGAGGAAGGGCTGGCAATAAAACAGTTGTTAATTGGATAGGTTGGTGTAGCTGTTGACCCTCCTTTAATCTCTGGGTTGCCTCTCTCCTTGCTCTCTGCAGCTTCAGTTCACCAGCTTCCTGCCCTTGTCTGGAGCAGCTGGAGCCTGCAGACAACCTGGAGGCCACCTACTGTCAGTACAGCAGCCAGGGGGGAATCTGTCAGCTCTCCCAGTTGTGTCACCAAGGTCACCGGGCCGGCAATATGTTCTCCAGTGACCACCTTCCTCCTCCAACACCCCTAGAGTCCCATCCAGCTTTCCCTGACTTACCTGGCAACAGTGGAACCATAACCTGCGGAGCCACACAAGGCTATGTACAAAACCACGCAGGGGCACCAGTCATGCCACAGCAGCCAAGTGACAATTCAGGTAAATTTCTGAACTATTTTGGCATCCCCCTCCTCCTCTGGATTTGCTAAATAATACCCAGAAATATTCAGCATGATCAGTGGGTTCACTAATGACTGTGACAGAAAGAAGAAGTGGTCCACATGCCTGCACAAATCTATAGATGTGCCCATCTTTCTCTCACTTAATTTCCTTGTATGCTTGTTGTTTTTTTTAAAGTGCTGAGTAACCCATTCATTTGAATCAAAAGTTACTACCCAGACTGCACATGTCAGGAAGAGCATAAAATGTGAATGTGTCAGATGGTGCAGAGGTTTTGGCTGGACTGGAGAAGTAACTTTTGTTTTCCAAGAGTGTCCTGTTGTGTACATGAACATCCCTTTGTTGCATGTGGCGGAAGTCAAGGGTACAAAGTGGAAAAGGTACCACAGCAGATGGGACAGTTGGAGGTAGTGAGGAAAAACAGCCTTCTCTGTTTGGCTTCTGCAGAAACCAGTTTGAAATCATGTTATGTATCTTAGGGTAGTGCAAAAGAAGAGAGAGACAGGAGCCAACAGAGTATGGACATAGATTCTTCCTCTGACTTGAATTTGCAACAGCACTGAGATGAAGGCACTTCAGCATAATTTTCTGAAAAAAAAAAAAAACCAAAAAGACCAAACTCCTAGGTAAAAATGGCATTGTTGATCTCCTTTTGTGTTTGGGCTTTGTATTTTGAAGTTATTCAAGCCCAAGTATAATCAAATGACAAACTGTTGTAGTTAATTCATTCAGACTGACAGGTTTGTTAAATTAAGGTCATGCTCCAAAAGCTCCATCCCTTGTCTTATGACATGAGAGAACAGAGTTTAGCCCACAGATGCTGCTGCTGTTTTTGTACCAGTTCTGTGGACCTTGTCAGGGAGGGAAGCCTGGCTCAGTCTGACTCACATCAGGCTGCAAGCTGGCTCCTGTCACCACTCTTCAGAGCTGACATTGTTCAGGACAGGTTGGTAGTGCCCGTGCTATCTAACACATTTGGCCCTGCTTGCCTGCTCTAGTTCCAAGGTATAATTATTATTTTCTGCGGTTTTTCAGTCTGAAGTGCCAGAAATAATGAGAGGGCTGTGCCCCAGACTGCATCAAATTAAATGTGTTTCTTGCTTGATGCCCAAGTGTGTGTTGCATTCCTTGGGGCATGTTGTATGAGCATCAAGGGATGTAAGGTGGTGAAGTTGGAAGGTTGTCAAAGGAACAGAGGCAGAGTTGATATTCTCTTACTCCATACTTTTGTCCAGAGCACAATCAGCAGTGAATGGCTTTTCTGTTATGCAGCGGTGATGACCAAGTTCACAGAATTATAGAATCCTGGAATGGCTTGGTTTGGAAGCCAGTTCCAACCCTCTGCTATGGACAGGGACACTTTCCACTATCCCAGGTTGCTCAGAGCCCCATCCAGCCTGGCCTTGAACACTTCCAGGAATGAGGCAGCCACAACTCCTTTGAGTTCCAGTGCCTTACCACCCTCACAAGGGAAGAATTTCTTTCTGAAAAGGTTCCAGGATTCCCAAAGTGCAGGGCAGGAAACCAGTCTATCAGTGCAGACACACCTGTGAGTCTTATGTCAGCACATAAGCAAGTGAGCAGCTTAGTTGAATTATGAATATTAATTAACAAAAACATTCCTGGTTTGCAGCTTTTATAAATGTAAGTGAAGATTAAGTATCCATCTTATGCCTGGCAGAACTAACGTGGAAAATGGGACTGGAAAAAAAAACTGGGGGGATGTCTCTACTGTCATTACGTACACTCAGGATCAGTGCTGAGTGACATGGATTTTTTTTTTAGATTATAACAATGCTATGAACTTTGTAAGCTTTTCTTCTAAGAACCATGTTTTGGTTAAATACACTGCGGTGTAAATAGCAAAGTGATCCTTGCTCTGTGTGTGATGTCTGCTGCACAGCAGTGCTGTGTTTGCACTGAGTAAAGCACAACACACACATCTTGTACTACATAGATATTATTTTCCTTTTTCTTTTTTTCTTGGTGGCTTTTCCCTCAGCAGATATCCCTGCCTATCCAGCTGTGCCCTGGAGTGATTTCTATGTGCAGGGAGCTCCTTTCTCCGATCAGTTGCATTCCCAAATGACTTTTTCTAGCATGGCAGGAGGGCAGTACTTCAGAGAGCCGTATCTCCTTCAAGTGCCCAACAGAACAGTACTGGAATTCATGCCACAGACTGGAAGACAAAAGGGAGTGACACCACCAGAGCAAAGTTCCTACCAGAGCTACCAAACAGAGGCAGAGCTGGCAGCACTCGCTGAAAAAGAGGACTTAGAGAGGAGCGGCAAGAAAGGAGAGACTGGTTGGTAACCAGCTAAATGTTTTCTTGGGGAAGGAGGAGGGGAAAAAGTTCCAAGGCAGCAGTGCGTCCCCTGAATGCAGGATGAAAACTGTTTGCATATATTTTTTGTGAGCTGAGACAGTTCCCATGATGTTACACCTATCTTATACCTAGTTCTTAGATCCATCTGTTTTTTGAAATGGAGACAGAAGAGTCAGTAAAACAGGTGGCAAAGTTCTGTATTTTCTCAGAAATCATCTGCTGTGAGCCGTATGCCTAGACAAAACTGATTATTTCTAAGACTTCCAGAGGCATGAACACTTCTCTTCAAGGCAAAACTTCACCAAGAAGGGAGAAGGGGAAGGGAGGGTTTTCTGTTTGGATTCTCAGGCTTTTATCTTGGAAACAGAATTACCTTATTCTAGAATTGTTGAAAGGTGTCATATATGCCATAAATATTCTTTGAAAGGGTGTCTTTGTGGGGGATGCATATCTAATTTTGAGATATGAAACATTTGAAAAATTCAAGGTATTTTGTGTCACATTTTCTTATGAATCTGGGTTTTTTTTCAGAAACTGAAGAAGAAACTTATGACTGAAGCGGCACTCTGAGAAAAAAAGGAAGAGGAAAAATTGCTATTTTAAACTCTGCAAAACAAGAGTCAAAAAGAGACAAGGATAATATTATTTGCAACAGATGCACTTTTTAATTTATTTTTTTGGTTGTATTTTTTTTTTCTTGTTGCCATGGTTATTTTCTTGCTGAAGAAAGAAGCAGGGATATTTCACTCAATCAGAGTTCCTGCCCTGTTGCCCTGTCTTTTTTTTTTTTTTTTTTTTTTTTTTTTGCAAATCTCCTGGCTTTATTCTTCTTAACAAATTCTAATAAATTCTAATCTTGACCAGCCCTCAGACAGGAAAGAGGAGACAGGAGCCAGAGTCCCATGGGTGAAAATTTCAGATCATGCAGGTGTCAGAAGGTGTGGCTGTCCTGGAATACACAAGAAGATAAACCAGAAGGAATAAGATATATGCAAAACAGGAGGAGAAACTCTAGCAACTAGGACTCCAGACCGCAAAAGAAGTGTCATTGGAAGTCCACCACTCATTTGGTGCTAGCCTTGAACTACTTCTAAAAAAAATATTTTTGTTGTAAAACTATAACAATAAACAGCAGCAAGACTGTAACTGTAAATGCTAGTAGTGTAACCAGATCCCTGTCTATTATTAATTGCTTTAGCATCCCATTTCAATTGATCTGTTTGAATTTGGCTTGATAGTCTTGGCTCCTGCTTTGCCTGGAACACATTTGATTTTTTTCTCTAAAATCACTGGTAAGCAGCAGAGGACTCCAGTGAAGAGATTGTTCACTCTGAGAGCAGTCCCCAGGAATTATGCTTCCCAGAGGAGCTGTAACCACCTGGATCTGTAGGATGTGTAATATGAGTGGCTAAAATGGATGTCAGGCTCTGTTCTTGTGAGGAAGGACCATCATGTTGTAGGAAGAGGGCCAGGCATTTCCTTTGTTACTTGCTGTGTTTAACCCTGAGTCTTTCCATTGGCTTTTAGACACAGACAATGCTCAAATCATTTTTATATTTACTGTGATGTGGGTGTCCCTCTTGTACCTTGTGAAATAAGACCTGCTAATGCCTATTGTTTCAGTCTGGCCATGGAGTGTCTGGCTGGAACTGGATGCTGCAGCTCCTTTCATTTTTCTTCCTCCTGTAGAACACTGGTTTATATCTGAGAGTGGCTGAACACTACTGAAAGACTAAGCAGTATAGCCAGGGACAGATTTTGTGTCTACAGCTTTGTGTGGCTATTCCAGAATTTCCATTTCCTACAGCAAAAGTTACTTCTTGCCTGTAATAAGCTGAGAATGGTTGGGAATGTGCATTAGTTCACTTGTTTCACTCATCCTCAGCTGAACAGCCTAAACCAATATTTTCAAGAGATGTGAGTAGGAGTTCTCATTGCAGTTACAAGCCACTCTGAAAGCTGTTCCTGGTGACTGCAAAATTCATCATAGTGAGGACTGGCTGGGAATCTTGCCTGGATCCCAAACCAGCCCTTCCAGGTTTGGAAGAGGACAAAGCCAACAAAATGTCAATTTGCTCAGCCCTACCCGCCCCTTCTCCTAGAATGAAGAAAATAATTGTGTGTTTTTTGAGAAATGCGCATTTTCAGAAATAGGGTTTTGGATGTGGTCTGGTGGCAGTCCCTACCCCAGCTCACATCATCTGCCTACAGCATTCCCAATCTGAATGTGACACTGAGCACTGGGTTTTATGTGCTGCAATCTCAAAAGGTTTGGGGAGTGAATGAGCACAGTGAAATTTTTGAAATGGCCAATCCTTTTATATTTAAGCTTTTGGATAAAATAGAAACTGAGAATGGTCTGTTTTATTTCCATGCTCATACATTAAACTTGCCAGATACAATTGGGCTTGGACTTTTGAATGGTGATTTCTTTCCTATCAGAAAGAGGAGGAGAGGGTAGGAACCTGAGAGTACATGGATGGCCAGATTCATCCTCTCTGTGCTCATGCTGGCTTTGGAGCCGAACCAGAGTTAATCACAGACAGATTTTTTTCCCAGTGCTGCCTTTGGAAGAAGCAGTGACAGCCCTTGACCATGTGGCAGGTGTCCCACCAAGGTGAAGAGCCATCCATCCTTATGTGACCCTCCCTATTGCATCTGCAATCCATGCTGCACTGGTATCTTGGAATCCCAGCATTCCAGGCTCCTTGTGCGGTTCTCCCTGCTGCAGTTTGTAGTGGAATTAGGTGTTTGTTGGACATGACACCATGGGTGCTTTCATTAGCTACTCCCTTTTCATGTAAAGTCTCAACAAAAGTCTCATTTTGTTTGAGTGATCAGGGTCAAAATTCCAAATTCCATGGCTGCCTGACTGGAACCTCCTTTGAAGTGTGGAGAATTGTTTTGCCTCTGTATTGTCATTTGAACTGGAAGTACCAAGCAGTCAGGATTTTGGAGTGAGTCAGACTTGGTGCAAATAGAGAAAGCTGTGTGTGTTATCAACTGTCGTTGGGGTTTTTTTGAGTTGTTTTTCGAGGTGACAGGGCTGATTGTGGATGTATTTCTGTTGGACTCATGCAGTCTTGCATAGCTGCAAGACTGTAAATTAGAGTGAGGGTACTGTCACAAACTTACTTTCACAGAAGAAAAGCATGGTGAGGTTTTGTCCAGTTGCCAAAATTGTGGCTGTTCAGCTGACAGTACACATATGTGCATGTCTATCCACTATTTGCATGTTTTAGTATAATTAGTTTTTTAACTTCTGCTACTCCTAAATAGCTGATGTATAACCTGGTAAATTTAGTCTATTAACCTTGGCTAGCAAAAAAATACTATCTCCTACAAACAAGTCCTGTTTCCTGTGATGAGAATACATGAACTTGTGTGAACTAACTCTTCAGTTTACAGTTTACAAGAGAAATCTTTTCTTATAGGCTTCTTAGTTTCTGTAAGGTGGGATACATTAGAAAGTATCAGGACTAATTTAATTCAACAGCAGGAATAATTTTTTTCATTTATTTGCATTATTATAAGATTGCTACAAATCAGATGAGACAATCATCTGTTGCTGGGTGGTAAATATGGATTTCCCTTCATGCAGCTGTGCTAAGCAGAACACATTAAAACACCCACAAACCAAACCAAACCCACATCAACCACCTGCCAGTGCCCTCCATCTCCGTAGGTAAGTGCTGAGCATGAAAACACCTGTGAGACCTCATTTAGCTTAATGATAATCACACCTTCAGTATTGATAATGCATCTGCCAGGTGAGCCTGCATGGCTCAGTCATCAAACCAACTTCAGGGATACATTCCTGTTCTTGTGTGTCCCACATCCCACGTCTGCCTGATCCATCAGAAAAAAGGGTTGGTAAATTTTGAACATTAAGGCAACAGCTTTTCAGAGCACAGGGCTGTGACAGCTGTCTCCTAAAGGCTGTGGCTGGAGAAAAGAACTGCTGACAAGAGTTTGATTTTACAGCAGGGTAGCTGTAAATAGCTAGGAGTTTAAAAGTTCCAGTTATATACAGGATAGAAGACATCCTCTTGGGATACTTCCTGTGCCATCTGTGCTCATTGTAGATTTTTACAGTACTTTAAACAAGGTGGAGAAGTTTGTCCCTTGATTTTCAGGGATTTGGAGCAAAGTGCCACTTGGGTCCATCTCACTCTCTGGTGCTGAGGCAGAGAGGGAACCCAGATCCTTCAGCACTTCCTGCTGTGACAGATAAAAGCCTCTCCATAGTTTTTGGGGAGGGGAACCAATCTCCCTTTCTTCTATAGGAAGATGATTTCATCCTTTCCTTTCTCACCTTTAACAGGGAAGTCACATGACCACTTCTTTTCAACCCAGCTGCTTTGGGAAGTTGGGTGCTGTTTTCTTTTTCTTTCTTCTTTGGGAGTGTGAGGAGGCAGACCTGGATGCTCCCATGTCAGTGCCACCTGCCTGCCTGGGGACTTTGGCACAGCCTCTTTCTTGCAGCACACAAGGCTCCAGAAGGTGCCCCAAACCTTCCTGGTGCCTTGGGAGCGTAGAATTGCAGAAACATGGAAGAGTTTGTGTCATAAGGGATCTTAGCGATCATCTCATTCCCTTCCCCTGCCAAGAACAGGGACACCTTCTACTGTTCAGGTTGCTCCAAGCCCTGTCTAGCCTGACCTGGAACACTGCCAGGGAAGGGGCAGCCACAGCTTCTCTGGCCAACCTGTGCCAGAGCCTCTCCACCCTCACAGGGAAGAATTTCTTCCTGATATCCCATCTAAACCTACTCTGTGTCAGTTTGAAGCCATTCCCCTTTCCCTTCCACTACAGTTCCTGATGTAAAGTTGTCCCCCAGCTTCCCTGTAGCGACTTCAGCTACTGGAAGATTCTGCGAGGTGCCCACACACCAACCTTCCCTTCTCCAGGCTCAACAGCCCCAACTTTACCAGCCTGTCTCCATAGGGAAGGTGCTCCAATGACTTCTGGATAACTGATAATTCAACCACTGTTGGGAATAAAGGAACTGAAATTATTTGGAGATCCTCACAGGGGGATCCCCACCCCAAGTCTAGGTCCTTTGGTCTGGTGTGGATGTGCTGGGCTGGTTGCAGCAGAGCCCCGGGGAGCATGAGGGGCTGTACTCTTCTCGCTGCAGCACTGGGAACACTGGGAATGCTGTGTCAGCCTGCTGTGCCAGCTGGGCTATTTACATTTGCTCCCTTTGCAACAGCAAAGGCTGAAAATATTTCCCATAATTTGTGTTTACTGCTCTCTGCAGAAGAGTCATGATTTATTTTTACAGTAACCTCACATTTTGAAAAGACACCTTCCTGTTTGTGTCCTGTTTGTCCCTGCAGTGGCAGATGAATATGTGCCCTCCCAGCCTGCAGAAGACAGGAGATGGGACTCTGCTGGGAGAAACACCCTGCTGGAAATCTCTGCTGATTCATTTAGCAAATGGCTCAGGAAGAAAAGCCCTTTGTGTACTGATGGCTGAATATTGGCCAATGTATCATAATGCAGAAGTCATTGCCTTTTTCTTTTTTCAAATTAGGTTCTCCACTCTGCCAGAGCTTCTTTCCTGAGTCATTCCACTGATTGTAAACACTGTTTTAAACTCTGTCTGCATGAAGGGAGGAAATGGAAAGGGAATCCCCAACTCCCTGCCTCCTTATAGGTGAGACTAGCCCCTTGGCGCTGAGCTGCTCCTTCAGGAGAGCCTCTCCATTGGGGAAGAGTGAGTAATTGAAAGAATACGTAGAGAGAGTCTCTGTACTGTGGCTAAGAAGCAACGGGGTAAAGGTGGAAAAGTGAGGGTGAAGTGGGCAGCATGTGGCTGGTCATAAGAATTGCAGGAATGGTTTAGTTCTCTCTGACAATTCCTTGTGCGATGAAATAATTTGTGTCCCAAGGCTGAGCTACACTGAGCCTCCCTGGATGGGTGGACAGGACACGCAGCCCAGGTTCCATTGGGACGAGCAGGTCAGGGAGTGATCCTGCCCCTCTGCCCAGCCCTGTGTGGCACATCTGCAGTGCTGTGTCCAGCTCTGGGCTCCTCAGCACAGCAGGGGCAGGGACATGGAGCTCCTGGATTGGGGCCAGTGGAGGCTGCAGAGGTGATTTAGGGCCTGGAGCATCTGTGGCAGGGAAAGGCTGAGGGAGCTGGGGCTGTCCAGCCCGGAGAGGAGCCCCAGCTGAGAGGGGCCCTCAGCCCTGGGTGTCCCTGTGTGCAGGGAGGGCTCCGAGCAGGGCCCAGGCTCTGCTCCAGGGCCCAGCAATGGCACCAGAGGAACGGGCAGGGACTGAGGCCAGGAGGTTCCACCTGGGCAGAAGGCAGAACTTCTGTCCTGGGCAGTGACTGAGGACTGAACAGATTGACCAGAGAGGGTGTGGAGTCTCCTCACTGGGGATATTCCAGGCCCCTCTGGACACAATCCTGTGCCCTGTGCTCTGGGATGGCCCTGCTGGAGCAGGGAGGTGGGACCAGTGACCCACTGTGGTCCATTCCAACCCGAGCCATCCTCGGATCCTGTGGAGGTGTGGATGCAGACTTCAGTGGCATTGTTCCTGTGCTTGGCTGCTGGGAGCCAAAGAGTCTCCAGCAGTACCTCTGGCATTGCAGAAGGTGATTGCATCTGTGAAAACACAGAGCACAGAGATGCTGCCCTCCAGACTGGAGGAAGGTTGCCGAGTTCTACAGGGATTTAAAGAATCTTTTTGCTGGTTTTGGCAATGGCATTTTCATCAGGCTTGGCTTTTGTGAAAGCTGGTTTTAGGAGTGTTTTCTTTGGAGCCTGAGCAAGTTCCAGGCTGGTGGCAGGACTCCTCCCATGGGCAGAACTCTTGGTCAATGAAGTGCTGGACCAACATCCTCCATCCTGCCCTGGTTCAGGGACTGTAAGCACAGAAAAAAAATATAGGAGGAGAAGGAAGAGGAAGAAAAGAGGGAATTCCCTATTCTGCTCTGAAAAGTGACTGTATAAATGTGATGCTGCCAAATAAAATACTAAAATAATAATTATTTGTTTAATTTCTTGGATCTGCAAAACCTGACCTAGCCAGAGGAAAACAACTCTTGAGCCCACGCTGTACCAACTCAAGTTTCTGGCTCAAGAGCACCTTTTGACCTCAAAGGTATTTGCACAAAATTAGCTTCAACATAGTTGCACTAACATAAAGAGGAGCTGTTATCTGGAGAGGTGCAGAGGCGTGCGTGGAATTCTCTGGGACTTTTTCTACTGGCAGTTGCATGCAAAATAGAAAATATCCTGCTTGGAACAGAACTGGTAGGCAGCAAACAAAACCCAGTTTAAAGACTTTCCATGAAGCAGGCAGTGACAGGAAGTCCTAACAAAGCCACTTTTTAGAGGGTAAAACAGCACTTTGAAAAGTGTAAACATTTCACTTCAAAAAATGCAGAAAATCAGTCAATAATTCAAAAATTAAAGAAAGGCTGCTAGGAAGGTACAACTTTTTTTAGCTTATTCAGCTTATTTTGTGCATATGCACATTTGATGTGTAAGTAAAGACTATATTTCGTTCAAGAACTTCTGACTTGCCTTGCATCACTTTGGACCTGAAGCAGGACAACATCAACGTACCTTCATCACAAAACTGTTTTATCTCTTCCTTGAATTCCTGGATTTGTTCCTGCCACAAGAGAAGCACAGATCTTGCAGATCTTAATTGCAATGCACATTCCTCTTCACACCAGCATCACCGGAGATGCAGTCTTAATCTCACTTTTGTTCTCCTTCTGTCTGGGGTATTTTGGTGGTTTTGATATTTTTTTGTTGGTGGATTTTTTTGTTGGTTTTCTATTTTTCAATAAATGGAAAAATCTAGTTTGTCCTGGGGGGTTGTGCTGCCACATATTGACCATCAGAAGCTTGGAGTCTTTGATTTCATCATCTCAACTAAAGAACCACTTGCTAGATCCTGTTGTGCTGCCAGCGTTTCAAGCTGGGAGTGCCCCTGTATTTTACACTTTGACCTCCTGTATTACCAGGCCATTACATTTTCTCCTAAATATTACCTGTTCCTCTTATTCCCCACAACTTACTGTTTTCCCTCACTTTTATCCTCATATCTGTGATCTGCATTTGCCTTCCCTGCTCTGTTTCTAGCACTGACCCGCTCCTAATTTCACCCTTCCCTTTCCAAGCCCCTGTCTTCAGCTTTTTTTCCCCTAAGTCCCATCTCATTCCCAACATCCTGCTCCAATTCCCGGCAGGACACCTGAGGGAAGCTTTCCATGCTTCTCCTAGCAAAAACAGGGAATGATGTATTGCTATATTTTAAAATTGTTCCAGAAAGGGGAGTAGGAGTGAAAGGAGAATGTGCTGCCCTCAGCCCCTACTCATCCTCTTTTGGTTACGGTGGCTTTCTCCCAGGATTTTTGGGATGGCTCTGTCACAGCTTGATAGCTCTAGGGACTGGCACGAAGAAAAGGGTCACTGGTTACCATGGGATTTTGTATTTTTCTGTGGAAAAACAATGTGTGGAAAGCAGACCTGTCTGGGAGGCTGCTGTGGAGTGTTTGGTATCAAGCTGAGAGAACTGACATGAACCAGTTAACCAGGAGGGCTGACTGCAGAGAGAGCTTCCAGGCTGCCTTAGCAGGTCACCTGAAACCAGATCAGTAGGTTTGGGACAGCAGATGCACCTTCTGAGATGGAGAGCTGAGCACTTGGGATACCAATGAGGATCCCCAAAGCCCATATTCCTCAATGGCCTTAGCTCCAAAAACCCCAGAGTGAGGCACCCAGGTCTGGGGCAATGCCTGGCACCAGATGACTCCCAGCCAGGAGAGGTAAAAGGTTAGTGACCAGCCAGGACTGTCTTTTTTGAAACCTCACATTCCCAAACTCCTCCTTCTAAGGACAAAAACCCTGCTTTAAGTCTTGCTACCTCCATTCTGTTTGTGTTACACAATCCCAGGGGTGGCAGGGGAAAAAAAAACGGGCAAATCCTAATGAAACCAGCAAATCCACAGGGTGTTGTACCAGAGCAGAGGGCTATTTCCAGGTGTGCCTGAGAGACTGGCACCTCATGATATGTGTCAGAAGGCCAGCTGCATGTTGGGCTGTGCCAGGTCTGGTGCTTTCAGGTTGTTGCTTATCACAGTGTCCCTCCAGAAGAGTTTGTGTTCTCCCACACAAAGCTGATAGCAGAGGTGTGTAGGGCACCTGGGTGAACCAGAGCCTTGTGAAAAAGGAAAAAAAGCCTGGTCTCCTCTACTGATTGCACATGGAGAAGGAGTTTGGGTGCTCATGTACAGAGGGGTGAGGGGGATGCATTCCCTGGGCAGACAAGGGGAATCTGCTCTATAAAATGCACTTCCTCCTGCCATGTCCTTGAGCAAATCTGCCTCTGGAGCATCTACACCACATGCCATCCTCGAGGCAAGTCCATAGCTGTCCATAAGCATCTAGGAAGCACCTTCCTACACAGAGAGACCTTCCCAGGGAGGCAGGCCTCACCTTGCCCCTCCTCCCTGGGGGCAAGAGCCACTCAGCTCTGACCAGGCTCAGGAAAGTTGTTTTGCATTAGGGAACAGCTCCTGTTCCCAGGGAGAGCCTGAACTATCTGCACATTCCAGGGCCTGGAGGCTGAGTATAGGGGAAGGTCTTGAGGACAAGCTTAGGTGCCTAGGTGCCCAGACTTCCCCTCCTGGTCTATGAGGACTGTATGGATGAAAGTGTCTCACAGAAGCTCACACTTCCAGGCCTTTTCCTTTCTAAAAAGCCATAGGCACCTCTCTAACAGAAAGCAGAAACCATCCACAACTCTCAGGCACTGCTTCCAAAACACAGGCTGAGCTTAAAGTTAAATGGCTGATGTGCTTTTTTTTTTTTGAAGTACAGGCAAAACAACATTTTTCTGATAAAATAATTTTTGGCAGTAGCCAAAGATACTTCAGTACATACAAAAAAGTTCTCCACTCACTTTGAGGAAGGCAGCAGAGAAAGTCTTAGCCCAGATACTTGAACTCTGGAAACAGTGAGGTGCTGACAACAGCGTCCCATCACAAAAAGCAGGGAGGAACTGCTAGGACCAGCTGCAGGACAAATTTTACAGATAAATGTGACTTATATTGTAAAACAAACCACTTATAGAAGGAAAATGTACACTGTTTAATAGAAACCTTCCCCAGGAGTGAGATGAGAGCTTTGCCAGCAGACCCAAGGGAGGAGGTGCCATCAGCAGTGAACAAGAGGCTCGCTGTTCTGGGAAGGGATGTGGTCACTTGTGTGTACAGGGCTGGAAGAACAGAGGTGGCAGCTCATGAGAGACACTAACAGGCCCAGGAAGGGGAACTGGTGGCAGCAAAAATCAGCTTTTCCTAATTGCAGTGCGAAGCCAAGGGTGGAGCAAGGTTGGCCCTCACAAGAAGAAGCAGCTCACTCTGTGTAGGGGACCTTGGCATTGTGGGATTAACAATCCTTGATGGGAACAACCTGACAAGTGGAGTTTGTTGGTTGCTCAGCTTTCCTGCCCTATTTTTACCTTTAGTTTTGTTTCTTTTTCCACAATTAAGTCCTGGAAGATGACACACTCTCCTTCACCAAGCCATCAAACACCAAAGGAACTGTGTATTGTTTTCCCCTGATAAAGTTCTTCTGGCCTTGGCTACTAATGCGCCACCAGGCATTGATGAGAGCCTGGGCTGCATTACCATGGTCAGGCTACAGGGCTTGTCCAGCCTGGAAAAGAGGGGGTTTGGCTGGGAGGGGCAGCCTTCCAGTAGCTGTAGGGAGACAACCAAAAAGACTTAGGTGAGACAACAGGCATAGGTTGAAACTAAAGAAGGTCAAACTCATGAGGAGAAACTTTCTCATCAGGACACCAGCCCAGTAGGGGACCAGGAGCTTGTGCAGTTTCCATCCTCAGTGGTTTTCAAGTTTGGGTTAGGTGCAGCCCTGAGTAACCCGCTCTGACTTCATGGCTGACCCTGCTATGAACAGGAGGAAAGGCCTCACTCATTCACCTCACACACTTGCCATTAAAACATGATCTGCACAATCAGAAGGGGGGGTGACTTGACTCAGTCTTCCCTCTTCCGTCTATTTACATCATATTTGCCCCCCTGATTTCTCTTCTAGAGCATTTTTGACGCATATACCATGCACAACCTTCAGCTCAGTGCTGAGGACAAAGGCTGCAGCCACAGACTGTGTGTGAGGGGAACAAGTCCATTTCTGTGCCTCACCTAACAGCTGAATGTTTATAGGTCTTCCAGGAAACTTTTAAAAAGAAGGAAAATAGGAGTAAAACCACAATGAAAATAATTTTCTTTACTTGGTGGTCTAGTGATGTTAATGATTGAGGGTGTACAAATCAGAATGGCCCCATGCTACAAAGCAGCCACCCTGTAAGGGCAGGATCCCCTTGTATTAAAAATCAGGATAAGCAGCTGCCCCTCAAACTCACACTGCAAATAAAGCGGTTCCCCACCTGTGAAGCAGCCACCCCACCCCCATGGCACAGCACAGCTATGTGGCTTCTACCTGAAAACAGTGACAGACCCCATGGCACCCCTGATTTTTCTGCATTCACTCCCACACAGAATAAAGTCACAGAGAGCTGCAGAGGAGTGGCTAACCCCACAAAAGAAGAGGAGCTTTTTTAAACTCCCATTGCAGCCTTCTCCATCTATTTGCACTCACACTGTGCAAGTGGACCAAGCCATGAATTCTGGCGTGCTGAACGCTGGCCCCACCTGTCTGCTGGGCTGATGATGATGGTGGGACCTGAGCTATAGCCATGTCAAAGTGCCTGCTGAGAACTCGCTCTGCCCTGCATCTCCACTGCCAGGATATTTAAAGCTGTTTTTTTTAATTACAGACTGGCAGCTGAGGAGAGCCTGTGGGTCTGGAAAGGGCTGCTGAGAACTCCCCCAGCTCTCTATAAGCAGAGGCAATGCTGGCGTAAGCTGGAGGTGCAGCCAGTCCAAAGCCGAAAAACCTGTCCCAAGGTGCAGCTTCCTCAGCTCCTCTCCACCCTGCTCTTTCCTCACACACAGCCATGACGCAGCAGCTGGAGGTGGCAGTTCCTTTCAACCAGCAGGACCTACCCCGCCGGTGTTGGAAAGGGAGGGGTGGTGCTGGTCAGGCAGAGCAGAAGCACGGCTGCCCCGTGCATGGCAAGGCAAGGACTAAAGGCCAGCATTAGAACAAGGCATAAAAGGTCAGTTCTCAGCCCCAGCCTGAATTTCTATTGATCCCAAAATTGGCAGTGAGAGAAGAGGAGGCATTCAGCATGCCATGAATAGCTGCCTTGTGGATTCATTTTGTGGGAGCTCCGCATGTGGAAGCCTGTGTCCAGCAGTGGAAAAATCTCACTTAACTGTCTTTGTCACTGCCAGCAGAGTCTGGCAAATGTCTAGAGGTTCTAGGTTCAGTTCAAAGACTGACTTTTGATAGGGTTCAAGGTCCTCACTGCTGGCAGTTCAAATTAGGTAATTTCCTGAGAGCTGCCAAGAGGCAGGAACTGAAGAGGTGGCTATTTTATAATCATAATTATACAACGGCCATAAGCATAAACCACCCCCTAAACATAGAAACCCAACAAAACCCAGCTTGGGCTGTGCTTGCACTCCCCAGCTGGAGCAGCATCTCTCACCCAGGGACAGCAGGCACTCGTCCCCATGGGACATTCCTCATGGGACTCTCAGGTCCCTCTCAGGCAGTTCAGGATGAAAAAGATGCTGGAGCAGTCAGAGGGAGCCTTTGCAGTGTGTTAATCACTGCCTGCAGATGGAGGCTGGCTGGGGAGCAGAGGCTTGCAAGTGCCTGCAAGAGAACAGGGCAGGGCTCAGCCTGAACTGCAGGCACACCCCCATGGAAACAGTGCCTGATTTTTATCACTGTGATTTTAGGCCTCACTGCTTTCCCCCCCTCCAGGACAATTGCTTTGAACCCGCCTTCTGCAAGGCTTGCTTGGGCTTGGAGATTTATCTGAAGAAAAATAGTGGAGAGGTACTGGCAGTTCCTAAAAACTGTGTGCAAGCACTTGCTATTCTTTTCTTTTGGTGGGTGGAGAGGGAGAAGTGTAGTCATGACTTAAAGAGCCTGCCAAATAAATCCAGGCTTTTTCTAGCTGGAGCAATTCCTTTAGGAGCTCTTTTGGAAGTCACCCTGTAGGTAACGGCATCCTGCCCTTCTGCAAACATCTCTACACCCTCTCTGAGTAAGACTATTAAATGCTGAAACAAGTTTTTGAAGTGTACAAGAGGAAAGCATTTATTCCAACCCTCCCAATGTTTCAGGCCCACCCCTCTTTCCACTGTAGCCAGCTGCTTTCCACACCCTTTCCCCACTTCATGGGCCCACTGTAATGTTTTCCCTGTACTCAATTATGATGCTCATGTGCCAGGGCTGCTGTAAAATGACAACATGCTGTACCACAGATGACTTTCTTAGCTCTATTGTAAAGGAGGAAGACATTTCCCAGCAATAAACTCTGTCTCCCTGGAAAACCAGCCTCTCCCTGCCTTGTTACACTTCTCACAGAGCTGACCACACAGCAAACTTGAGACTCCCTCCATTCCTGAGGCAGGCTAGTTCCAGTTTTCCAAAGTAAGTCTAAAAATCTTCTGGCAAAATTACCTTGCAGATAACAAAATACAGCCTTCCTCAGGACTTCACTGCTACATCCTTCCCTTCAGCCAAACACTTATTTTCTTAAGCTTTTTCCAGCTGTTTCCCAGTACAAACTCGCATATTCTGCATGGTGCTCTGCTACAACAAATAAATAGCCACATCTTTTAGTGGTTTGGTTTTATCTGTTCTTCTTTTCCTCCCAGCAGCCAAGGGGCACAGCTGAGAGCAGCCTCAGAACAATTCCCATCCCTGGAAGTGTCCAAGGCCAGGTTGGATGGGGCTCTGAGGAACCTGGGATGGCAGAAGCTGTCCCTGCCCATGGCAAGGGGTTGGAAGGAGATGTTTAAGGTCCCTTCCACTCCAAACCATTCTGCAATTTCATGATTTAACAGACTTACAGGCAGTGTTTTATGTTAGTCCTTTACAAGATTTACATTACCAGTTACCTCTTCTACCATCCAAATCCAAGAAAATATCTAGACCAGGATTGCTCATATTCCACAGCTCTTTGCTATCCACAAACACATCCCATAGATACTGTAATATACAGTGTCACATCTGGCCATAAACCATAGCTATTTTAAGCACATTTACAACAAAGAATTAGCAGCACCTATATGTAAAGGAGAAATCTGCTTTTGTTTGGAAACAAAGCTGCTTAAGCCCTCTTTCTTTCTGGAGTGGTTCCTCACATTCCAGATAGGCTTTAAGGTCTTGACATAGCTGCACCTTTGTTTACTGATGGGGAAGGATGACATGGAAAAGAGAGTGTTTTAATTTTCTATGTTTTCCTCCATCCTATCTTTTCCTCCCAATAGACATGCCATCTCTAGAATAATTTTCCCCTGCTCCTTCTTTTTTCCCAGCATCAATACTTGCTTCTCTGCTGACCCTCCCTCCACAAGCATTTCACTGGTGTCAGTCACTCCTGCCACAGCTCTGACACTGTCCTAAGTACTGTTTCCCATTCAATATTGTAATCCCTCATTCCTGTTTTCCAGAACAATCTATTTTTTGCCCCTTTTGTCTCCCTGTAATAACCTCACAAGTCACATTCTATTCCTGACTTAACTCAAAAACAGCAACTTGCTCCCTGCTTAGACAGTCAGTGCCACACACTTGGATTTTTAGGGCTACCATTCCTTAGATCCCAATTCTTCAGGAAATTTCATCACAATTGCCCACAGTAAGGGGAAACTTGACGTCATCAATATTCATTACTGAAGCAGTACTCATTCCAGACTAGCCTGCAGGTCTGAGGCTGAGTTTTTGCATCTATAATCCATGATTTGCTTAAAGGAAATCCAGGTTTTGCATCTGTAATCCATGTCCTTGCCTAAAGGAAAGTAATACACAAGTAATAAAGATCAGCTCTTTCCCCTCATATAAAGTAAGAATTACCCATCTGTTGATTCCTCAGACAAGGCCAACCCACATGCAGGAGATGCTCAAAAGGGTAAAAGATTGGGCTATAGCACTTATAAACTACATATGGATTGAGGGTGGATATCAGAGAGGCAGAATGTGGCATAACCAGTGTGGGGAAGGCAGCAGCAATGCAAGCTAAAGACTAAATCTCAGGAAACCCCTCCCTAGCTTCTGTGGAATCCAAGAACAGGGGCAGGCATTCACTTCTGGATCTTTAGCTGACCTGGATGCCAGGTGAAGAGCTGCCTCTGCAGCTACTGCCCAAACCTCATGATCTCAGGGATACTGAGCCTACAGCTGTGTTCTCTTCCCCCTAGTTACAACCTACTGGAATTTCTTGGACTCTGCCAAGAGCTGCTGGACTTCAGCCACAGCAGATATTGGCAATCTGAACACATGCACCAGCATCAAAAAGTGTGGCCAGCAGAACCAGGACAGTGATTTTCTCTCTGTACTTGGCACCTCAAATCCCCCATCCATTTTGGGCCCCTCATTTCAATAAAGATATTGGGGTGCTGGAGCATGTCCAGGGAAGGGCAAAAGAGTCTAGGACAAAACTCTGATAAGGGGCAACACAGGGAGCTGTGGGGGGCTCAGCCTAGAGAAAAGGAGGCTCAGGGGGGACCCTGTGGCCCTACACAACTCCCTGACAGGAGGGGACAGCTGAGGAGGCAGAGAATGTGGGTTGGCTCTGCTCCCAGGGAACAATGACAGGACATGAGGGAATGGTCTCAAGTTGTGCCAGGGAAGATTCAGGTTGGACATCAGGAAGAATTTCACTGAAATGGTGATTAGTCACTGGAAGGGCCTATCCAGGGAGAAGTGGTGTTCCCATCCCCCGGAGGTGTCCAAGGAACAAGTGGACACAACACTCAGTGCTCTGGTGTGGTTAACAAGGGGGTGATTGGTCAAAGGTTGGTCTCTACGATCTTGGAGGTCTTTTCCAACCTAAATGATTCTGTGAAAAAGAAGTGAAAAGTCAGCAGTAAACTTTTCTGATGGTTGACAGTGTTTCACTCCAGCTCTTCCAGGTGCCAGGTTCATTTGCATCTCCAGAACTACGCAGCTGACAAAAATGCTACTTCTCAGTTCTGCAAGAACTCAGTGGAGGACACGGCTGCTCTCAAATTCCCATGAGAGATTTTCCCCTCCAGGCTGTCACATATAGCCACAAAAGAAAATAAGACCAACTCCTTTCTGGAGTAATTTCAGTCTCTGCAAGACACACAAAAGCATGATTACCACTTGACATTTTTGATTTTTTTTTTTTCAAGAAAACAGAACAGTGCAACATGTTACAGAGGAGAGCTGTATGGTTCCCTTAGACAAGTGACAGGGGGTAACACAAAGGTGACAATACATGCATTCATCAGCAGAGCTTGGCACCCACCAATTCTGGTATTTCCCATAATAAATACCAACCTCCTCACAGGAGAAAGAGGGGGAGCAAGCAAGGACTACTCAGATATTTGTATTACCCAGAGGACAGAGACCAGAAGTTTCCAAGAACACAGATGAGATTGTACAGTAAGCAAGCACCAGGTACAGTAACAGCACATCAACCTGCTGGTAAGTCCATAGGTAGCCCCCACCAGGAAATATTTCAGAGACAAAAAAAACACTTAAAAGCCATTTAAGAGTAGAAATACTGGACAACTTGGTAATTCTTTAGGCTAAGGGTTCCACACTGGTGTCTCTGTTCTCTCCCATTAACTCTCTAAACTGAAACAGGACAGCCTCAACTCTGCAACTGCAGAGCTGGACACTTAACTGCTCATGCAATTTACATTTATTCCACTTAGAAACCTGAGATTTGGCACACGTGTTGTAAGCCCTTGAGACTGCACCTCACTGGCTTTAGGGAAACAAAGCCCCAAGCCAGCCAGTGAAAAAATCCTGAGCACGCACTAGACAATGTGTCCTGCCAGGGGCCCAAGGCCATGCCAGGTGTCAGGGGACAGTTGTGGCAGCAGAGAGGCTGATGTCAGGAAGCCCAGCTGGCCCCAAGGCAGAGCCCAGCCTGGCTGCATCGAGCCACCACTGCCTGCACATCACCTGTGTGACAACCAGCCTTTGCCACCCTCCAGGGAAGTGACAGAAAAAGTGTTACAGCAGTGACATTTTAGGAATGTACTTAAGACATGCTTTCATTCACACACACCAAGGAAGACCACACCTTCCCTGACATGCTCTGACAGCATCTCCCATTCTCTTCCAACATGGGGCACTGGCATAGGAGTGCTTTCCTGCGTTATCCCAAACACTTAACACGTTATGCAACTTCAACTCCTTGCTATGCATCAAACAGTGGGATTAATCAACATAACAATGCCTCTCCCCCACAAACAATACATCTTACTCTTTATTAAGTATCAAATTGTCTCCACATAAATTACAACCAAATTATGTAAGTTTCAAGAAAGTCAGATATTTTATGTACCATGTTTGTCTTGAGTCAGATAAACCTTTATCATTTTAACCTGTAACATAAAAAGCAAACCTACATCAGTACCAAATAAAGCATTAAAAAGGTAACAAATATATAACATTTTAGAAATGCTCTCAGAACATGAAAGTTAATGGTGAGGATTTTTATAGTGCAGGAATCTTGGGTTTGCAGCTCTCAGACCATCTCTCTTTCCCTGCGGATGGCACAGCACAGAACCATACTGAATATCATGCCAACAATCTGGAAAAAAAGCAAACAGATTAGAAATCAGGAAAGCAAAGCATGTGCTTTTATCAGCATGAGAACAAGCTGCTCTTCACAGCCCAGAGGTCACATTTATTCTGTATTTTTACACTTTACTCTGCCATTTCCCACCCCCCAATCCCCAAAGCTCATTCCCAAGAATCCCATTCACCTCAGTACTTGAAAACAGATCACAGAATAGGTCAAGTTGGAAGGGACCCACAAAAATCTTCAAGCCCTGGCACAGCACCAGCAGCTATAAACCACTGCCATATCGCCTAAGAAAGCTTTGATCATCCCAGCATGTGCTTTTCTCCAGAGAGGTCAAACAAAAGTGCAAGTTTCTTTAGCAGCCCTGTTATTTCAGCCGTCTAGCAGAGCCTGTAATTGTTATAAAGGAAAGAGAAGAAGAATCCCCAACAGATATTAGGATAAAAACGTGGGCCAGCAACATGACCAATACATCTTCACTCCATATGTACACACATCACTGATAAGATTTCACCATTGCTGAAAGTGCAAGGAGGCAGATCCTAATCCAAAGCAGAAGCAGAAAGGCCAGAGACATCCCAGCCTCTGCATTGCCTCAGGGCCCTGCAGCACACACACTGATCCTGCTGGGACTTGTCCTCAGTGGAATGGCTTTGTGAGCTGTGGGGCCAGGCACTGCTCTACAAGACTTCTGCTCTGTGTATCCTCTGACCACCCTCTAAATAATCTGGAAACTCACCATCATTACAGCAATGCCAAGGCCAACTGCTCCAATGACATTGAATTTGGATTTGAAGACATCATCAATGGCATCAGGGCAGGACTGAAATGGAACAGATGGCTCATTAGTGTTTTACACACACAAGGTTCATTTGAAGACTCATCTTTTAAAAGCTGCTTTGATCTGGCCTTTACTGTCATATCCTTAAAGAGAGCCAGAGATGGTCCTACACACACAAGAGTTGGTGGAGAAATTTAAATCTACTCTTCAAGTACCTCAGAATTGTTAACAGCACCTTGACTACAGCAGGATTCCCCTCTCAATCTGAACATGCAGTTTATCAGGTTTGGCTTGTTACTAATTGCTGTCAGCACTTCAGATGATGCTCATCCCTTATCAAAAGATATTTAAAGCCACTCCTGATATTGCTAATTGCTACTGTAATTTTGCAGACACCTCATGAACCCACAGTGCATGGGAACAGCAGGACACCTAGGCTAGGATCCATGCCAGCAGCAGATTCATAGAGGGGCCAGTTTAATGTTCCCAGGACAAGGAATTACCTTTGCGTTAAAAAAAAAAAAAAAAAGTATAGTCCTTTTCCCAGAACAGACACATGCTGACCAATAAAAAGAACAAGGCACTTTTACAGAAGTATAAATCTTTAAGAGTCTGGTAGCTGGTCGAAGTCTCATCCCAGCTTCTGTCCTGCTTGTTCAGAAGCGAACATCAGTGAACTACCTTTTTTGTTGCTGTTCCTGATCCAGTCTAGAAAGAAAGACTGAATCTGAGATTAAAGGGATATACTGGTAAGAATGAGTCAATTCAATCAGAGCACCAACACAGCACTGCTTCTTAGAGGTACACTCAATTACATTTCTTTGATCTTGTAATCTATCCACCGTTTTTCTAAAATTGGGAATGGGCATCACAAGATGAAGCTAAAACACAGAATAAAGACAAACAAAATCTGTGTGTGGTCTCAGCTACTCCCACACACTCCAACTCAGACTGCATGAACATGACTAAAGATACAGACTGAACAATCTCATGTGGCCAGATATGTGAACTGTCAATTAAATTGAGAAAACCCCAAGTCATTAACTGAATTTCTGCATGATAAGAACCATAGACAGACTCATACAAACTGTCTTGGAGCATAAAACAAGACCACAGGATGTTTGTAAGGCAAAGAGGAAGAGAGGTGGTTAAAAACTACAAAAGTTGTTTTCTCCTGTTCTTTGTGGTATACAGGCATCTCTGCAGCAGCACTCCAACAGAGAAACCTGATTCACAGAACTGCCTTCACAGTCACCAACTCACCTGAGCAGGGTACCAATGCCTTACCCCCCTCCCTGTCCTTGCTGAAGCTTCAGACTTGCTCCAACCCCAAACTCTACTTCTCCCTAACAAAGAGGGAGCTGACAGCTCCCAGCAAGCACCAGGAAGATGCACTGAGGAGAAGAGAGCTCTCAAGGCACTGTGAGGGGTTTTTCTTAGGCAAACTTTTGATCTTCCACTGCCCACCCCACCACTGATTCTGTGACACACAGACTGCACGTTTCCTGAGCAAGGTCAGACTTCCTGCTTGCTCTTTCCACAGTAACGGTGGATTTGTTTTCCACAACCAGTCTGATCACAGATACAGACTGACACACCAGTGTGGCATGGGCTTTTCCCACAAACTGGGAGGGTTTCCTGAAGTGTGTTTCTCACTCTACCCACTGGGCAGAGCTGATGGTAAATTACATCAAGTTTTACCTTGATAGAGAATGACTCAGACAGTGTCTTTGCTGGACAAGTGTCCATGTACTGCTGCTCCACAGCTCCAGTAAGGCCACAGCAGTTTAGCTACAACAAAAAACATAAAAGAGACCCAGATTAAGCAATCTTTTTGTTTAGTAATCTGATAAAAAAAAAGGGAAATAATTTACATTAGTTTTCATTACAGACCAAGTCCTGACAACATGACTGCTATAAACCTAATCTTAACAAGCCTTTATTATATTAAGGGACAAGGTTCTGAAAGGAAGAGTTAGATCTCCTTAAGTACACACAAAATCATTTTGGCAACTGCCTGTGCTCCTTACAGACACAAGGCCAAACCCCTCACAGAAAAACAAGAAAAAACAAGAAAAACAAGAACTAGTTATTCAGAGGGACAAACAAAAGGCATCCTGAATTCATTTATACTACACAAAAACATCCCTGCAATCTTTGGTTTCTTCTAACTGGTAAAAAATTTGTACAGGGGACTAGGTAGGATGAAGAACAGTGTGAGAAGCAGTTGCATTACTGCCCAGGTTAAGCAGAACCATATACTTACAGTGAACTGAAATGCTTTCAGGGTGTCTCTGGCACTTGTCTGAGTTCTCTTTCTGTAGGTGTCCATGTAGAACTCCTTTAACTCATCAATAATCTAAGGAAAAGTAAAAAGAGTTGTCTATTAATGGTGTGTTAGTGTCATACCTTGTATTAATTACGAAAAACTTGCTTTCAGCAAGTCAGTCATCAAAACTCCTGCAGCCTACAAGACCCATTCTTCTGCCGTGTACAAACAGAGGGTGGACAGAAGGCTCACCTGTTTCAGGTGAGAAATAACTGTACACTCACTTTAATAGCCACACCTAAACAGGTAAGACTGCTTCCCGTTCCAAATCGCTGACCTTCTAAGAGGAGCTAGAGAACCAGCTCTTTGCCCACTGGCTGCCCAAAAATATTCCCTATTCTACTGTACCACAGAAGTTACTATATTTTCCCATTGTATAACACAATGTGAGCAGAAAAGCACCACTGGTCACTAAGCATGTGATTTTGAAACAAGACAGAATCTTGACTGCTTGGGAGGGAGAGGCCGTATCAGTCATGCTTCAGGTGCATATACACTCAGCTGTCAGATGACCCAGCTCCTCTCTGGAAGTGGTAAAGCCTCCCAGCCAGCGTGCTTCACCTCACAGCTCAATCAGGTACTCCCTGGAAGGCACCTCTAGCAGGCAACAGCCTCTTGGACTCTGGCTTTCCTGTTACAGTCATGTTTTAATATTACAGTTAGGGTTTTTTTTTGTGTTGTTTTGCTTGAATCAGCCTTTTTCCCTCTCCCCCAAATTCCCTGGGTAATAAGGATTTGACTTGTACTGGTATAGATGTCAGCAGATTGCTGACTGTAGGCACATTCATAGAATCATGGAATGTTTGGGGTCAGAAAGGAACTGT